>NC_066583.1:587322327-587632327 GCF_024323335.1 Lathyrus oleraceus | reverse complement strand
ACACCGGAAGAAGTATGGTCGGAATTCCACCACAACTGAACCATTTGAGAGTTTTTTGTTTCATAGTGTATCGACGTGTTTCGGGGCAGCTTAGAAAGAAGTTGGATGATAAGGGAGAAATCATGATACTTATAGGGTATCACTCCACCGGTGGTTATAATCTGTTTGATGCAACAAATATGAGAGTTATAATCAGCTGAGGCATCATTTTTGACATGATAAAGCAATTGCAACATCTTATAACAAGTTACGTAAAAGTTGGAGTCAGTTACAACTTTGAAAATTCATATTCTGTAGAATTAGGAAGTGCATAAACGTATGTCGTCAAAGCCCGAATTGAAGAGAATGTATAAGATCAACAAGGAAAAGAGGTTTGCCTCAAAGATTCCAATATTATGAGTTATTCTGAGACAACAAAGTCAATGATGATGGTGATTTTGTCCATTTTTCACTTATGGTCGAATCTAAACCCGTTAAAATGAAAAAGGATTTAAGTGATCCAAAATGGATTTGTATTTTGAAGGATGAGTTGGAATATATTGAGAAGAACAATACTTGGGAGTTGGTTGATCTACTGGATGTGAATAAGCTAATGTGTGTGAGATGGGTGTTCAAAGTGAAGGCAAATCCCAATGGTGAAATAATCAAGCATAAGGCTCGATTACTTGTAAAGGGATTCTTGCAAAGAGAAGGCATTGACTTTGAAGAGGTATTCACACCAGTTGCTAGGATTGAAACCAATAGGCTAGTTAATGGTATTATGAATAAAAATAAATGTCTCATCTATCAAATGGACGAAAAATCTTCATTTTTGAATGAACCGCTTGAAGAAGAGGTGTATGTAGAAGAACCCCCTGGTTTTGTTATGAGCAACTAAAAGCTAAAGTTCTACAAGTTGAAGAAAACATTATACAGTTTGAAGCAAGCTCCAAGAGCTAGGAACAAAAGGATAGATGGTTTCCTAAAGGAGGTTGGTTTCAAGAAATGTGTATCCGAGCATGTCGTGTATGCGAAGATGAATAGAAGTGAAGGACTGATTATCCTTTGTCTATATGTAGACGAATTGTTGATAACGGGAAACAACGAAAAGTTCATTTCTAAGTTCAATCGTGAACTTATGAAAGAATTTAAGATGGCTGACCTTGGCCTCATGACATACTTCCTTGGCATTAAGTTCCACAATGCTCACGCACCAAAGAAGGTATGCGCTAGAGATATTAAATAAGTTTGAAATGGAGCATTGTAATGATTCCATTACTCCTGTTGAACCGAGGCTACAACTGTCGAAGAGTGAGGATGAGCAAGATGTTGATCCAACTCAGTATAAGAGGTTGGCATACCTTAATTTTGTATCATGTTTTTATCTACTTTAAGTTAAGTATTACCTCATTTAAAAATTAAAAAATATATATTCTAAGTACAATACATACATCATATCTCATGCATCATTCAAAATTCATTAATTGTAAGTTAATTCTATCAAAGTCAACTAAAAGTCAACATTTGATCACTTGCATTATTTTATGGTTACATATTCCAAATAAATTCCTATCATTCATCATATGCATTTTGCATTATTCAAATTCAAAAAGTCAACAAATGTTAAAGTTGACTAAAATATTCAAGTCATTTTGTATCATTTTTATTTTTTGCATCATATGCATAAAAAATAAAAAAAAATAGTAAATTCTCTGGGAGTAAAATTCAAACCAAATTATCATTGCATCATCATTTTAATTCATTTCATTTCTCATTTGATCATTCACCATTCATTTTAAAAGTCAAAGAAAAATCAAGATTTTGAGCATAAAGGACAAAAAAATGATCACACTTGTCTTTCCTCATCACATTTTTCATCCACACCTCATTTGATCACATCCAATTACACTACATATCAGAATTTGAGATTAGAATTGAAATATTTTCATGCCAAATTCAAATTCAAATCAAATTACACCAAATGAAGTTCAAATTCGCTCACACTTTGTGCATTTTCTCGTAATCCCCATCCTATCTTTTAACCTAATTCTAAAGCCTATAAATCAACAATATTTTATTCACAAGCTACACAATCAATCACTACTAAACAACCCCAAAATTTTGCATCAAAGTTCTAATTTCTTCATTTTGAAGAAACTTAGAGTTTGAGGAAAAACCCTCCCAACGGGATCCAATTGCCATCCATTTTCTTGGAATCATTGCACAACATCATCACCACCATAATCCCTACCAAAAACCACAGGAAAATACCCATTTTTGTCCTTTAACTTTACCTCGGGGTCCATTTTGGTCCCTAAATTTTAAAAAGTCCCAAGTTGATCCTTTAATTATTCAAATAGTGTCACAAAAATCCTTTTTGTCCATTTGGCTAAAACAAACATTTGTTTTGGTATACATGGCAACTGACGTGGAATATATATTTCATCTTCTTCGTTCCATCCTCTTCCTCTCTCTCTTTCAAAGTCATGCACCTCTAGGCTTATATATCTTGCTATACATCATGCGATCCATAAGGCACATATGTATACTGAACTTGGGAAAGCTAAAGAGCATGGTGTTATTTTAGAAGAAACTGTAGTAAGGATAGAATAAAAGGTTATGGTTGCAGAGGCAAATGTTGAGTCATGCAACTCAAGTTACGGAGAAGACAGAGTCATGCTCAGATACAAAGTGCGTCGACCCTACATAAGAGAATATCGATAAAGCATGCCTAAGTGTTTCTCAAGTAAACCTTATCCCTATCGAGAACGTAGTTCACATGGCAACAGATCAGGTAAACAACATTCATCCAGCCGGTGACAATGAATGGAGCGATATTCAAGCGATAGAGGCAATAATAGCCGACTAAAGGGAAGTAGGAGTGCTAGAAATTGGCGAAAACAACTTGGATATTCGAGTGGTTAGCCATCTAGGTTTCAATCATCACCATGAACAAGGATTAAACTCTTTCCATCATCCTTGATCATAAACCAAAAACATGTAAAAGATAGATAATTTTTTCAACATTATAGAGTGTAACTAATTATATAAAGTGGTAGTAGTATTAGTTTAAAGTATGTAGTTTATGATGCTATTGAATTAACTCTAATTAAAGTCGTTATAATCATAAAACTTTGAAGGATCAAAGGTAAACTATACCATATATCTAATATCATCCCAATTATCATTTGTGAATCCTTCATCGTCAATCATATTCAGATGTTTGTTCTAAACATTTGACTGAGAAAAAGTTGTTGGAACTTGAGATACAATTGAGTGGTTAATCCTTTGGTCGACATGTCTGTTGAAAAACAATTTTTTTTTGTGATTCTGTTGAAGAGGTTGTAAGTCGGTGAAAGTTGATAATGGTTTGGTGTTGTCGAATTCGAAGCTGCATGTTTTGGAAGATGAAGAGTTGTTGTTGGTGGTGGTAGTTAATGGTGTTGTTGTTTCTGAGTCTTTTTTCAATTTTGGTGTGTATTTTTTGAATGACGACATTCGTTTGAATATTCTGCATAGTGTCCACACATCCCCTACCCCTCTTTCTCTTACCTTGTATTGTATGGTTGGCCATGTAGAAACCAGAAGGTCGTATCAAAAATAAATATTTTAACCAAAGGGATTATACGTTGAAGCACTGAGATTTGTTTGTTTGTTCACTTGTTTGGAAATATGTGAAAGATATAGAAGCAATACTCTAGGAAGAGAAGCCGGATTTATGCTTTACATAGCCAGAAAGGGAAAAAGTTGAAAGAGTGGCAATATTGAGCTACCTGCAATCCAAGTCCAAGCTTTACGTTCTTGGCTTCAGTAATTTCTGGAATTCTGTCTTGGATGAGAAAATAGAGCATCTGCAGGAGGTTGAATGAAGAACAATGAATATCATTTTTGCCTCAATATAATATTGACTAATATTCCACATGGGCGAGAGATTCCACATCAGCTACACCTATGCGTCACTTGTACATTAATATTGACTATGACTAATGAGACAAACTAAAAGGATGAACGTGGTACTATTTGAACAATTAAAGGATCAACTTGAAACTTTTTAAAATTGAGGGATCAAAATGGACCCCGAGATAAAGTTAAAGGACTAAAAAGAGTATTTTGCCAAAACTACACAAAAAACTCATATTCATTCAAGTTCATATTGAACTCGATTTAAAAAAAAACGTTATTGAAATTGTGAAATGATGCTAAATTGAGAAAGAGGAAGTTGCAATGAGTCTGAATCTGTAAAGAAAAGTGGAAAACTCACCTCGCAGGAGCTTCCTCGGAGCCTCATCGGAATCTGGATTTCTCGTTGGAAAGTTCATTGCGTTATTCGTGTTCTTCATCTAGGTAGCCTTTAATGCTTGTTATTTCTTGATTTTCTTTATATTGTTATGTTTCTGCATACCTCATGGTCATTAAGCATCACTAAATTGCACAAAAACACTATTAATTTGGATTTTGGAAAATCAAGAGTTTGAGTGTTCTTGAGAAACTCAAGAACACAAATCCAAAATGATCAAATTGACCTGCTTCAAATAGAATAATATACTCAGTAGCTTTACAACATCATCCGGAGCATGAATCCATAGTTTGTTTGGCATGAAATCAGCTAAAATGGTCAAATCAAAACCTTGTGCATCCCACTGTAAACGAGTAATTTTAGAAACTTTTAGTTGTTGTTTGTTGTTTTTCGAGCATGCCATTGTTTTCGTGAGATTGAGTAGATGAATTTTCATTATTCATTTGTGTGATTTCGTGAAAATTTGATATAGTTACATGCTGATCAAAGTAACTAGTAGTGTTTTTTTTTCTTTCAAATTGATTATCCAATTCTGTAACTTCCGTTGCTACATTCCATGAGGAAGATGAGTGGGGGTGAGGCCCACACAGGCCACCTATCCCCCCCCCCCCCTTTTATTTTCTTATTTTTAATTTTTTTTTACATTACTTGTTTTTTGTTGTGATTTTTTATTGGGCTTGGCCCATTACCTTTTACTACCTCATCACTACCCTCTCACTAATTGTACCCCATATCATTTTCTTTCCTCATTTTTTACTTAGTTTTATCTAATTAAATAATTAATTGCTAATTAAAAATGATATTTTAAGAAGAATAAAAAAACCCTTGGTTCAAAGTCAAATGTTTTTCAAAAGACTTTATTAATTTCATACTTTTTTGATCAATTCCAATTCAACGCAGATTAAACCTTGCGTTACTTGTGTAATATGCGACCTGACTTGGTCGATTTTAGTGAATGATGTTTAGTTTGCACTTGAGCAGAAAATATTTCTTGCTACCCAATCATGGAAGTAAGGAACATTTTGAGTTGAATTAGGGTTTAATGTCGATATTTGAGTAGATTCATGGAGAGACCGAAGGTGTCTCACTTTGTAGCAGTCAAGAGGATCCTAAGATACATCAAAGGATTTATTGGATGCAGGATTCTCTTATTCGCAGCAAACATGGGAAGAAAATGCAATTTGCTCGATTTTACCGATTCCAATTAGTGTGAAGTTAAAGATGATCGAAAGTCTACAACTGGATACATCTTTATGTTCGGAGGAACACCAATCTCATGGTGTTCGAAGAAGGAACCAGTAGTTGCGCTCTCGTCTTATGAGGCTAAGTACATTAGCATTTTATTATGTGCATGCCAAACTGTGTGGATAATGAATCTAATGAAGGAGATGGGTAGCAATGAGGGTGATATTGTTACACTCCTGGTTGATAATGTCTCCACAATTAATTCTGCTAAGAGCCCAATTGCACATGGGAGGAGAAAGCACATTGAGATGAGGTTTCACAACTTGAGGGAACTTGTTAGTGAAGGATGATTAAGATTTGGATATTGAAGAAGTGAGGACCAAGTGGATGATTTGTTGACTAAGGGAGTCACAAATGATGTGTTCAAAAGGTTGAAGATGAGCATGGGCATGGAAGACTTGGAGTAGTTGAATTAAGGTGGTGTGTTAAGAGTTCTTGAGTAATTCAAGTGTTGTAACCGGTTAACATATGTATATAACTGGTTACAGGTATCAAAATAAGTCAAATAAGATGAAGAAAAATGATTTTGGCGTTGATGTAATAGAAAATTCTCACCCTTAATTAATTTCTCCCTCTCAATTTATCTCTCCCTCTCCGCACTCTAATTTCTCCATTATTCATCAATCTTGTATTGTTCCAAGTTCTAACTAACTAACTAACTAACTAACTAACTAACTAACTAACTAACTAACTAACTAACTAACTATATATATATATATATATATATATATATATATATATATATATATATATATATATATATATATATATATATATATATATATATATATATATGCGTGTGTGTGTGTGTGTTGTGTGTGTGTGTGTGAATTGGATCGAACTCTAGTCTTGATTGAGATAGCTTGATATTTCGATAGGAGTTGTGCATGTTGTAGTCGATGTCAGTTCAAGCATGCAGGAGTCGAAGATATGTGTGTTGTAGTCGAAGTGTGTTCAAACATGCTATCGAAATATGTTAATTTGTAGTATAAGTTAGCATGTCGAATTGGGTCTTTTGTTTAGCCTAATTGTTTAAGTTAGCTTGTAGCTTAAGTTAACTTAGTAGTCTATAAATAGACTAGTTCTCTCAGGTTATTGAGAGAGGTTAATTGTTGTTATTCACTTGTAATATTTGAACCCTTATTGAGTAAGTGAATAGTAAAATGTTATAACCAATATTCATTCTTCTTCTTCCTTTTTCCCTCTCTTTCGTAAAACCTAATAGGGTTTCTTATGTTTGTTCAAGAAACTCAATCTTTATCTCATATTTTGGTTTGTTCTAGACGACATCAATTCACAACAAACTAGTGCGGTAAACATGGGGAAGAAGATGTCGCCAACAAAGTACTCCCTTCGTTCCTTTTTAAGTGTCACTTTCTTGATAAATTTTTATTTCTTTTTAAGTGTCACTTGCAAAGTTCAAGTTAGTATTAAATGTATCTTTGTCAAAATTATCCCTATGTAATTATTATAGAGAAAGAAAAAGTAAAATGAATGTAATATATAATTAAGGGTATTATAGGTAAAAGGATAATTATTGTTTAAAAAGTAACAATAATGATTAGCTTTCTTAGTATGTTCAAAAAGTCAAAAAATGACACTTAAAAAGGAACGGAGGGAGTATGAGATTCAGAAACTCATCGATGTGAATGATTTCGGTTTGTGGCGCTTGAAAATTCAAGCCTTACTGGTTCAACATGGTTTGTTAGAAGTGTTGAAAGGATTGGAGAAGATGGATGACGCCCTATCCGAGAAGGAGAAGACGATGATGATCGAGAAAGCCCACATCACCATTGTATTGAGCCTTGGTAATAAGGTTCTCCAGGAGGTTTCGAAGGAGAAAATGTAGTTGGTGTGTGGACGAAACTCGAAGGTCTGTACATGACAAAATCGTTGGTAAATCGTCTCTACCTGAAGAAAGCTTTACATTCATTTAAGATGAGTGAAGACAAAGTCTTGGATGAGTCGCTAGATACATTCAACAAGGTGATTCTTGATCTTTAGAATGTCGAGGTCAAGAATGATGATGAAGGTCAAGTATTACTGTTGTTGTGTTCTCTACCTAAGTCTCATGCTCATTTCAAAGAAACTCTCTTGTATGGAAGAGATTTGTTGACCTTTAAAGATGTTCAATATGCCTTCGTACTCTAAGGTCTTGAACAAACAAAAGGAGTACAAGCTATTGACAGTTGGTGAATGTTTGTCCGTTAAGGGAAAATTCATGAAGAAATATGGTAGATTTGAGAAGAAGAAGGGTAAAGTTCTACATAATTCTTATGGTGGCAATGCTCCTGCTATTAAGTGTTATCATTTTTAAAAGGAGGGTCATACAAGAAAAGTATGCCCTAATCGATTGAACAATCATGATAGAAAGGATAATGGTAATGCAACCATTGTACAAGATGGTTATGAATCATCAGATGTCCTGGTGGTTTCAAGTAGTGACTCTAGCAAGAGTAGATTATGGATTCAGGGTGTACTTGGCACATGACTCCAGACAAAAATGTGTTTGAGGAATTATGTGACCAAGATAGTGGATTGGTGCTGCTGGGAAACAACAAAGAGTGCAAAATCACAAGTATTGGATCTGTGAGATTCAAGATCCATGATGAGTCAATAAGACTATTGACTGATGTCAGGTATGTACCTGATCTTAAGAGGAATTTGATTTCTCTTGGTGAATTTGACAAGAAAGGATGTGTTTTTAAAGGAGAGAAAAGTATCATAAGGGTAATGAAGGGATCAAAGGAAGTCTTGAGAGGCGTGAATACACAAAGCTTGTATACCCTTGAGGCTGAGGTTATAAGTGGTTCGGCAAATGTGACATCCATAAAACCTGTGTCAAAAACTGAGTTGTGGCACAAGCGACTTGGCCATGTTAGTGAAATAGGCCTGGTCGAATTGTCGAAACAAAATATGTTGTGTGGATGCAAGGTTGAAAAAATAGATTTTATTGAACCTTGTGTATTTGGTAAATCCTGTAGAATGAAGTTTAACAAAGGTAAATAAATAACACGTGGATCCCTTAATTACATTCATGTTGATCTTTGGGGGCCTGCAAGGAATCCTTCACTCTCAAGTGCAAAGTACTTTTTATCCATAGTTGATTACTCCATAAGGTTATGGGTATTCATCCAGAAGACTAAGGTTGAAACTTTTGAAGTTTTCATAAGTTGGAAGAATCTGGTCGAAAACTAAACTGACAGGAAGGTCAAGAGGTTGAGGACCGACAATGGTCTTAAATTTTGCAATGAGGCTTTCGACAGCTATTATGATGCATCTGGTATTGCAAGTAACAAAACTACTGCATGTACTCTCCAACAAAATGGTTTGGCTGAAAGGTTTAATCCAACCATTCTAGAAAGGGTTAGATGCATGTTGGTTAGTGCTGGATTAAAGAAGGTGTTCTAGGCCGAGGATGTTCCGACTATAACATACCTGATAAATAGGTGTCCTTCGACTGACATAGGGATGAAGACATCCGAAGAAGTCTGGATGAAGCATCCATCTAATCTCAACAAACTTAGAGTATTTGGATGCTTAGCTTATGCTCACATTAAGCAAGATAAGGTCGAAACTAGAGCTCTGAGATGTATGTTTCTTAGATACCCTGAAGGAGACAAAGCTTATAGGATGTGGTGCCTAGAGCCAGGTTATAGAAGGTGTATCACAAGCCGATATGTAATTTTCAATGAAGCATAAATGGCGTTCAAGAAAACTGATGACGTTGGTCGAAGTACCAAGATATCTAAAGAAGAGCTGGAACATGAAGAGATTCTAGTTGAGGTGAAGCATGTTGATGCTGAATTGCATAACTTGAATGAGGTCGCAGAAGAAACATGAGTTGTTGCCAAAGTTGAGGAGACTGATAATGACTACCTGTTGGAAAGAGACAGGCTGAGAAGAATCATTAAGCCACCTCATAGACTTGGTTATGCAGATCTTATAACATTTACCTTAATCTCTGTAAGTGAGCTCCTTGATGAAGAACTTAGAGATTACAAGGATGTTGCGAGGAATCGAAATAAGATTAAATGAATGAAAGCCATGGATGACGAGATGAAATATCTTCATGATAATAACACTTGGGAGCTGATCAAGAAACTTTCAGGGGTCAGGTTAGTCAGCTGTAAGTGTATCTTCAAGGTTAAGGAAGGAATCGAAGGAGTGATGTCGAAGCATTTCAAGACAAGGTTGGTTTCTAGGGGGTTCACTCAAAAGTAAGGTGTCTACTTCAATGATGTGTTATCACCTATTGTAAAGCATAGATCCATTCGAATGTTGCTTGTTATGGTTGTGAAGTTTGACATGTTGTAAAACATAAACCTCATTACCATCATATTCCACTTAAACGAAACACAACCGCCATCAATTTTAGGCTTTATCGATACACATACTCACAAAAGGAAACATCGACCTATATCATCCAAGATATGCATAGGACATCATTATTAAACATAGGAATGTACCTTATTCTCCTTGTGTTACTAGTGCGTACGGACTATCTAACCCTTAACATTCTTATTGTGTGTGACTATTTTTCCATGTCTACCATTGATGATCTCTTTGATCAATTAGGCTCTGCATCTAATTTTAATAACATTGAGCTAAAGTTAGACTACCTCCATATTAGGTTTGTACTGAAAGATACTCACAAAATAGTCTACGTAACATTTGGTGGACAAGAAGTTTTAGGTTATGTCATTCTGCCTAAGTAGTGATCTTTGTACTTTTCAATCAACGATGAATGACCTGTTTCAGTAGTGGTTCTGCCTAAGTTTTAGGTTATGTCATTCTGCCTAAGTAGTGATCTTTGTACTTTTCAATCAACGATGGATGACCTGTTTCAGTAGTGATTTTGCCTAAGTTTTAGGTTATGTCATTCTGCCTAAGTAGTGATCTTTGTAGTTTTGTTATTAATATTTCAATATACAATTGTTGTTTAACTAATAACCTACATAATTTCCAATTAATTTTATATTTAATTGCTTGAAATAACTTTGTGGGAAAGTTATCTAAGTATGTTTTTATAGTTTTTAATGTTGATTATTTGGGCATTGATATTTCAACTAATCGGGCCACCATTGTTCCTGATAAGATTCAAGCAATAGAAGATTGACTAGTGCTACATTGACTAACAACTTTAAGCGTTTTTAGGCCTCTCTAAATTCTATAGAGGAATTATCCCCCTACTACATCACTTTTTATGTTTAACTCGTCAAGTTGTTATGTTTTGTAAAAGTTTCATCGAGGACAAAGGCAGATTCAACATGTACAACATTAAAGAAAACAGTAACAAAAACTTTATCCTTGAGTTTGCTTGATTTCCTCGAACTCTTCATTGTTGAGACAAATGTTTATCTTGTTGCAATTAGTTTTGTGTTGTCATCGGAGGGGAATTCTTTAGCAAAAATATGTGCACACATATGAAAGGTTCATTTGATTATGTCTTCAATATGTAATTCATCACTTGAGTTGTAACGAAATGGTGTTAGTACCTCATTGGAATACACTTTCACACATTTAAAAATTAAAAAAAAATGTTGGTATAGATCATTCAATTACTCTAACAATAGAAGTGGGAATAAAAGTCACTAGGATTCATTTTAGAAATATTATACAAATTTAGAAAATCAAACTAATTTGCAAATGCTTTTGGATCTAGGCACAAAAAGGAAAAGGCTATCTTGTTGTTTATCTCTTCAAAAACTATAACACTTATTATAAATCTCTAGTAGTACTGCAACAAAGATAAAGAGAATCAAGATCTAGCCTCTAAATGCCAAGTAGACCCGCACATGTAGTATACTTTCTATTTTGTAAAAGAGTTATTGTATTTCAAAGACATGGTATACTTATATGGAGTTACCTCACATAATTATCAATGAGAATCATTGCACCCTCAAAAAATTAAACTTCGATGTTCAATCAACACTAGTCAAATTCCGTTCCTCATTTCTCTGGCTCGATATTTATGAAGAATGTGAAAAACTTGGCACACACATGTTATTAACCAAATGTCTCCAAATACAAGAGGGGTGAATTTTGATATTCAATTTTTTTTTAAAAAATGGTTTACATAAACTTTGGTTTAAAAAATGTTTATGTTAGAAGATATAAGAAAGTAGCAGAGTAAAATAAATACTTGAAAAATGAAAGAGACGGGAGATAGAAATATCACACTAGAGAATCATCTTGGTTCAACCTATACCACCTGGCCTACACTAGTCCCCAAGAGTTTCCATTTGAGATTTCCACTAAAACAATCTTGAGATTTTCACATGATCAACCGAGAAAACCTTTCATAACAACTTGAGATTTTCCAAAGGACCAGTTCAAAAACCTTATACAACCAAACTAAGTGTTTACACTGGCTTAACTATATAGCCTCCACCCAAGCTTTTTTCAAGTTTAGCTTGCAACTTTTAAATATATTACAAATATATTATAAGATAACTATTCTATTGAATAAATACTTCCAACACAATACTAGTACAATAACTCTCAGATAAAACTTTTCATTTTCTTGGCAACTTTATAGAAGAAATAAGAGAAACAGCGATAAAAGAATGTTTCTAATCAGAAAATTGGTGTATTATGAAATAATGAGAAACCTCATTTATATAGAAAAAAATGTGGCTAAAAAAAGAAACAATCCATGATCCATTTTAATGAGTTAATTAATTAAATATAAGTATTAATCGGTTAACCAAGCTAAAAAGGAAAATTTGAAATTCTATGTCACTTAATCGATTATCACCCCACTTAATTGATTAAGATGTATTACAATTTGATCTAATCAATTAAAAAGACCTCTTAATTGGTTATACAATTTATTTTACCTTCCTAATTGATAAACAAACTTCTAATCAATTAAGCGCTTGCTGGGATTAATTTTAAGAAGTTTTATCAAAAGAGAAGAGGTTTGAAAACTCTGTGTGTGTGTGTGTGTGTTTTCTTAGTACCTCAAGACTTACTCTTATTCCTTTTAGAATAAAACTCATCAAAACTACGAAAACTCTAAGCGCGGGACAAAGCGAGCTTTAACACTTTCAAGATCACAAATTAATGACTTGAAGATCACATTTTTGCTTAACTTGACTTTCTCCAACACATTCAACTAGAATTTGATACATTTGACTAATGAGGCTTGAGATATATGTTTCTTGTTTAAATGACATCACTAGGATCCTTTAAAAGACTTGTTGTGATTAAAATCTTTTGATGATTGTCATTAACCATTTGACAATTGTTAACATCAACACCATTTGACTGTTGTCATCAACACAATCAATTGACAATTGTCATAATCAAAACCCTTTGACGATATTACCTGCACAATATTGGGACATTTACTTAGGGGTTCAACGCGAGGGAACATTTTTACATTCCTTGGAGCTTTTCACTATGAGCAACACACCTTTTGAGATATACACCACATACTCACCCAAAATCTTAAGGTGATAGGTGTGTGTGTTATCCCACTTATAAATGCTCAAGTATCCACTTTTCTAATCAATGTGGAACTTCCCCACACTTTGTTTCTTAAAGTTTCCAACTCTCACCTTGTTATTATCAACATTCCCCTTCAAGTGTGAGTCTATCCATAATGATTCCGTCTCAAGCGAAAGCTCTTTCATCCACATACACTTATATTGTTGTTGACACTCTTCAACATGACATGCCTCCTGTCCACCATTATGTGGGGAGGACTTTCGATACAAGTGAGTTGGTCTTTCACTCGAACCAGAGGCTCATGATACCAATGTTGGGTCAACACACAACACATAGAACCATGCATGTTCTATTCATCAATAAAATAAATACACATGAATAAAGAAAAAAGGGATTACTTTAAATCCCATCTATTGATTTCACCATGCAAAAATAGGGAAAACACTAGCACACACGATTTTGAATATCTCTAGCTACAAACATATGCCAAACTATAACTTTATATGATGATTTTAGTGGAGGAGGAAGGGGAATCTGCTTTGGAGGAGGGGAAAAAATATGGTTTACCAAAAGTCATTGTGATCTTGTCTCCAAGATCTCACATCAATATATTGATTAGTTTGAAACATAACTAAATTTGTAGGTGCATTAACCTTCATGATGGTGGGGGCATAGGAGGAGGTTCGAGTGTAGTGCAGACAATGGGAGAAAAACCTAGAACCGCAACAAGTGAGATCTTGATGATATTGGTGTTAGAATGGGTGGAAAAGGGCTCCTTGCGGTGGATGGAGAAATAATATTTAAAGAGAAACGGCGAGCCTCAATGGCGCAGGAGAGGATGACCTCGATGGTAGACAAGATGATCTTTAGAGGTAGAGAGAAAATATAACATCACTTTTGTAGAAAATTAGGGTCATTTATTCGTTATAAACGTATATGGCTCAAAAACGTGAAAAATTACAATACAATGAATTATTTATAGTGAACCAATAACAACTACAAAAGTCATGTGAACATTACATCTTAATCTAAAATTTCATGTCAGTGAATTTATGAGTTCTCTCACATATATGTTGTTCAACATTCATCTTTTCTATCAATATGATAATTCTAACTCACTTGTCATATAAAAAATGTAAGTCTGTCCATTCATATAATATCCATTCATACAAGAATGCTCCCATCAAAGAACTCCGTCATCTTAATTGAGTCATTGACTATGGATGGTTTAGAATAGTTTTTAGAATCATCTATAATAAAAAAAAGCACACAAATAAGTTAAACAACACATCTTGATTTACTATTTGTTGAATTTTCATTTTTTTAAGCGAGACTTTTTATTTACCACACAACATAATCAATTGAATTTACCCGTTCAGTTTTTTTAGTTATATCATGATTAGTATGGTTAACAACACGTTTTCCCCTTCATATGGGCAAATTATGCTTTCCCCTAAGAAAAAATTGAGATTCAAACTTTTTAATATAAAGATTTTGTTATTATAGACTTTCGTGACATATGACTCACCCATTTTATTTAGATGATGCGCTTATTATTTTTTTTCAATTTCTTTTAGTGTTACATGAAATTATTTTGACCATGCCACTAATTAATTAATAATTTTAAAGAACACAAATCCATAAAAGAATAGATTGGTCAAATGGTAATTGTTGTTCGATTTTTATATATAAATCGGTTAAAACAACTTAATGTCAGAATAAAGGGTTTGTGAGTTTCAAAGAGCACACATTCTGAAAGTCTTTGATTCCCAAAACAACCGAAGTTTCCATTGTTGTGTTTTACCCCTTTCCATTTCTCACACATCAAGCTTTTGTAATGCATTTGCGTATTCCCGAAAACACTGCAACAGGTTAGAAGAATCATTGACCTTAATCTCCATGGCTATGGCGTCTTTTGTTGTACCCGGGATTTCAAGTTCTCAACTTTGTACCCAAAATCAGCTGAAAAGAGCAAGTAAATGGGTTTTCCATGGTGGGGTTTCTGTTACAAGTGTCAAGGTAATGATGCATGTGGTCGATCACAATCAAAGTCAAATGGGTCCTGGTAGTGGTGGTGATGTCTCCCATGGATTGCATAAGGATTTGTGCTCCCTTCCAAGTAGGTTTCTTTCATCTTCTGTTTCTTGTCTACAGTTCACTTTCTTCGAGATTATTACAGTAGTTTATGGGTATTGTTTAAGGAACCTTTTTAAAAGTTTGTGATCATTATTACATTGAATAAGTGTTTGACTATATAATTTATTCAATTTGTGGTGGCTTGATTTGGATTCTTGAATGGATAAATTGTCTTTCTTAGTTTTTGACTTTTTAGTTTGTTTCCAAATGGTTAAGTTGAACTTGCACACTTTTGTGACAATTTACAAAGACCATGGTTGAGTATATAGAGGTGACAAATAATGACATGTTTGTTTTCTCAAAGGTAAAATTGATTTTGCTTCCAAAATTGATTATTGATTCTAGCTGAAGATAGGATATTTAGCAAGACCCTAAGTGTATGTTTGGTTTGGCTTTTGGGAGAGGCAAAAGCAATTCTAGAAGTGTAAAATTGATTTTTGAATGATTTTGAGGTGTTTGGTTCTTCTAGAGTTTAAACATGATTTTTATATTGAAATTGAAATTTACTGTTCAACTAACTTTTACATTAATTTATCCAACATAAATCATTTTACCTTCTACTCACTTTTAGCTAGAATCAATTCATTTCACCGCAGAACCAAACACACACTTTTTGAGTCTAAATGTGATTTTTACACTGAAGTTTGTTGTTCAACTCACTTTTAGATAAATGTATCCAAACATAAATCACTTAACATTCAACTCACTTTTATCCAAAATCAATTCACTCAGAAATGATTCTCGTCACCGTAGAGCCAAACACACACTCAATTTATTGATTAACTATCGAATGAACATGATTAACCACATATTGAAATTTGACGTCAAAATTTGATGTCAATTTTGTGTCAAAGTATATTTCTCTATTTTAAACTGAGAACTCTGTAAATATAATTCAGCCAAAGAGCAAACTAAAGAAAATAGGCATTGTTGCTAATTAGTACTAGTATCAATGAAAGATTTGGATACTATGTTCAAACCTATAGAGAATTAGAAAATCAAAAGGAGGGAACTTTTACTTTATTCTACTTTTTGCTGATATAAGGAAGGAACTTCTTGTTTATTGTTTGTAACACTGAAAATCTAATTTATTCAAATAAAAGGACGGAACTACAGCTTACATATAGTTGCAGAGTAAACACACTTGGTCAAACTGCGTAAACAAACACCGTGTCCATTATTTGCGATTTGTGTTTCTATTTTCTCTTTTTTTACTTTCTAGTTGATGTTCTAACAAAATCATTTAAAGAGCTATGGTATTATGATCAGCTAGTTGTAATCATTTAGCAAGTCATGGGTTCGATTTTTTTTATTGCATTACTGTTTGACCTTATTCACTTCCGTTTTGTCTTTTGCGATGAGTTTTACTGTCAGATATTTGACTTTGCAACTACTCCTTTTGTTACTAATTGTAGGGCCGTTATCCATAACTGACATTGTGTCTGCGTCTGATAATCTTGCCAAAGTTCGAATATCGTATAAGGTATGATACCTGTGTGTGATGTCCGGCACTGTTTGATTTGATGCTCTCGGTTCATTATTATATGCTTCGATTACTGATTTAGGGGATACCAGGATCATACAGCGAGGACGCTGCACTCAAAGCTTACCCCAATTGTGAAACAATCTCATGCAGTGATTTTGAAGAAGCTTTTAAGGTTTGAAATGATATGCAATATTCTTTAACCTAGACTTCATAGAATTATGTATTATTACTTATATTTCGTTTTCGAAATAAAAAATGAAAATATTCTGACAGGCTGTTGAGTTGTGGCTGGCTCACAAAGTTGTGATTCCAATTGAAAATACGTCTGGTGGAAGCATTCATCGGAACTATGATTTACTTCTTCGTCATAGGCTTCATATTATCGGTGAAGTGCAGTTGGCTACTAACCTCTCCCTTCTAGCTCTGCCTGGTGTCAGAAAAGAGCACCTTAAACGCGTTTTAAGTCATTCTCAGGTCACACGGTCTTCGTATTTCTCATTTCTGGCTTTTTTTTAGTCATTTTGGATTTTCTGAGATTTGAGAGCCTTTTTCCTGCAGGCATTTGAATTAAGTGATGCTTTCCTAAATAACTTAGGTGTTAGCCGAGAAAACGTTGGTGATACGGCTGGTGCTGCTCAGGTAATCCATCCATAATGCGGACTTTTAAGATTCTCTTAACGTTTAAGTAGAGAAGAGAATAATTTTTGTTTTGGTTTTCCTTAATGTGCACGTGGGATTAGATTGTAGCTTCAAATGTTCTGTATGATACGGGTGCCATTGCAAGCCTTCGAGCAGCCGAAATCTATGGGCTTAATGTACTTGCAGAAAGTATCCAGGTAAAACCTCTTACCGATCATTTTCATTTTCTCAAAATCTTCAATTGACTGTTAAGAAGAATGCATAGGAGAGGTAAGTAATAAGACGTGAATGTACTATTCTCGATAATTTTCGATGTCTTTTCCAGGACGATTCAGAAATCATCAGTCGATATCTTGTGCTTGCAAGGGATCCAATAATTCCAAAAGCCAATAAGCCTTTTAAGGTGAAAATGAAAACTCATTTTAACCCTTGTCTATATTCACACTTATAGATTCTCTGATTCTCTGGAACCAATATCGTTCTCATTCGTTATTTTTCAGACAAGCATCGTGTTTACACTGGATGAAGGCCCCGGGGTTCTGTTTAAGGTGTTGGCCTTATTTGCATTGAGGGACATAAATTTATCCAAGGTATATATATCTAAGGAAAAATATTTCTTTTGTTAGTCTAACTCGATAGATGATGATTAAAAGACGATTAACAATATCTGCTATGGAATCAGATTGAAAGTCGCCCTCAAAGAAACCGTCCACTAAGAGTCGTTGATGACTCCAACACTGGCAATGCCAAGTGAGTTATGTCGTAAATAATGTGTTTCTCGTATGCTGATGCTAACATTAAAATAACCAATTTTTTTATTCCGCATCGAGTTAGGTACTTTGATTACCTTTTCTATATCGATTTTGAGGCGTCAATGACTGAGCCTCGAGCGCAAACTGCATTAGAACATCTGCAGGTGTGTGTTTTGAGTTTTGACATGTTTTTTATGATTGAAATTCTGCATGAGCTTCAAATCTTTTTCATAAGCTTTTATATCTTGCAAAGTTGGATTCTTGTAATGACTATGTGCTAAAACAATTGTTTGTATGTACAGGAATTTGCCACATTTCTTAGAGTGCTTGGATGCTATCCTATAGATACAACCATATGACTATAGCTATATAGCTATATTCTTTTTATTGGTGAGCTTTCAACGTATTCAAACATGGTAAAGGAGGAATAAGTATTTAAAATCTTCCATATAGAAAAACTTTCATGCTTACTATGTAACGTATGATAAAAATTGTTACACGGACAACTCAAGGCCCAAGATACACATTACAATAGTGTATAATGTTTTCTCAACCAGTAGAGGCTAGATATTAATTTTTTTATCCAAATAACTTAGTTTTTAAAAAAAAATCTCAAAATAACTCACATTTCAAATAATTTTCTAAAGTACCCATTTTGAAGAAAAAAAACTCATCAAAACATTGGTGTCAGACCAATTGGTGACTGCACTCAAATTTTAAAAGGGGACATCAATTAGATTGACTTTTGCACCTAGTACTGTCAATCTAATTGACATTTATGTGCAATGTTATAGTGTTGGCGCCAATTTGTTTGCCACTAGTGTGTGTTGTGTTTTTTTTTATAATAATTGATATCTTATATAAAAGTCGAATTCGGAAATAGTAATACTAATATTAGGTTACGTTTACATAAGAAAACCAACAATACTTCGTTGACCGGGATGATCCAACCGATCTTCGGTTTCACATCCCCTAGCTAACCTAACGAGTGGCCCTGACCCACATTGTTGATTGATCATAGATGTTTGAGGATTTAAGGATCTAGGAACATCACCACCACTTGCAGCAGATTCCATAAGAAGTTCAGTCAATTCCATGAAGTCCTGTGTATGCAATGAAACGTTATCGCCATAGTTGAGTCAGTGATCCATGCCAGAGTAGTTGGGGTGTGTTTGGGTTATTGGGGTGCGACCGGGACGATTGAAGGACGACGTTGGTGTGAATGATTCGTTGGGGAAATGTTGAAATGGTTGTCGTGGTGTTTGGTAGCAATCTGGTGGTATGAGGGACAATTAGTGTTAAATGATCGCGAAGTGTTTTGGCTATGGAGGCTATGGTAGGGTGATGTGTTAGGGGCATATCAATGTCTAGTGTCTTGATAATGATCATCTTGCTGGCGGTGTACAAGGTATGCTCTTGGTATTGTAGTTGAGTGTTTGACATGTTGAAACCGTACGTTTGTCTGTTTGTGGGCCATTAATTTTATTGGGTAATGGGTTGTGAGTAACCGGTCTAGTAATTTTGTGGGGGTTAGATGTTGAACCTTCTTGTGTGTAGTGACTTGACATGGGTCGTACATCCTCGGCGAGAAACTCAAATACAACCAATCTGTATCAAGTCATGTAATTGTGAGTTTGTTTTTCTTCGGTTGACATCACAACGTCACTTAAGACATGGTCATGTCGGTGCTTCCATTTTTGACACTCAGATTTAGCGAAGCCTTGCCAAGGGTTAAAGTTCCATTTTCGACACTCAGATTTAGTGAAGCCTTGTCAGGGGATCTGGGATGTGCCGAAGCATGTCGAATAACAATTTAACACGGTCACTATGATGCATCTCCACAATGGTGAACCTGTTGATCAGTGTGCATGCAGTCCAAACAACTCCATCTTGTTCGTTGATTTAATGTTCATGATCCAAGTTTAGATATGGACACCAAATGAACTGAAGATGAAAAATATATTAGATTATAAATTGAGTGATATTAAAAACAAGTTATTACGAATTAATTCGATTAATGGTAATACATCTGTTGATCTAAGGTGATCCAAGAGATTGTGATACTGGGTAATACAATGTCTAGTACATCTGTTGTAACTCATATCACGAGTCAGCCATCTGCACAAAAAAGTAAATATATTATTTTGAGATAATAAGTAAAGTAAGCAAATATAGTTAATGTTAAAAACTAACATTTGTGCGTACGAGAATGTGAACGGGTTGTGGTTGACGAGCGCTAGGGACGGTAGTCTGGACCCACCTCATGCTTGGAGTAAAATAGCGCATCCAAAAAATATAGATGCGTCTTTGTGTGCATTTTTACACAAAGAGCTATATAGATAAGCCAAACAAGCGGACCCTTAACTATAACTTCTTATTTTATCTACATGTCTTAATAAGGATAAATATAACATGCATACTATAATCACTATCTTCGAGAAATAAAAACAAACCAATTAAAAGCAAAATGTAACACCTAGTTTTTATTATTCGAGTTTGTTTGATAGAATTTTTATCTAATTATAAAGTGTTGTAATATACCTTAAGACGCGAAAGCAATATACCTTGACCGCTCGAGTTATCATCTAACAAGTCAACACCCAAGAATTTCATGCAAATTGAATTTTTGTAGTTGGTTTTTTCGTTTACCGTCTTACCCTCGATAGGTAGCACCAATAACATGTACACGTCTTCTAACGTTACGGTACATTCACCGATTGGAAACCAGAAAATGCGTGTCTCGAGACAATATCTTTCACATAAAGCTAGTATAAACTTATTATCAACCGACCAAGACATGATTTTACTAACATGTCGAAAACTGGCGAGGTCGATATAAGGTTGAATCAACTCGTCGATGGCAACAAATTCGTGGACACGACTACGAAACTTAGAAACATCCTAAAAAAAGAAAATAAGTTTTTTCCTAAAAAAATGCATTAGAAAAATATAAGTATGTTTTTTAATAAACACTTACCTAAGTCGCAATGTTGACGATATTTCTTTAGTGCAATTCATCCATAATCAGTAGAGACATTTTTTACGCAATGAGAAATATGAATTGAAATGTTGGTTATTGATGAAAATATGAGAGATAAGTCGTGTTGCTGATGAAAAATGGATATACAACCTATGTCTATTTATAAGGAACACTTAAATGCTAGAACTAAATGTGGTGTCATCTCAATTGGCGACCATATTCAAAATTTATGTGCTAGTGCCAAATTGACTGACGATTTCATAGGTTGACAGGATTCCTATAGGCTGCATGGCTATGACGTGGCAGAATTCTTCCATGCATGGTCTTGTCACATGGGCTTTGTAGAGTGCAACCTTGAGATTCTACACTCTACAAAGCTTATGTGACAAGACCATGCATGAAAGATTCCTGCCACGCCATAAGCATGCAGACCATGGGAATCCTGTCACTTGACAACTTATGAAATCTCCAGTCGGTTTGGCGCTAACACATAACTTTTGAATGTGGTTGCCAATTGAGATGACGCCACATTTAATTCTAGCATGATGCCTATTACATGTTGTCCCTATAAATAGACACATGTTGTGTATCCATTTTTCATCAGCAACACTACTTATCTCTCATATTTTCATCAGTAACCAACATTTCAATTCATATTTTTCATTGCGTAAAAAATGTCCCTACTGATTATTGGTGAATTGCACAGAAGAACTGTCGTTAACATTGCGATTTATGTAAGTGTTTATGAAAAAACATATTTTCTTATATTTTTCTAACATTTTTTTATGAAAAAACTTTTTTTAGGTTTCGTACCCGTGTCCACGAATTTGTTGCCATCGACGAGTTGATTCAACCTTATGTCGACCTCATCGATTTTGGACATGTTAGCAAAATCATGTCTTGGTCGGTTGATAATAAGTTTATACTAGCTTTAGGTGAAAGATGGCGTCCCGAGACACAAACTTTCTGATTTCCAACGGGTGAATATACCATAATGTTAGAAGACGTCTACATGTTATTGGGGCTGCTTATCGAGGGTAAGGCGGTAAATGGAACAACCAACTACGCAAATTCAATTTGCATGGAACTCTTGGGTGTTGCCTTGTTAGATGATAACTCGAGAGGTCAAGGTATATTGCTTTAGCGCCTTGAGGTATATTACAACAGTTTACAATTAGATGAAATTCTATCAAACAAGCTCGAATAATAAAAACCAGGTGTTATATTATATTTTTAATTGATTTATTTTTATTTTCTGAAGGTAGTGGTTCTAGTATGTATGTTATGTATTTATCCTTATTAAGACATGTAGATAAAATAAGAAGTTATAGTTGGGGGTCCGCTTGTTTGGCTTATCTGTACAACTCTTTGTGTAAAAATGCACACAAAGAAACATCTACATTTTCTGGATGCACTGTTTTGCTCCAAGCACGGGGTTGGTCCAGACTACCGTCTCTATCGCCTGTCAACCACAAGTCGTTCACATTCCCGTACGTACAAAAGTAAGTTCTTAACGTTAACTATATTTACTTACTTTACCGATTATTATTTCTAAATAATATATTTACTTTTTTGGGGCAGATGGTCGGCTCGTGGTATGAATTTGAACAGATTCCTAGACACTATATTACTCAGTATCACAATCTCTTGGATCACCTTAGACCATCAAATGTATTGCCAATAATCGAATTAATTCGTAATAATTTATTTTTAATATCACCCATTTTATCATCTAATATATTTTTCCTCTTAAGCTCATTTGGCGTCCATATCTAAACTTGGATGATGAACATGAAATCAACGAACAAGATGCATCTGGTTGGATTGCATGCACACCGACACGACGATGTTTTAAGTGATGATGTGATACCAACCAAAGAAAAACCAACTCATAGTTATATGGCTTGGTACATATCAGTTGAATTTGAGTTTCTCGTCGAGGATATGTACCTATACGACCCACGCCAAGTCACTTACACACAAAAAGGTTGAACATCTAATCCCCACAAAATTACCAGACTGGTTACTCACAACTCCATACCCAACAAAATTATCAGCCAACAAACAGACAAACCTACGACCTTAACATGTCAAACACCCAACCATAATACCAAAGGCATACCCTGTACCACCACCACCAAGATGATTATTATCAAGACACTCAACATCGATATGTCCCTAACACATCATCCTACCATAGCCAAAACACTCAGCGATCATTTAACACCAACTGTCCCTTCTACTATAGTCAAGAAGCCCAAACATCACAAAACCAAAACATAACAACTAGATGGCTACCAAACATCGCGATAACCATTTCAACTTTTCCCCAACAAATCATTCACACCAATGTCGCCCTTTAATCATCTCAGGGGCACCCTAATAACCCAAACACACCCCAACTACTCTGAAAAGGGTCACGAACTCAGCTATGGCGATAACGCTTCATTGCATTCACACGACTTCATGGAATTGACTGAACTTCTTAGGGAATCTGCTGCAGGTGGTGGTCATGTTCCTGGATCCTCAAACACCTGTGGTGAATCAACAACGCGGGCTAGAGCCACGCGTTAAGGTAGCTAGGGGATATGGAACCTGAGGTCGGTTGGGTCATCCTGGTTAACGACATCTGTGTTTTTGGTTTTCGTATGTAAACGTAAACTAATATTAATATTTTCGATTTCAACTTTTACATAAAATATCAATTATTATAAAAAAAACATAACCCACACAGGTGTCAAGCCAATTGGCGCCAGCACTATAACCTTACACATAGTCGCCAATCAGATTGACAACACTAGGTGCAAAAGTCAATCCAATTGGCGTCTCTTCTTAAAATCCGAGTGAAGTCGTCAATTGGTCTGTCACTAATGCTTTGACGAGTTTTTTTTGAAAATTCGAGTAGTTTGAGAAATTATCTGAAATGAGTTATTTTGGGATTTTTTTTTAAACTGGATTATTTAAGTAAAAAAATCTAAAAATTATTGTATTTTATTGCAAAAAAAAATAGTATCACCATTATTAATTGCGTGTTTTAAAATATATATTAAATTATGATTGAATCAAACAATCATATTAAATAATAAATACATGGTAATTTCTTTATTATAAAAAATAGTGAATAAAAATAATTGTTTTAATTGCGTGTTTTAAAAAATGATGTTATGATTTGATTAAAATTTGGTTTCTATAGTTATTAACATCATCAAAAATATTAATAACAATAAAAAATTTTAATTGGCAAATCAAATTAAATATTAAAATTGGTAATGAAATATTTGAATACCAATATTTTTTAAACAAAATTTTGATGGATAAAAAATAAAGATTTTTCTTAAAATAACCACTATTTTTAAAATAATACATAAATAATCAACTTTTAAAATTAATTACCAATATAACCAAATTTTCAAACAAAAAAAAATTATCCGCCTAAAACACTTGTCATGCCGAATTGCGCATGCATTTGCTAGTTGCACTAAGGCATTATGCATAGCGGCTACTGCATGCACCACAAACCAATGCAATTGGTGTATGCTTTGTCGTGTTGCACTCTGGCGCATGCATGCATCACTTGGTGCATGCGTTACTCCATGTGGCTACTGCTTTTTTTACACCTCTATAAATACAATATCTCCTACCATTATTTTTCACACTTCTTCTTACCATCTCCTTCCATTTTTCTTCAAAATGTCTTCATATATGTGTCTTTATATTCACAAGAGAAATGATGATTTAATTTATTCGGCAGTAAAACCTCCGATGAAGATTCGACTATGGAATATAGAGACGTTCAAACTTCTTAACATGACCTTGATCAGTTAGTTAAATGGAGACATTGCAGAGGATGAAAAGATCAGAAAAATTCAAAGGCTTTATACCACATTTAACCAAAATGGAGAAGTTCGTTTCTGGGTGAATGTTAAAATTGACATAGATGTTCACAGGATGATGTATAGTTCCCACAAAATTGTTTTGATGATTGTAATCACATATTTATGTTGTTTAGTTGTATTTGTTTGTGTTGTTTTATTATTATAGTTGTTTGTGTTGTTGTTTAGTTGTTGTTTAAATTATTGTTTAGTTGTTGTTTTCAAGTTATTGTAACTGAATGTTATGATATTTATGAAATGAAAGTTGTTTTTAATATAAAGCAAAATAGTTACATTTAAAATTATGTTGTTGTGTTTGGTCTAACACTGAAACAGTTTGTACGATTATGTCCGGGCTGACAACATGAACTACGAGGGCTATTTGGGTGACCCTTTTTCTTTCTTCGCATTATTTCATTGTGCCAGAGTATGTCCCCTTGATATGCAGACCGATAATCTTCTTTTGCTACCCCCGAAAAGCTAAGGTTGTAAACATTTCATAGGTTTATGACTTTGTAAACAACAGATAGTAAGTTGGAAGGATCTTGTCGAACCTTTAAACATGTTGCTATGACATGGGAGCAGAGCATACGAAAGGCTTTGAACTTTCTGCAGTCGCACCAACCTCTATCTAGTTCCACTCGATAGTGTCCATTCGATCTCCCTTCATTGTGATCCATTGACTCAACAACACTGAACCAACCTTTAATACGGTCAAACACTATGACCACACGTGTCTTAACTTTGGCAACTTCCTCCTTAATGAATTTCATTGAAGCATCACTAAACAACTTTCCAATTGTAACATTGAATCCCATTTTGAACGTCTGATCTCAAACAGCGCCCTTAGCCTAAAATATATTGCTCGCATTAAAGTGGTTATTGGTAGAATTCATATGCCTTTGAAGACATAGATAATTGATCCCACGAGATTTGTTGCCATGTGGCCCCATCGTTGACTATTGTCGTATGCTCGAGTCCACTTCTCCAATGGAATATTTGTTAGATGCCCAAAAGTGCTTATTTGAGCTATCAAATGTGGGCATCTTTCACTCCTTTTTGTTGCTAAAGCGTTCGAAACCGCCTTTGTTTTAGATGAATCGCAATACAATGTTAAACGATCTTGGTACCTTTGATTTGTGCGTTATTGTGCAGGAATTAAGCATGAAATAATAGAAAATGAAGGCATAAGAAAGTTGGCAAAGGGACCAAGAGAAGAAAGCATTCATCAGCACGCTCGCTAGGCGAGTGCTGTGGCGAAGTGCTCGCTAGGCGAGCACCCAACGAGCATCCAACGAACATCTCCAGTATTTTACAGTAGCAAACATCAACAAACTCGCTAGGCGAGCAGCCAGCGAAGGTGGTAGCGAACACGCCCAGACTTGGTCAAAAGCGCAGCCAGCACTCACTCGCTAGGCGAGCCATTAGCGAGCTCCCAGCGAGCAATTCCAGTAGCAAAACCTCCTAAGCTCGCTGGAGCGAAGGTTGAAGCGTGGGCTTCGCCTAGCGAAGGTTTTGTTCGCCTAGCGAACATGCAAATCTGGCAAAGGATATTTCTCAGGGCGCAGGTGCCTCTGGTGCCTATTTTAGGGGCTCGCTAGGCGAACCATTCTGCTCGCCTAGCGAGCATGACAACTCAGTAGCAGCACTATAAGTAGCAGGGGCTACTTTTTGGAGCCATACTTTTACACTTCCATACTTTGTACTTTTTTTAGATATTTTCAGCATTGCTCTAGAGATATTTTGTAACCTAGAAACCCATTTTTCTTCATCTCTTAACATTATTCTACAAAAAGAAGGTGGATTCCCATCCAATCTCGATTCTTCGACTTGGATGTTGATCAACCTTCAACCGAGACTTGTTGTGCAAGCCACCATGAAAATGAGTGGCTAAGTTCTTCATTTTGTCAAGGTTAGATGTAGATGATCATTAGCTTTGTGTGTAAATGGGATGATCTTCATTTGTAAACTCTTTAATGATGAATATATGGTGAAAACTTTGTTTTATTGAAAACTCTTTGTGTTGGTTTATGACCGAGAGATGTTTACCAACTCTTTACCTAGGTTTTCATCCAATCTTGTTTGTTAGCTAGAGATAGTAATGAATGATTTTGTTCACTATAAGGTTGAACCAAAAAGTTGTCATTTTGATAGATTGTGTTAGAGATAAACAATGGATCAAAATGGGAAAACCCACAATGTGTGTTAGAGATAAACACATTGGGAGGACTTTGTGAAATAGTTTGTCATCTAAAGGAGTTTATAAGTTTTGTTGATCGAACATATACATGCAAAGTGATCGTCGAACCCTAACTTTGACAATATTTCTCAAATAGAAAAAACCAAAACTTTTACCGCATTTTATTACACTTTTATGCAAGATACTGTGACTAAAACCAAAACCCCCTTGTTACTACGAGTTAAGAATTGAAACAACTGTCGAACGGCGGCGATATCTCACAATCCCTGTGGAGACGATAACAAAAACCCGACACTTAAAACTACACTCAACAAAATGGCGCCGTTGCGCATATCACTCGAGTTTGTTGTATAAAGAAAAGGTAAAAAAATATCATGACAAAAAGCTTCGAAAGAAGGATTTTGTGTAAGAACAAAAATTGTTCTACAACAGATTCCATGATTTTGATGATAACAAAGGATGAAACCAAAAATGGCACCCTAACGAAAAGTTTCTAAGTGTGCAGGGTTCTAAGGAAAGAAGGAAGAGATCTGATGACGTCATCAGATACAGAACTATATCAGATACAAAACAACAGAATATCAGAAGCATCTGAAGTAGAAACACGCTCAAGATGTTCTAACTCTGAGCAAAACAGCAGAATATCAGAAGCATCTAAAGAAGAAGTGCACTCTAGAGATTCTGACTCTGAACAACGGTATATCATTCCAGAAGCTCTCAGCGTCATCTGAAGACATCATCAGAAGCTCCGAATCAACACAGGAAGATTCCAAGATTCCCAGAGTCACGCAGACTTTGATAATGAATTTCCTAATACAGAAAGAGTAACGTTAACTTCAAATTCAAATGGAAAGGAACTATATTTGGAAAGAAGTTATTCGGGGAGACAAAGTTGTTTTGGCAAGAAACAACAGAAGTTATGGCATTAATTCCTATTCAAGACAAATTATCTGCCATCAATTTCAACGGTCCTTTCACTCCTATATAAAGGACAGCAATTCACATTGAGAGGCGCGTAAGCATACACTGAAACATTCTCTCTCTCTCTCTCAACATTTCACAAAGCTTTTGCTTAGAACGTGAAACACTCTTTTGTTCTTATTGTTGTAATATTTGCTTATCCTAGAAGCACTCTAGATTACATAGTCTTTTATCTATTGTTTTATTTCCTCAAGTGACTATGCGCAGTCTGTATACTTGAGAGGACTAGGAGATCCTTCTCTTAGACGTTGGTTGTAAACAATCTTTCAAGATTAGTGGATTAAGTCCTTGTTGAAGGCGAAATCACCTCGGCCGGGTGGACTGGAGTAGCTTTGTGTTATAAGCGAACCAGTATAAATTCCTTGTGTGGTCTTTATTTTGAAAAAACGCTTATTTTCCAAAAACAATTCAAACCCCCCTTTCTTGTTTTTCTCACCTTCAATTGGTATCAGAGCTCCGGCTCTGTTATTGATTTTCTAATCAAATGCTTAACAGTGTAGAGAGATCCAGAACGAGAAAAACTATGGCCCACACAAATGAAAGAGACAGTTACAATGCTAAGCCTCCTGTTTTTGATGGAGAGAAATTCGACTACTGGAAAGATAGAATTGAAAGTTTCTTTCTGGGTTATGATGCTGATCTCTGGGACATTGTCACAGATGGATACACACCTCCAGTCTCAGAAAACGGAGTTGAAGTTCCCAGAAGTAAGATGTCAGAAGATCAGAAGCGTGTCTTCAAAAATCACCACAAGGCCAGAACCATACTTCTCAATGCTATATCTTACAACGAGTATGAAAAGATCACCAACAGAGAAACAGCCAAAGACATACTTGACTCTCTGAAGATGACTCATGAAGGAAACTCCCAAGTCAAAGAGACAAAGGCTCTGGCGCTTATCCAGAAATATGAAGCTTTCAAAATGGAAGATGACGAAGCCATAGAGGTAATGTTCTCTAGATTCCAAACTCTAATTGCAGGTCTCAAAGTTCTAGACAAAGGATACACAACCGCAAACCACGTCAAAAAGATAGTCAGAAGTTTGCCAAAGAAGTGGAGACCCATGGTTACTGCCTTGAAGCTGTCAAAGGATCTGAACAATATCAGTCTTGAAGAACTTGTCAGTTCCCTCAGAAGCCATGAGATAGAACTAGAGGAAGATGAGCCTCAGAAAAAGAACAAGTCTGTAGCATTAAAGTCCAGATCTGAAAGACGCAAATCTGACAGAACCAAAGCTCTCCAAGCAGAAACTGAAGACGCTGATGACTCTGAACCAGAAGATTCTGATGATGAAGAAGAATTGTCCCTCCTGACCAGAAGAGTTAAACAACTCTGGAAAAAGAGGAACAACAACTTCAGAAGACCAAGACCCAGAGGGGATCGATCAGAATCAACCTTAAAAGGTAAAACTAACAAAGATATTACTTGTTATGAATGTAAAGAAACAGGTCACTACAGGAATGAATGCCCCAAGCTAAAAAAAGACAATCCCAGAAAAGAAAGTTTCAAGAAAAATACCTTCAGGACAAAGAAAGGACTAATGGCTACCTGGGATGATAGTGAATCTGGTTCATCAGAATCTGACTCTGATGAACAGGCCAATGTGGCATTTATGGCTACCACGTCCAGAAGCAGCTCAGATGAAGAATCTGAAGAGGTATTTTCTGAACTCTCTCGATCTGATCTAGAATCATGCTTGTCGGAAACTCTTAGCTCATATCAGAAATTAAAACAAAAGTTTAAAAATATAAAAGGTTGTCTTGAAGCAAAATTTAAAGAATGTGGCAAACTTGAGATGACAATTCTAGCACGTGAAGATAAAATCAGATCTTTAACATTAGAAAGAGATGGAGCAAAAAGAAAATGTTTAGAATTGGAAGAAGAGTTAGCTCAAGCTCCACAGCTTTCAAATACAATAATTTATAAATACGAAGAAGCCTTTCAAGAATTTCTGAAAAATGGGATAGGTAGGAGTGTCATGGCATCCATGATTTATGGAGTCAGTCAGAACAACAAAAAGGGAATTGGGTATGATCCTAAAGAAGATAAAACTTCTACTGGTGAACAACTTAAATCTCCATTTTCATATCACTATACGCACACACAAGAACAAAAATTTGAAAATGCTAGAAAACCCAAAGTTATAAGAAACTCTGGGAAAACTAATCAGAAAGGACCCAAGAAACTCTGGGTACCAAAAGATAAGATTGTTTATGTTGCAGATATCCTATGCAGCAAAGTTCAGACACCAGTCATGGTACCTGGACTCTGGATGCTCGCGACACATGACGGGAAGAAAGTCTATGTTCCAAAGCCTGGAACTTAAAGACGCTGGATTCGTAGGCTTCAGAGGAGATCAGAAAGGAAGGATCAGAGGCTCCGGAACTATTGGTAATGATACTCTTCCCTCTATATCTGATGTTCTTTACGTAGAAGGATTAATGCATAATTTGTTATCCATAAGTCAATTAAGTGATAACGGTTATGACGTGATCTTTAATCAAAAAACATGTAAAGCCATAAATCAAAACAATGGTTCAGTCCTATTCACAGGCAAGAGGAAAAACAACATTTATAAAATCAATCTTTCTGATTTAAAAGAATAAAATGTTAAATGTCTGATGTCTGTTCACGAAGAGCAATGGGTGTGGCATAGACGCTTGGGCCACATTAGCATGAGGAAACTTTCTCAGCTAAATAAACTCGAGTTAGTCAGAGGCCTACCTAAACTGAAGTTCTCTTCAGATGCTTTATGTGAGGCATGTCAGAAAGGAAAATTTTCAAAAACATCTTTCAAAAAGAAAAATGTTGTTTCTACCTCTAAGCCTCTGGAACTTCTCCACATTGACTTATTTGGTCCTGTGAAAACAACATCAGTCAATGGAAAGAAGTATGGACTAGTCATTGTTGATGATTACAGTCGCTGGACATGGGTGAAATTCCTAAAGCACAAGAGTGAGTCTCACTCTGTATTCACCAGTTTCTGCTCCAAAGTGCAAAAAGAATTTGACTCTAAGATTATCAGAGTCAGAAGTGATCATGGTGGGGAATTTGAAAATAAATCCTTTGAGGAATTATTTGACTCTAATGGAATATCCCATGATTTCTCCTGCCCTAGAACTCCACAACAAAATGGAGTTGTAGAGAGGAAGAATAGGACACTCCAAGAGATGGCTAGAACTATGATCAATGAAACTAATATGGCAAAGCACTTTTGGGCCGAAGCTGTAAATACAGCGTGTTACATTCAGAATAGAATCTCCATAAGACCTATTCTGGATAAGACCCCCTATGAACTGTGTAAAGGAAGGAAACCAAACATTTCATATTTTCATCCATTTGGATGTTCTTGCTTCATTTTAAACACTAAAGAACATCTGAACAAGTTTGATTCCAAAGCACAGAAAGGTATTATGTTAGGATACTCAGAACGCTCTAAAGGCTACAGAGTATACAACACAGAAACCAAAATTGTGGAAGAATCAATTCATGTCAGATTTGACGATAAGCTTGACCCTGAAAAGTCAAAGCTAGTTGAAAATTTTGCAGATTTAGAAATCACTCTTGCAGGATCTGATAAAGCTCCAGAAGCAACTGCCACTCAGAACCCTGAGGAAATCAAATCCCTAGAAATCCCAAGGAAAGTTAAAAGTCGTATCAACGTATCTGAAGATTTGATTCTGGGCAACAAGGACGAACCTATCAGAACCAGATCTACCTTCAGGACCTCTGAAGATACTCCTCTGGGACTAGTGTCTCTGATCGAGCCTACGTCCTGTGATGAAGCACTTCAAGATAACGACTGGGTTTCAGCCATGCAAGAAGAATTAGATCAATTCACAAAGAAGGATGTCTGGGATCTTGTTCCTAAGCCCAGAGGCACTCACGTTATTGGAACCAGATGGGTATTCAGAAACAAGCTGAATGAGAAAGGAGAAGTCGTCAGAAACAAAGCTCGACTGGTAGCTCAAGGTTACAGTCAACAAGAAGGTATTGACTACAATGAAACCTTTGCTCCAGTCGCAAGGTTAGAATCTATTCGTCTTCTTGTCTCTTTTGCTATAAACCACTCTATCAAATTATATCAAATGGATGTCAAGAGCGCATTCCTTAATGGTTATATATCAGAAGAAGTGTATGTCAACCAACCTCCAGGTTTTGAAAATCCAAAATTTCCAGAACATGTCTTTAAACTTAAAAAATCTTTATATGGACTTAAACAAGCTCCCAGAGCTTGGTATGAACGTTTAAGCAATTTTCTTCTGGAACACAATTTTATCAGAGGAAAAGTTGACTCCACACTCTTCTGTAAAAACCTTAACAATGATCTCATGATATGCCAGATATATGTTGATGATATTATTTTTGGTTCAGCTAACGCCTCTGTTTGTCAAGAATTCTCTGAGTTAATGCAGGCAGAATTTAAAATGAGCTTAATGCAAGAACTAAAGTTCTTTCTGGGAATTCAAATTAATCAAACTTCAGAAGTCACGTACGTTCATCAAAGCAAATACATTAAAGATGTTCTGAAGAAATTCGACATGGCTGACTGCAACTCTGTAAAAACTCCCATGCATCCAACATGCATTCTTGAAAAGGAAGAAGTAAGCAAAAAGGTTTGTCAGAAGCTCTATCGAGGTATGATAGGCTCTCTTCTCTATCTAACTGCTACTCGACCTGATATTCTCTTTAGTGTCTGTCTCTGTGCCAGATTCCAATCAGATCCTAGAGAAACTCACTTAACAGCAGTTAAGAGAATTCTTAAATATCTGAAAGGAACTCCTAACCTGGGCCTGATGTATGAGAAAACATCAGAGTATAGACTTTCGGGTTACTGTGATGCAGATTATGCAGGAGATAGACTGGAACGTAAAAGCACATCTGGAAATTGCCAGCTCCTAGGAAACAATCTGATATCCTGGGCCAGCAAGAGACAGTCAACCATCGCTCTATCTACTGCAGAAGCAGAATATATCTCAGCATCACTGTGCACAACTCAGATGCTCTGGATGAAGAATCAGTTAGAAGATCTGCAAATCTTCGAGAGTAACATTCCTATCTTCTGTGATAACATTGCTGCCATTTGTCTAAGTAAGAATCCCATTCTACACTCCAGAGCTAAGCACATTGAAATAAAACATCATTTTATCAGAGACTATGTTCAGAAAGGGATAGTAACATTGAAGTTCATTTGTAGATCATCAATGGGCAGATATATTTACTAAGCCTTTAGCTGAAGATAGATTTCTTTTTATCTTAGAAAATCTGAACATTCAAAATTGCCCTGAATAAATTGTGCCTCTGAAGATGTAAAATGAGACTCTGACATAAACAAATGAGCTTCTGTCTCTGACTCTGATACTTCTACCAAGTTAAGAAGATATCTGAGTTAAAAATCTCCAGGAACCAATCCTTTGGTATTCCTAAAGATCAGATACATCAAACCACGTGGAGCACTTAGCGTCTAACCTTGGAACTTCTAGACAACTGTCCAGAAGAAATTCAAAGGCCAGACGTTTGAAATCTCCTCGAGCAGTATGCATACTGTTGGGATTAGACATTCATTAATGAGCCATAATCATTTTCCCCCCAAGCGTGCTAACTTGGTTTTCGTGCTAACGCTGAATTGTGTGTCGTTTTGCATGTGTTTTTGTTTAGGGTATTTAAACACTCCTCTCACACTTCACACACTTTTCACTCTCACTCACTCTCAAACCTATTCTCTGAAGCATTTCTGCAAGCATTTCATCTTCAACTCATCTTCATCAACAATGGATGCTCAACAACAACAAGTTTTCAACTTTTCTCAGCAAATGGAATCAAGCACCACAGCCCAAAGCACAAACCCTTCCACTCCAACAGTTACAGGCGTATCCATTACTCCAGTGTACAAGGAACCCCATGTTCTTGATCGTGAGCCTCATTTCAACCTGGCAACTCCCTTTGAGAGACTGGAAGTTTTATGTGAATCACTGGTAGACTTCAACAACATGAAAAGGAATGGAGTAGATCTTACTGAAGAACTTCGTCAACAAGGTTGGGAAAACTACTTTCAACGGCTTTATGGCCCTGTTTACCCATACCTCATCAAAGAATTCTGGAGATTTGCTAACGCTGATGATCATTTCATCGTCTCCTATGTGTTGGGGGTCAAGATAGTGATTACTGAAAAATCAATTGCTTCTCTACTGAACATGGAGAAAACTGGAGGAAGAAGGATCTACGACATCAACCCTAGATCAAGGTACATTGCTCAAGTAATCAGTCCCACCATCTTCAAACCTAACACTGAAGGCAATCCATCAAAGAACAAAGAACTTCATCAGAACCTCAGAGTATGGCTCAAGATCATTCTGGAAACCATTCATCACCGCCCAACATCAAACTCCTCTGACTACATCAATACAGATCAGAAGTGCATTCTGTATTGCATTCACAAAGGTTTGAAGCTCTGCCTCCCAACACTACTCTTCAAGTATCTCAGAGATTCTGTACGGGAAACCAGAAACAACATGAAACCCAGAACCTACATCCCTTTGGGAAGACTTCTGTCTGATGTTCTGATCGAAAATGGGCTTGTAGATCATCTGGAGAAGAACAAACTTATGGAAGATCTGGCGATAGATACTGGAAAGCCTCTTAACTCCAGAAATCTGAAGTGCATGGGAATTCTGAAGAAGATTCAAGTCAAACCCACGCTGGACACCTCCTGGGACGCCTTGAAAGATCAGAGGAAGCTGCCACATGGTCTTGCAAGGTTCTACAAGAATGAACCCAGAGAAGCAATCCTTCACTACATGCAGCGTCTGAAGGATGAAGGAGTTGACATCTCTGACTTCAGACTGGACGATTGTCTAGATTCAGAAGAAGACTTCGTCAAGTACAAAAGAGGTCCCTCTGAAAAGAAGTCTTGAAAGGCAAAGAAAGCAAGGTTAGGAGAAACTTCTGAAACAAGATCTCCAGCGCCTCTGCAAGTAACCACTGGTAAGTCTGCTCCCTCTATTCCCTCTGAACCTCCCGTGGCTTCCTCTAATCCTCTCCCAACACCTATATACACCACCTCTGAAACCCCACCTTCTACAACCAGAACCTCACAACCTTTACCAAAATTCAATCTTGCCCATACCTCTTTACCACGTTCTGAAGCTGAAGAACTCAATCAAACCACCTCTTCATCTTCAGCCCTAGAATCACCTCCCTATCTTATCCTCTCCTCTGACCCAGAACCTTTTGACCCCGCTTCTCCCACTTTAGCTCACCTTTATTCTCTAAACCGAAACTCACAACAACCACAACAACCTCCACCTGAACCTGAAGTCACTTCATCACCCCCAGAACAAACAACCAACAACCCTTCTGAAGCTCAACCCTCTGACATCACCCCCCAAAACACTTCCACTGAACCTGAACCTCTAACTTTAAACTTAAACCCTCCAAACTCTCCACCCCAAACATCTGAACCCGAACCTGAACACTCCATGCCTACCCTTGAGGAAGCCATAATGTTGTTCGCAGGGGCTTCAGTACAGAAGGTCAAGTCTCTGACCATTAACTCTGGCATCAGTGATGATCCTGACTCTGTAAGGACACACTGGAACAGAGTCATTGGCTGGATGACTTCTGAAGCTTTCAAGCTGAAGCACATCTCTGAGCAAGTCAGAAACGACTTCATCAGAGATGCTGAGGCAAGACTACAGGAAAAACTTGCCAGAGAAGCTGAAGAAGAAACAAGAAGACAAGAAGAAGAAAGAGCTCGACAAGCAGAAATCCAAAGGGCAAAGGAAGCTGAAGCCAAAGCTCTGGCCGATGCTGCTGCTGCCGTTGAAGCTGAAGCACAAGCTGCTGCTGAAGCTGAAGCGAAGGCCGCTGCTGAAGCACAGAGTGCTCTGACTCAGGGGGAGTCCTCCACTGTTGTCCCTATGGTTCTCCAGACACTTGAAGAACTTAAGAAAGACCAGAAGGAACTCCGTTCCAGAATGGATAAACAGGATACCGTCAATGACAATATTCAGAACATGCTGGCTCAACTGCTTCAGAGAATGCCTCCGCCTCCCAACCCTTAGGCACTTAGGATTCTTTTTGTTTGTTGCCTTGTTTTCCTTGTTCTGATGTTTGCTTGTTTGTTTTCTTGTCGTTGTCTCTATTGCTCTCTTAATATAATATCTTTTTGATTATTTTGTTCATGTCTTTTTGATTCTGACAAAAAGGGGGAGAAATCAATATAGCTCTGATGAAAATTGCCTAATACCCTAAGCACTCTGCAACATGCTTTTCTTAAAAATAAATTCATCTAACATTGGACTTAAGAAATTGCAGATAGTATCGAAACTTCATTGCTTGGAAGCTCTGGTAAGAACTTCTAACTCCCTAGCTCATCTCAGGGGGAGCTCCTGATCTGATATTTCCTGTTTCATCTGATATTTAAGTTTGTTTTGTCATCATCAAAAAGGGGGAGATTGTAAGAACAAAAATTGTTCTACAACAGATTCCATGATTTTGATGATAACAAAGGATGAAACCAAAAATGGCACCCTAACGAAAAGTTTCTAAGTGTGCAGGGTTCTAAGGAAAGAAGGAAGAGATCTGATGACGTCATCAGATACAGAACTATATCAGATACAAAACAAAAGAATATCAGAAGCATCTGAAGTAGAAACACGCTCAAGATGTTCTAACTCTGAGCAAAACAGCAGAACATCAGAAGCATCTAAAGAAGAAGTGCACTCTAGAGATTCTGACTCTGAACAACGGTATATCATTCCAGAAGCTCTCAGCGTCATCTAAAGACATCATCAGAAGCTTCGAATTAACACAAGAAGATTCCAAGATTCCCAGAGTCACGCAGACTTTGATAATGAATTTCCTAATACAGAAAGAGTAACGTTAACTTCAAATTCAAATGGAAAGGAACTATATTTGGAAAGAAGTTATTCGGGGAGACAAAGTTGTTTTGGCAAGAAACAACAGAAGTTATGGCATTAATTCCTATTCAAGACAAATTATCTGCCATCAATTTCAACGGTCCTTTCACTCCTATATAAAGGACAGCAATTCACATTGAGAGGCGCGTAAGCATACACTGAAACATTCTCTCTCTCTCTCAACATTTCACAAAGCTTTTGCTTAGAACGTGAAACACTCTTTTGTTCTTATTGTTGTAATATTTGCTTATCCTAGAAGCACTCTAGATTACATAGTCTTTTATCTATTGTTTTATTTCCTCAAGTGACTCTGCGCAGTCTGTATACTTGAGAGGACTAGGAGATCCTTCTCTTAGACGTTGGTTGTAAACAATCTTTCAAGATTAGTGGATTAAGTCCTTGTTGAAGGCGAAATCACCTCGGCCGGGTGGACTGGAGTAGCTTTGTGTTATAAGCGAACCAGTATAAATTCCTTGTGTGGTCTTTATTTTGAAAAAGCGCTTATTTTCCAAAAACAATTCAAACCCCCCTTTCTTGTTTTTCTCACCTTCATTTTGTGCCCGGACAGTTGGTCCTATTGTTCAATTCCAGGTTGAAGCTATTCCCCGGAAAATTGAAATCAAAATGGTCCGGGCCATTTCGGGTCAAAGAAGTCAAGGAATATGGAGCTATTGTCATTGAGGACATGGAAAAGAAGGAGGGTTGGACGGTAAATGGCCAACGTTTGAAGGTTTATCTCGGCGGTCATGTGGATCGCGGGAGCTGTGCTATTTCCTTGGATGCTCCTCTGTGAGCATCGAACCGTCGAGCTTATCCGACGTTAAACAAGCGCTTGTTGGGAGGCACCCCAACATTGTAAGTATTTACAGTTTTCTGTTATGTTGTATTGGTGTCCATTTTGAAAAACCTTGCTGAATGTGCTTTACCTGCTGTTATGAAAAAACAAATTGTTGTCATGCTCGCTAGCATCTCGCTAGGCGAAGGCAGTAGCGAGTTGATTCGCTATCTGCTCGCTAGGCGAAGCAGCAGCGAGCGCTGCGTGGCAACACTTTATTTCTGTTTCACAGGGCCACTCATTTGGGCCCAAACACTTGTTATTTCGTTTTTTTAGTCTGATAAAGGATCAAACTCACTCCAGAACTCACAATCACACTCTCATTTTTCATCTCACACAAAACCCTACTGTTACATTGCAAACCTCATTGTGCATTTCTACTTCTATCGATCTCTTTCACCAGGTTTGTCCTATCTCATTTACATTTTGTTGTCAAGATTAAATTTCTGAATATGAGACATTTAGGGTGAATTTGAGGGAATGGGTACATTAGGTTTTGCATGTGGATGTAGAATTGTATGTACCTTAGAACGATGCCTTTCATGATAAATCAATTAGTTTCTGAATTGGGTAACAATGGACTTAGGGTCTCTTGAATTGGACTGTTTTCAGAAGAGAGAACCCAGAACCCGTAAGATTCGCTAGCACCTCGCTAGGCGAATCAGTGGCGAAGCAGTAGCGACCATGATAGTGGTTGGTATTTCTGTTTTGCTTTCTAATCTGTTTTGTGTTTGTGTTGTTTCTTCTCTATGTCTTTGCAGATGGCATCCAGGTCCGGCGTGTCTAAAAAGAGAAAGGGCGGGAGCACTTCCCGTTCCGTGCCCATTCAGTTCGACACCGACAAATTCGTCGGGCCTTAGCAAGCAACTAGATATGTGGCTTTGGAAAAGAGAAAGATTTTACCTGAGAAGAGGTTTATAATCAACCCAGAAGGCACCTACCGTACATTTGCCGGGTTGATTCATAGCAAGAAGTGGGACCGGTTAATTTCTCCCCTTGAGCATTATGACATCGAAACAGTGCGTAAGTTCTACGTGAACGCACTACCGAACGACGACGAGCCCTTCACATGGACAACACGAGTGTCTGGCCGTCAGGTTGCATTCGATCGGGACACAATTAACCGTGTCTTGGGTGAACCGCTCCATCTGGGAGCGAATGAGAGAGACACTTACCATAGGGATTTGAGGCTTCACCGGGATACCGATTCAATTTCTGCTGCCCTGCTTTTTGAAGGGAAATCAATTGAGCTGAACCCATCTGGGGTTCCGATGAGATACCATAGGGAAGACATGATTCCCATGGCTCAGCTGATACTCATGTTGGTTCTCACAAATATAAAACCCAAGTCTCACACCTCTACCGTGCCGATCCCAGTGGCACATCTTGTTCACTGCATCTTCACGAATATTCAAATTGATGTGGCGAGGGTAATTGCTTTGGAGATGAAGTCCGTGGTCGAGAGCGGGCTAAAGTCGGGGGCACGAGTTAACTGCCCCCTTGCTTTCCCGTGTCTAATCATGGCTTTGTGCCAACATGCGAAGGTGAATCTACCCTCCCGGAGTCAAGTAAGGATCCCGCCGGCCATCAATGATAGATATGTGGCCAAGTTTTGCAAGCCTAAGAACTTAAGAAGTGGTGCAGCTGCTGGTAATACCGGGACTTCTGATGGTCCTGATACTTTTGCTCATGGATCTGATCCTTTCCAGCAGGCTGTCTGCAACTACAATTGGGATTGGATGGCGGCAACTCAGCGCGCCATGGTTGACATGCACGACTCTATGCAGCTGTTGCAGTTGCAGGCACGTGACCCCTTCGGTGATCACTCGATGATGACGCGTGAGCAGTTTCTGCAGAACGCTAGCTGGCCTGTGGACAGGCCTATGTTTGGAGAGGGGGCGGGTGCCGGTGCATCTGGCGCTGGTGCTTCAGGTGGTTCTGAGGATGATGGTGATGATGACGATGATGATGATGATGCTACCGGTTCTGAAGCCGGTAGTGATGAGGGTTTTGAGTCCTTTTAGGGCTAAGTTTGTTTTATTTTATTGTATTTTTCAGATTTGTTGTACTTTGATTTTGGTTATGTACTTTTGGGGTGTTTTGTCCCCCATGCACATTTTTAAAAATTTTAAGTAATGAGTATTGTTTATGTTTTTAATTTGTGTGTTTGGTTTAAATTTCTTTTTGTTTAATAAATTTTTGGTTGTGAGTGTCAAACCTTCTAGATTGGTTGCTCCTCAAAGAAGTATCCAATGAAGGTGCATCCGAGCTTGGATGGCAATGATAAAAATAAACAAGTGAATAATGCTAAGGTACATGGTTACCTCCGGTTAGAATTTTAGAATGCATTAAGAACTTTACTCTTTTTTGTAATTGAATATTGTTCTTTTTGCAACATAATTGAATGAATGTTTCATATAGGACTTAGAACCACAAATTGTGAGGAAACCTCCATTGTACACTTAAATGCTGGATTCTAATAAACTTTGTTGATTCATTTGATTCATGCTTGGTCTTTTATTATTGTGAATTTGTGGAAGAAATTAGAAATGATCAAGGCGCTTGTTTTCTTATGAGCACAACCAGTTCCAAATACAACTTACCCGTGAGCAGAGAGAGTATTCGTTAACCCCTTTGAGCTTAAACAGTTGAATCTCAGCTTGAAATAAAGTGAGATGTCAAAAAACTTTTTTCTTGAAACCCGGAAAATTTTGATAATTGTTCTTTTGCCGTAAAAAGTCAAGAGCATTCACTTAGGGTGAGTAAGAAATAAGTTGGGGAGAACGAAAAAGAGAATCGGTAAGTGCCACAACTCTTGAAAAACCGAGCAAGTATTGAAAATAAAATAAAAATATATATATAGAAAAGAGAAACATCTGTTTTGTAAATATGATGTGAAAGAAAATAAAAAATAGAAAAAATGAAAATGAATGCTTGCTTGGAAGAAAAATAGTGAAAAACAAAAATTGAGTTGTTAAATAAGAGTTGTGAAGGTTTCAAATGAGAAACAAATGGAACGAAGTTGAGATGTGTGAATAATGTACAGTGAATGTCTCTTTTGCATCGGCAATTTCGTTTTCAATGGCCTTAGAAATGACCCTTGTTTGTAAGCCTAACCAAGTTACAACCGGAAAAGTCCTTAGTGATCTTCTCGCTTCCGCATTTCCATTTATAATTGTTAGACATTGTATGAATTAAATTGATTTCTTCACTGTTTGTTGGAGAGAGAGATTGTCCCCGCGGTTGCAAACGCGTAATTTCTTCAATCCTTATTCGAAGAGGAGAGATATGGTGATTCATTCAAGATAATATTGTTGTGGATAGATACATATTTCGCATTGCTATTAAGTTTTAGTTCTTGTGCATTATGTTATTCTAACCATTGAGAACTTAAGCCTGGTTGATTTTCTTGTGTTTGAGCCGTTTTATCCGACTTCGGAGAAACCTTTTTCTTAAAGCAAATCCTCTTGTCCTTCAAGAGGCATACTTTGCTTGAGGACAAGCAAGAATCTAGTTGGGGAGTGTTGTTAGATGCCCAAAAGTGCTTATTTGAGCTATCAAATGTGGGCATCTTTCACTCCTTTTTGTTGCTAAAACGTTCGAAACTGCCTTTGTTTTAGATGAATCGCAATACAATGTTAAACGATCTTGGTACCTTTGATTTGTGCGTTATTGTGCAGGAATTAGGCATGAAATAATAGAAAATGAAGGCACAAGAAAGTTGGCAAAGGGACCAAGAGAAGAAAGCATTCATCAGCACGCTCGATAGGCGAGTGCTGTGGCGAAGTGCTCGCTAGGAGAGCACCCAGCTAACATCTCCAGTATTTTACAGTAGCAAACATCAACAAACTCGCTAGGCGAGCAGCCAGCGAAGGTGGTAGCGAACACGCCCAGACTTGGTCAAAAGCGTAGCCAGCACTCACTCGCTAGGCGAGCCATTAGCGAGCTCCCAGCGAGCAATTCCAGTAGCAAAACCTCCTAAGCTCGCTGGAGCGAAGGTTGAAGCGTGGGCTTCGCCTAGCGAACATGCAAATCTGGCAAAGGATATTTCTCTGGGCGCAGGTGCCTCTGGTGCCTATTTTAGGGGCTCGCTAGGCGAACCATTCTGCTCGCCTAGCGAGCATGACAACTCAGTAGCAGCACTATAAGTAGCAGGGGCTACTTTTTGGAGCCATACTTTTACACTTCCATACTTTGTACTTTTTTTAGATATTTTCAGCATTGCTCTAGAGATATTTTGTAACCTAGAAACCCATTTTTCTTCATCTCTTAAAATTATTCTACAAAAAGAAGGTGGATTCCCATCCAATCTCGATTCTTCGACTTGGATGTTGATCAACCTTCAACCGAGACTTGTTGTGCAAGCCACCATGAAAATGAGTGGCTAAGTTCTTCATTTTGTCAAGGTTAGATGTAGATGATCATTAGCTTTGTGTGTAAATGGGATGATCTTCATTTGTAAACTCTTTAATGATGAATATATGGTGAAAACTTTGTTTTATTGAAAACTCTTTGTGTTGGTTTATGACCGAGAGATGTTTACCAACTCTTTACCTAGGTTTTCATCCAATCTTGTTTGTTAGCTAGAGATAGTAATGAATGATTTTGTGCACCATAAGGTTGAACCAAAAAGTTGTCATTTTGATAGATTGTGTTAGAGATAAACAATGGATCAAAATGGGAAAACCCACAATGTGTGTTAGAGATAAACACATTGGGAGGACTTTGTGAAATAGTTTGTCATCTAAAGGAGTTTATAAGTTTTGTTGATCGAACATATAAATGCAAAGTGATCGTCGAACCCTAACTTTGACAATATTTCTCAAATAGAAAAAACCAAAACTTTTACCGCATTTTATTACACTTTTATGCAAGATACTGTGACTAAAACCAAAACCCCCTTGTTACTACGAGTTAAGAATTGAAACAACTGTCGAACGACGGCGATATCTCACAATCCCTGTGGAGACGATAACAAAAACCCGACACTTAACCAGAGTAAAGACGATTGGAAAAATGTTGTTGTTGCCTTCTTGTGCCACTGCCATGAGTAGCGTTCCTTTTTATTTCCCATACAACCATGTTCCGTGAATTTGTATAATAGGTTTACAAAAAGCAAAATCTTTGGTGCATGGTTCATACGCCCAGAAGAGTCGGTGGAATATGCCATTTCCACTACCACAAGTCCTTTCTGGGGTATATGTCGATAAAGTTTCCAAATTGACAGTAGCCCCTAGAGCACAATGCTAAAGTGCCATAAAGTATTTTGGAAGTTATTTGTACGACTCCTCCCAATTTTTGAACACTCTTTCAACTGCCTTAGTTCTAGCTATCCATACCTTCCTATATCATGGAGTATAATTGTATTGTGTAACAATATGTGGGATTATTGTACTCCCCTTTAAAGAAGGATTACCGCTAATGACAAATAAAATTTCATCGCATATTAACTGAGAGCTGAGTTTGCGATGGTCCTGCATCGGGTTGGTGATTATGCAAGTGTGAGCTAAACCCATATAACTTATCTCTCAAGAATGACTCCTCTTCCAGTAAGATGCTGACAATCAGAACAAACATAACTCATTACGACAAAAGATCTTATACCTTATCACATTAGTTCGATCAACCCTATAATCCACTGATAATTTCATGTGATACTTTTTAATGACTCTGACATAAATGTGATTCTTTTTTGTGAAATTTGTCTCTCTTTTAATGATCCTTGTGTTTGCACATAAGGATTCTGAAATGTATCTAACGAATGTTCATCTGCATCCAAATTCAAGTTTGTCATGTTTTGAGGTGGACAATATACATGACTAGCTGGTAATGACTCTTGCTGGTGGTCGACAGTTTCATCGTTCACCATTTCATCAACCAATATCTTGTCTTCTTCTTCTTCCTTGTTAACAACATCGACTTCATCTTGTTCATCGTCATCAGTTTCACAAAATACTTGTGACGGATCAACGAACTGAGAAAAACTGATTTTGTTGTTGTAAAATATAAAACTCAATATCGTTGAACCCATAATGTTCATGAGTGAGAAACATATTATGAACATCGTCCTCATCTCGAGTCGTCAGCTGATAAAACTTAACTTGGTTGTCGATAAAAAACACCGGATTTTTGTAGATGATTTGTCCCACCTGACTACACTGCAATTTCTTTTCAATTCTTTGTTTCAAATGTGAAAAATTTAATCGTCTATTTATTATAAACTGGGTAACTTTTGTGTTACGAAAATTAAAATCGGATAACTCACATTCAAATATTTCACCATTGGTATATGCATTGATCATGTATTGTGGCGATGAAGCCATTTTTGTAAGATGCAATGTATTATTGTGTACTGGTTGTGACGGTAAAGTGTGAGTTGTGTCTTAGTTGTATCAACATGCACTTAAATAGAGATGATGATAGAATTCCAAAAAGCAATGCATGCGCCCTAGGACATGGCACATCCTTTGAAGCTTTTCACTAAGGTGCCATTTGTAATGGCTGCTTCCTTTGTATGCAATTCTCTGCACCGATTCCCTTACAATATTCTCTGCACGGATGACCCTATAAAGATAGCCTAGAAGGAGACTTGCGTGCATGACCATATAAGAACAACCTAGAAGGAATCTCTGTGAAGATTCTCTGCATGATTCCTTACACGATTCCATCTACCCTAAGAGGCACCCTACCCAATGGCGCATGCTTCCAAATTATAACATATGTGCCATACACAATGACACATCCTTTTAAAATGACATGCAAAAATTCATCACATGAATGCATCATTCCCATCTATCAATATTGATGTATTTCTCAATATTTCCATCAACCTCTCTACCTTGTCTGCAACATACTCTCAACCTACCCATTTTGTCAGCAACATATACTCATAAGTATTCAAAAAATGTCTCTACTAACAATGGGTGATGAACATCAAGAAACTATCAATAATATTGCGACGTTTGTAAGTTATTATTTATTAATATTGTAGCTTATTTAACTTTCCTAATGCTATAGTTTATTACTTATTCTTACTTATTTCCTTATTTATCTTTTGTTAAGACCCAAAGAGATTTTGATGTCGTGTACATGAATATGTGCCACACGACCCTTTCATAGAACCGTATTTGCGAGCAGACGGTTTTCGTAATCTACTCAACATAGTCTCATACTCAATTGATTACAAATTTATTCTTGCTTTGGTAGAAAGATGGAGGCCCGAGACACGTACATTTCACCTTCCATTCGGTGAATGTACCGTCACACTAGAGGACATCTACATGTTGTTGGGTCTACCTATCGATGGTAAGGTCGTAAGTGGTAGAGTTAACCAAGATAACTCTATATGCGAAGAATTGTTGGGTGCCCCTTTGTGTGAAAACACAACTACAGGACAAACTTTGGGTCAATCTAGGGGCTAATGTATTAATTTAGAATATCTTAAACAACATTACTCAAGTATAACATTAAACGAAGAATTGATTGAGTATGAAAAGATAATTAAATCTCGTTGTTATATTATGATTCTATTTGATAATTTTTTATTTCCTGAAAATACTAGTAATACAATAAATATTATGTATTTGTCGTTGTTACGAAATATAAATAACGTAAGTACATATACTTGGGATTCAACTGTTTTGTCTCACCTATATAGTTCGTTGTGTAAAAATGTAAAAAAAAAAAATACTTGTACGTTTTATTCTTGCGCCTATTTGCTACAAGCATGTGATTGGTCGAGAATGTTGTCACTCACCCCGGTCAACGAGAAGCCATTCACATTCCCCTTTGAAATAAAGTAAGTTTATCTTAAATCTTCAAATTTGTTAGACTTTATACTAAAAATAATTGTAACTAATATATTTTCAATCTTTTCGTTCTAGGTGGTCAGTTCTGGGGATGAAATACAACAGGTGTCCAAACACGCTGTAGTAGTCTATCGCAATCTTTTAGACTACATTGGACCAGATGATGTATTGCTAATTGTCACACCCTCATTTTTACCCTAGCATTTATGCCTTTCATTCATTATGTATTCCTCACTGGCCTTGGTTCTCAAGCATGGCTATCTGATAGTTCAAGCACAAGAGGGTGAGAATTGGGGTTTTTTCATGTTTGTTTTCCTGAGGGGGTGTTGCTAAGGCCACTTAGGACATTTTAATGGTACCTTGGTGGATTAGGGTTTTTGTCTTGTTGCATCTTGGTTATTGGATTCATTAAGACTATTGGGTCAAGGTGGGGCTCATTACCCAGTCATCTGGTGATCAAAAGGTTTATTACATGGGTTTCCCTTAGGGGGTTGTGGTTCATTGATTCATTTCACTAACAGTTTCGTTTCAAAACAGTTCAACCATACCAAACCATCAAGAATTTACTGACCTTTTAATAGAACCAGCAACATAACTCATTTAACATTTGCAAATCCATACCATGGAAATTTAGGTTCATTTAACTAACAACAATAATCTTTTAACAAACCTTACATTAAGCTAACTTTAACTAAGCTAACTTAAAATCAACTAAACACCTAACTGATTCTCTAAGCATTTCAGACTAACCAATCTCCAGGATTAACATATTCAAAACATAACTAACTTCCAAATTTAATTTAACAAAGTTTATACCAGGACTTAACAGCAAGGTTGAGCTCATTAAGTAACTAGCAACTAACATCATTTGCAGGGCAAAAACAATAACAGTCCGCAACACCACATAGCAGTTCATAAACCATAAAACAAAACCTTTTTGCAATCAATCTTTTTTTGCTAACCAATACCAAAACAGGTCCAGACCTAAACCGAACCAATAAGCAATCCAAACTAGTTTGAAATTGACCCAATTAATTTGATTTATACCCAAACTGCAGAAAATCCCAATATCAACATGTTGCCCACGTGAGTTTTAAGTTGGCTGACTCATAAAATATGCATTTTATTCACAAATAAATCAGCATTTTCTAACTCATCAGATCAATCAAAAAAATGCAACAAACTCAGATTCCAATTCCTATTCTAACCTCACTTTTCCCATGCTATAAATTGTTCACTCACCACACTTGAATTGGTTGGATCACGATTCACCATGCACCAAGAATTTCCTCTCTCAACAGAATTTGAAATGAACTCAATTCAATTCACTCTCTCATAAGCTCACATCACTCTTCCCATAATGCATAACAACAAGAAGAACGCGACTCAGAGGCACGCAGAAGAAGAGGAAGAGGAGAGAGTAGAGTCAAGAAAATCGATTGTACATGAGCAGTTTTGAGATCTTCTTCCATCACCGTGCAGAGTACGACTTTGAAGGTATCCATTTCCTGCGCCTTCCATCATTACAGAAGCACATCTTTAAGGCTCGGCCTCCTTAGCTTTGATTTGTGCGTTTGGTGAAGGTTCGGATGAAATTCTTGTTGGTTTCGAAACATTGAGGTTGGGGCGAGCAAGCACGTGTAAGGTTTGGGTTGTTTGGTGCTCCGCCGCCGCCGGCGATGAGCTTCGGCGCGACGGAGCTGTTTGATTCTTTTTCGGCGATGGGAAAGAGAGGAGAGAGGGAAACACGCGAGAAGGGGACCGATCTTGGAAATCAATGTTGATTTCTTTTCGTGTTTAAACCTCATAAGTCTTGGGCCTCTAAGCCCACTGTAATTTATTTTTGCACCCTTAGAAGAATCCTGCGCCCCCTGTTGGCAATGGATGATAACCATGGGCCTCTCCTGACCTAGGCCCATGGATTTCAATGTCTGCTCCCTTTAAAAGTGGTTATGCACCCCCTTATCTCCTCATTTCATTTTTTATTTATTCTTTCTTTTTGTTTTCTTTTTTTCTTTATTTTATTTTTATGCTATTACTTTTTATTTTGTTTTTGCTATTTTTGTTAATACTTTGATCAGACTTAATCTCTAATGCAAATTAACACTTAATCACTAACATTTTATTTTGTTTATTTTAATTTGTTTTGATCGCTTGATTGATTAATCTTCCACACTTCAAATCATTGATAGATGGACGTTTCGGTTGATTCAATCTTCTTTTATGCAATGGTAACTTCTAACTCCTAATATTTAAATTTCTTGTAGTTCAATTCTTGTCCATTAGCACTCATGCACCTTATCTTCGTATCATTTTATTACTCATTTTATTCTTTATCTTGTTATCTAATCTAAAACGAACAAAAACATGATAAAATGGAAAAGACTAAAAATATCTAATTTGAGGACTATTGGACTATGGACTTGATGTTTGACCTTAGCATTAGACATGGAGTATTATGGATCATATGGACCTTGGGTATGACCTAAGCTTGGAGACTTAGAGGACTTGCTTGTACCTTTGCTTGGACCTTGGACCAATGTGATTGATTTATGCAACTTGGGAGCATTATGGACTTATAATCTTTCATTATAAGAGAGCATTCATGGAACTACCTTAGGAAGATATGCTTTGTAATTACATTATTCACTTGTTAGCTTATGACACAATACACACGTAAGGCTTTCTCTTGGGTTGCCTTACAACGAGACCCTTTTATTTCTCGCATCAATCCCTTCTATTTTTCATGTATCCCCATTCCCCACTTTGGTGTACTTTTTACTCGCTTTCCTTTATCTTGTTGTTGCTTGTTAGCCAACCTTAGGAGTTAGTATCATCACCATATTTCATAAACAATAAAATAAACCCTTGATCCAACGTCAATGGGTCTTTTCTCAAATCAAATTCAAAACACGATAAAATGCGATTAGGATTGTATACCACGAGCCTTAAGTGGTGGAGAAGGGATGATAATGGGGCTTTTCTACCCTCATTCTGAATATTTTAGACACAACATGCTTCGCTTGGTAGTTTAAAATATTCACTTTTACCTATAGTGTTTAGTGCAATCCGAAGTAAAAAACAATCTCTTTTCAAAACCTAAAACACAACATCAACTCATCAAACCTTATGTTTGAGCCTTAGGGCATCACTCCAAAATGCTTTTTCAAGGTATAAAATCAAAAAAAGAAATAAACATTTATACCACGAACTACGAGGCTCCGATTTCTCACTTCAACAAGTGAGCAGCACGAGGGCCCAAATCCTTGGTGAGCACACTAATAAAAAAAAATCAACATATCAATAACATAAAGTAATAGGAAAATAAAAGATCCATCACCAAGGCTCCTCAAATAAACACATTAGTCACAATCACACCTTCTATAGCCAATCAAGAGCATGTATGAATCAAAGTGATTGTACCACTGCCTTGGAGACAGCTTTAAGCCATACAAAGACCTCTTCAATTTGAAAACAAGTCTTCCATGTCCAGCATCCCTGAAACCCTCTAGCTGCTCCATGTAGATTTGCTCATCTATATTACCATGGAGGAAAGTTGTTTTCACATCCATCTACTTTAAATGCATATCCCTGCTGGCTGCCAGGGCCAATACTTCCCTGATATAAGTGGGTTTAACCACCAGACTGTAAATCTTATCATAATCAATCCCCTTTTGTTGTGAATACCCCTTTGCAACTAGACGAGCCTTGAACTTTTCCCCTTCTTTTTTTGTTACTGCTGAATTTTTCTTGTACAACCACTTGTAACCAATAACTCTCTTTCCCTGTGGTAGTTGAACAAGATCTCGTGTCTCATTATTTTTCAAGGGTTCCATCTCTTTCCCGTAGCACCCACCCTCTTATCTTTCTCCTAACTACCATAGCCTATCGAAAAATAGAAGGGTCTCATGAACTGGTAAGAAGAGCATATGCTACTAAGTCTTCAAACCCATATCTCATTAGAGGTATAATACGACGAGGCTCCCTATCACACACAAGTGTATAACCTTGTACTCCATCTGAATCTGAGCCTGGTTTATCTTGCTGTTGGGATACAACCTACCTTGGACTCACTGGTGGCTCCTTAATGTCTACCTGAATCTTGTCATGACTGGAATGTTCTAACTTATCATCTGGCACAACTGCCACATCTGATTGTTTCAACATTGACTACTCGTCAAATACAACATCTGCACTGACAACCACCTTCCTCTTAACCATATCTCACAAGTTGTATCCCTTCACACATTTATTGTAACCAATAAAGATGCATTGTTTTTACTTGGGGTCAAGTTTAGCCCGGTCCTCACTTAAGCTAGCGGAAATATACCCGAACGCATCACACGTCCGAACATACAACAAAGTCGCCATCGAACTTTATTTATTCCTGAAGGAAAGGGAAAACATTGATAAAACCCAAGGAAAAGAAATAAATGGGTAAGTAAGTCGGTAATGCAAGGGGAAGGTATTAGCACCCCTCACATCCATGGTACTCCATGGGGACAATTTTGATTATTCTTGCTCGAATGGATGATACATCTAAAGATTACTCGCGAAAGAATAAGGGAAAAAGAAGAGAATAAATAAAGTGCTTGGTGAGGATCAGGGCCCTCATGCCTACGTATCCTTATAGTGCAATAAGGAATTTAGAGCTCCGTAGTTCATAGAACTAATGGTGGGAGGTGAAAAGAAGTTGTGATAACAAGTATGGTTTGAACCAAAGGATTATGTTGTTTGAACTCCAAAAAGGGATGAAATCTGAACTCAAGATTAAAATTGGCGTGAACCATATGTGGGGTAGCCGAAAGCGTGGTGCCACTATATGGTATGGATGACAACAAAGAGAATTAAGTGTTTGGTTTCATAGCACAACCAACTCTTAGTTCACAAGATTACGCTAGATGGAGCTCAAAGAGATAGTGTATTTGACTCAAAGATAATAGTATATCACATGGAGTGAATGGTTCTTGAAAGATATGAATAATACCCTAAGGAAGAAGAAAAAATAGGATTATGCTCGCCAAGGATTCGAAGCCTTGTGCCTACGTATTCTCATCATGCAATGAGAAAGTCAGAGCACTCGTAGTTTGTGGAACCATGAAAATTAATAGAGAGATTGAAAGTGATGAAAAGTGTGACTTGTACCAATAGAATGGTGGAAACAAAAAGTTATTTTTCTAAGCAATAGGGACTGATAAGACAAACACAGTTTCAAGGGTTTACTACAGTAGAAACAAAGAGAGAGGTGTTTGCCTAAGCAACATGGATTGATAAGACAAACACAACTTCATGGGTTGGTTGCAGTGCTGTTTAGTATAGGGAGTAGTATATCACTATAGGGAACTAACAATTTGAAATCAAATAAGAAAGGTATATTTGATCCATGAAGGAATAGACTCTGAACCAACGAGTAAACAGGCGTCTTAGCCAAAAAAGAAAGAATGAAGTGTTTGGTTTCGTTTCCAAACATCTCCTGGTTCACAATGTGGACTGTCACTATATCTTCCTAAAAGGATGTGCATGGAATCCAAGGAAAAGTGACATTTGATCTTAAAAAGATGGTATTGATTGATGAATGAAGAAGTGGATAAATAAGGTAGCAATAAATAGGATAGATCGCGGAGAATCTGAATCCTTGTGCCTACGTATTCTCACTGTCAATGAGAAAGTCAGAGCTTTCATAGTTCATCCTACTAAGGCTGGCAACAAGAAATTGAGGCAAGAGGAAATGATATGATAATAGAAGGTGAAGAAGAATTTCCAGTCGTTGGATATGTACCACACTAAAGTCTATGAGCAAACGTGAATACAATGAGTAACTGGGTCATTCGTCCCGTAACCAAAGATATTTAGAATGAGTTAATGGAATTCTCCACTCTCATTTATTCTCTATTTCTTAAGGCTCGTGCCACACAATCTGAACTATGATTGAAAAATATTGATACCTTTGTTGTGCTTGATAAGTAGTCCACTTTGTTAGCTATGCTTGATTGGTGTTGACTTCGAAGTCTTGATTTCGCATTTGAACCTTAAGGTCTTGAGCTCCTGAGATTCAACATATCCAATATAGCTTTAACATAATGGACTTTCCCTATCAAGTGATCAAGGGTCTTTTGATCACTTGAATGGGCTTGGGGAATTACAACCCAATACAAAGGATTTGGTTGACCAAAGTGTTGTTTGGTCAACACTAACAAGTGAAATTAAAAATAATAGTTGAACTAGGTACCTAATAAACCTATTGAATTAATCAACTAAATGAAATCAGAAAATTCTAATTAAATCCCTAAGCTAAGGGATCATTAAAAAAATCAAGATTTCTAAGCCCTAAGCAAAAAATGGTCAATATGTACAAATTGATTAAATGGAAAATATAATCAAGATTATTTAGAACCAATTAATCAATTAAAACAAATCATGAATATGTGATGAAAATGAAATTAGGCTAAGTTCAATTAAAAAAAACCTAATATTTCTAAAGGTTTCAATTAATTGATTAATTAATAATTATATATACTAATCAATATCAATTGATTAAATCAAAATGAACTAATTAAAATGACTAATCTAAATTACAATTAATCCATATAATAAATATGATTAATCAATTAAGCAAAATACATACATATGATTAAGCTTAATTATAAGTGATTAAATTAACTAATTAAGATTAAAGAGGGTGCGCAGGCCTAAAGCAAGAAGTATGGTCAACAAGTGTTCTGTTAATGACTACTATGTAATTCCTGTTATGAACGCGTTGTCGTTTTGTAAGAAAAATTAGTTACAGGAAGATTTTTGCAACAGTTCCGCATGATGAAATTATGTTAGAAAGAGTTAAAATCTTAGTTAGTTCAAAGTTAGTTAGGAAATTGAAATGTTATCTTAGGGAAGTTAGCAAATCAATTGGGGTTAGAGTTAACTGATTTGAATTGATTGAGAACAAAGTATTGTATGGGATAATTACAAGAAGAAGAATGGATTCTTTGTTGCCATGGTTTGAGCTAGCTAGTGTGAATGTGGAGCTGTTTTTAATACATTGTCATTATGCTTGATATTTGTTTTGCATTTATGGGCTGTTTTCATGAATTGGTATGATGTATGATGCCTTACTTGAATGGTTTTGTAGGGATCCAATTGGAAAGATGAAGTCATGCTTGCATATGGAGTGATTTTGAAGAATGGAATGGATTTGAAGATCAACTTGAAATGGTTCTATGGAATGTCAATTTGAAATGCTTGAATGTAAATTTGTAAATAGTATAAATGTAAATTTATAATTTTGGCAATGGAATTAAATGTTAATTTGGATATTCCATGGAATTTGAATGGTATTAGATTTGGTTTGAATTGAATTTGGAAGTTGTATTGTGAATGAAAATGTATCGAATGTTGATTTGGATTAATGTTAAATGTGAAATTAATCATGAATGAATGTGGATTTATTTAAATTAATTATGGTTTTGAAAAGTTAATTGATTTATTTCAATGTTAAAATGGTTTTAAAGATTAAGTTAAGTGACTTAATGTTAGTAAAAGATTCAAAAGGAAAATTTAAATGTTTGTAAGAATAATTTTAAATGGTTAAAATGTTGAAATGGTCAAAATTGTGTCGGAAGATTAATTGAATTGAATGAGATTAATGATTAATAAATTCAATGCTTGCTACAATAAAGGTGAATGATTGAAGACAAAGCCTAATGGACCTTTAAATGGATGGTTGACTTTGGTCAACTAGTTGACCAAAAAATCAATAGTTGACCAAAGTCAAATGTGAAACTTGAATTAGGGTTTTCACAAGACATGACACAATGATTAATGCTCAAGCAACAAAGGATAAACCAATGGAATCAAATCTTAAATGGATCAATCATCCTTGATCATTTGCACCATATGAATGAAGTGAATAAGGACATATGGGCCTATGTATCTGCATATACCAAAAGACCTAAGTCAGTAGCCTAGGAAATGTTAAATATGATGCATATGCGGATGCTGGAACCAAGCCTTCAATCAGATGCAATTTCAAACATGTAGGCATGCATGATAGGATAGTCAAACACCTCTTCCCAATGAATTAGGGTTTCCCACAAGCACAAGGTGAAAAGTCAAGCCATAAGGTGCATTAGGACCAACTCTTCACTTATTAGGGTTTCATGAGGCATGTCCCTTAACCAAGGCCTCTGAATCAAGCATGATGCTCCACAAGAAAGTCTCAATGTCTGAGCTCCCAACTAGGGTTTTGATAGGCAAGATAAGGCCCAAAGAGTATCCACAAGGTCCCATAACCACATCATCAATGATTAGGGTTTGAGAGCCCTGTGGAGTGCCATGATGAGGTCTCTTTGAATCCATATCTTAAAGATCAAGCAAATTAGGGTTTCACACCCAATATGACCAGATGAATAGCCGAATCATATTCTAGGAGTTTGACTCAGGCACAAACCCTAGCTTTGTAAGCCATTGAGCTTTGAATCTATAGATTAACAAGTGTCAACATGAATTAATGTATATGAATGAAACATGAATGTGTACATATGAATCTTAAGTCCAAGGTTGAGTGAAAAGATGAAAAGGGGAGGGAAAATTTTGGGGTATGACACTCACTGGAAATATACACATATGTTAGACACCAAAAAATCCTCAAATTACTCAGATCAATAGGGTTACCTGTCCATACCTCCTTTGCAACCTTTCCATCTAATGAAGCTCGTGGTGATCTTTTTACTAGATAGCATGGCATATGGAGTGTTGTAGTCCAAGAACCTTTTGAAAGATCGACATTCCACCGAAGGCACCTTGCCATCTCTTTCATGGTCTTGTCCATCCCCTCTGCAACACCATTATGTTATGGTGTCTTCCTAACAGAAAAATTCCCCTGGATTCCATGCTTCTCACAAAAATGCATGAACTTCTTGTCACTGTAATTAGTTACATTATCAGAGCACAAATACTTTATTTTTCTCCCTGTCTGGTTCTCAACCTCTACCTTCCACAGTTTAAACTTGGCGAAGACCTCAAATTTATATTTCATAAAATAAACCCAAAGCTTATGATAAAAGTCGTTAATGGGTGTTACAAAGTACCTAACACCTCGAGCAGAGGGCTCTTTTGTTGGCCCTCGGACATCAGAATAAACATAGTCTAAGATTCTCTTGGTCTTGTGTTGCCCAATCTTAAAACGAATAATACATTGTTTCCCAATAACATAATACTTGCACAATCTAATTGTGCAATTGAGAACACCCTTCAGAAAATTCCTCTTACGTGGTTCCATCATCTCACGTTCATTGAGATGACCCAAGCACATCTGCCACAGTTTGGTTGCATCATTATCAGTTTCAACATATGCTACATCACCCATAACTGTGCTCCCCAACAACTTATAAAACGTTTCCTACAATTCTGTTTGCCCTCATTACTGTCATTGCACCCTTGCTAACCCTCATGATGTCTTTATCTCCGTCTGACTGGAATGAATAACCATTTTCTTAAAGTGTACCCAGAGAAATCAAATTCTTCCTCAATTCTGGAACATAATGCACTTCACTCAACGTGCGCTTGCCATTGTCATCCAAAGAAATTTTAATTTCCCTTTTGGAATAATGGTACAAGTTTTATCATCACTTAAATAGACAAAACCAAAATCACCTGATTTAAAAGAGTTAAACCACTCTCGGTGCGACTTCATATGGTAGGAGCACCCAAAATCATGGATCAACGGATCAATCCACTTTACTGATGAAATGTAAAGCAAATCCTCTTCATTACATAAACCGTCAGTCTGAACTACATTTGTTGAACCATTGTTGTCTGACTTGTTAGGACAATCCCTCCTCCAATGGCCAATTTTCTTGCAACCATAACATTTTGTTATTTTTGTGTCCTTGGACTTGAACCTTTTTTTTTCTTTCCTGAACCCACTGCCTTACCCTTACCTCTGCCATGGTCTTGACCTCCTCACAAACAGACCTTCAGATGAACTTCCTCTACATTCCTCTATATTTTACCGATGTTGTGCGTGTTACAAATGGGTAGAAAAAATAAGATCTAGCGTGATTGTTTCCTTCCCGTATGTGAGAGTGGCCACCAAGTGATCATAAGAACTCAGTAAAGAGCACATCAAAATAATGGTCTTATCCTCATCTTCAACCTTCACACCAAGCTCTGTCAAATCAGCGAGGAGTTGCTGAAAATGTTAACACGAGCCTACAAATTGCCTCCTTCCTGCATCTTTAAGCTATAGAGATGCTGCTTCGTAGACAATTTGTTCACGGGTGTCTTGGACATGTATTGATTTTCCAATTTATCCCAAACATCCTTCGGAGTTATGAGATCCGTGATATGATTCATTACGTCATCAAAAACGCAAATCTTATCAAACATACGACCTTCTCCTTCATCTTGTTTAAATCAATGGTTGTGATGTCTGCCGGTTTCTCATCACAAAGCACCTTCTGTAAATCTTATTGAGTCAACAGATCCTTAACCCTCATTTAACATAAACGAAAATTGTTCGTTCCGTCGAACCGAGTCACTTTGAATTTTGCATCTCCGGGATTAAACGTCATCTGATACCAATTGTTGGAACATGTACACGAATACAAATCAGAGTAGAGTGAAACACATAAAAACTTTGTTAATACAATTCAACTAAATTATCTACGTCTGCGATTATAAAGCAACTATAATTTCGTCTTATTGAGTTGTTCTGAATTACACACTTTAGGAATTCGGTGTTACAAGCATATATAAAAATAATGATGATCTAGATTACAAAAATATCCTTAAATCATACTTTCTCCCCCACACACTCTAGTCGCCTCTAACAAACACTTGGGTCAAACGCAAGGACAATGTCGTGGAGAGGCCCCGCCCTTGTCCACTTGACATTATCTATAAGTCAAACCAACCATTATAATATGGTATAAATGTGTAGAATCTACCAATCAAATTTACTATTGATTTTATATATTAAAATCAAGTTTACTTAAACTATAAGTTATTAAATTGAAGATTAAACCATAGAATGTCTAAAACAAGCATATGAATTACCTCAGCCTCCGTCGACTCTGCCATTATAAATATGCACTTTAGTTAGTCTTATAATAAAGTTTGGATTCACTTTAGTGTGTCAAATCTTTCTTTTTATTACATTGTCAAACTCAAACCTAAGAAAAGGTATATTATTATTAGTGCATTCTTTCACAATTAACCTGTCTTAATCCAATAATTTGCTACCATAGCAACTCATGTCGTATCTAGATTCTTGTCCTACCATTTACCACTTGTCAACTTGGATTGTGTCTCTTCATTCTTATTCTTATTCTAAATAAATAAATAAATAAATGCATTTTAACAAATATTTAATTATGATTTCATTACAAGTCAAAATTTAATAACAGAATAAAAAATAAAAAAAAAAGAACCTGCAAGTAGTAGTAACTGTGTATTGTCACCATGATCAAAAGGAACGTGTTTGGTTCGTATGCAATGCCATGTCTTTGATTATTGTTGTGTCTTCAACTTGTCAAGTTGCTGTTCTTATATTCTTTTCATTTCACATCAAAATTAATATTATTTTAGTTTAAGACTAAATCGAGAGATTCCGACATAAAAGTTGAAGTACAGAAATTATTAGTGATTTCATTGTATGTTCGCATACACTAAATGAATAAAATATTTAAGAGTTAGATTTATCACTGTTCTCCCTCCGTTGAAAATATTCACCGGAAACAATCATTTTCCATGATAATGAGTTAATAAGAAGAAAAAACTACACATGTATGTGCTGCTTTTATATATATATATATATATATATATATATATATATATATATATATATATATATATATATATATATATATATAAAATAAAAAAATTAGGCCTCTCCATCCTAAGATGCTGCACCGATGTATCCCACCAAGGTCATGTTTCGAACTATCTTAAACGAGTCAAGTTACAAAATGGGAACAAATATATTTGGACGAAGCGTTTCCATCTGGTTGGTTGTTTGGTCAAAAGCTCTATACCCATTCTTAATTAATAGTTTGCTGAAGGGATTCGTCGAATTTCTTTCTCAGCCCAACCACCCGATCATCGTGGGCCTCGCAATTCTTATATCGAGATTCACTCTCCTGTTGTAGAGCTGTAAAAGCTTCGTCAGCATGAGACTTCATCTCCGCTGCAATTGTGGCTATGTCCATCCTGGACTTCTTCTATGTCCCTATGGAGCATTTTGTGAGTGCAACTTTTCGTTATATGTATTTTGTATGTCGTCAAAACTATGATACTTTAGCGTTTATGTATATTTGACGGTATCCTCTGAGTCTAGTTGTGCATTTTAACATTAGGAAGCATAACAACATGTTGGAAAAGGTTTTGAAAAGATTCATGCATCCAAGAAATGGTTTTAAGCATCAAGAGCTGATTTTTATGTGAAAAACAACTATGTCTCGACACATACATATTATAGGTCGACACATAGAAGATTTTTTTTCTTCTACATGTCGACACATACGTTTTTCAGGTCGACTCATATACTACATTTTTAAAGCATGTAGGCTTCTGTTATATCTGTTGCCTCTACAGATTGACACATGCATCGTTTGTGCGGACACATGACTTTCATAGGTCGACGCATACATTAAAAATCTTGAAATTTTGTATTATTTTCTATTCCTTTTGCATTCATTTTACTTCATACTTGGTTATATATATATATATATATATATTCATTACATACATCATTTCTAGTAAGGTTCTAGAGAAAAGTTCTAGAGAAAATTTATACGAAACTAGGATTTCAAAGCATTCTCATCATCTTCAACCTCATTCTCTGCATACACACAAATAAACTACACATAATCATTCTTTGTTCGGGTTTCATCTAGAATTAGGGTTGATAACGTCCAATTTAGGTTGATTGTACTATAAATTGGGTTGGGATCTTTAAGGGTTTCAAATAAGAAAACCGAGTTGGAGTTTTCCTTCAAGATCGTTTAGGGTTTTGAAGGTTTTTGACAAAATTACGCAATTCAGATCCGAACGAGTGAAGGCTTTGAAGAACGAAAGGTTTTTGCAAAAGAATAGCGTGAGGCGGTGAGTCGTATTGGTAAATCTTGGGTTACAACAATTCGCGGTTTGGATTCGATCAAGTGAAAGCTTTGAAGAACAAGGGGTTTCTTGCAAAGAAGTAGCGTGAAACGGTGAATCAAATCGGCATTGTTGGGTTACTTGATCAAGGGAAAAGAAGGTGTCAAAATCAACATCAAACTTAGGGTTTGTAGGGTTAGATTGCTACATCTCTTTTGTATACATACTTTTGCAAATAAGATTAATTTTATTATCTCAATTCAAGTTTTAATTGAGGGCGGACGTACCCATAGTGAGGTCGATTGGGGAACTGCCTAAACAAATCCTTGTGTACTCTCTCTCTCTCTCTCTCTCTCTCTCTGCCTAAACAAATTTTGTTTGCAAATTATTGAATTCATCGATCGTGCGACTAATTCATTTGGATGATATTTTTTATTACTATTTGAAAGATGTTTTGTTGAGTTGATCACAATCCTTTAGACTGTGATTGGATTTTAAGATCAACAAAACCATATAAATTTACAAACAATATCGATTGCACATTAGGTGTTCGATAATTTGTCTAAGTAGATTTTTTGTATGTTTGATCATTGGAAATAGACTATCCTTGTTGCTTTGTGTTCAATTGGTTGTGATTAATTATTTTTGATCACTTTGTGATTCATTATTATACATGATTATAATTACGCATATTCGATCTTTTTGATAGAAGGTTCGGTTAGACAACTTGATATGGGTTACTTACGCTCGCCATACAATTTTTAAAATAGTTTTTGTAAACGTTTTAAACATGTGATTTATTCACCCCCCCCTTCCACCACCTTTAGATTTAAGCCTAGTGTCTAATAGATTCAAGCTCAACGATCCTGGTAGCTAAAGAAGAAGGAGATCCGTGAATTATCGCCTCCCCCTAAGAGCCTCATCACGATTAGCCTTCTTCTGAAGGGCTGCCATTTCCTTCTGAAGCTTAGACCATTCTTGTTCCATAGCCTTACATTTCCCCTTCCTAGTATCCCTCTCTTTTGAAAGATTACTCAAGGCCAGAATGTCTCTCTGGCCAACAACAGTCAGAGAGAACAAAGTAGTCTAGTAAAAGTAAAAAATGGCTACGGAGAAAAGCTCAATCTTTTTTTCAGGAAGATTCTAAAGGCATGTGATATCCTCCTTAAGTATCATAGTAATAGCCTTATGCTGAGTGCGGGGAATCCGAGAAGGCAAAGTAGCCGACAACTTGAGAAGAATGGTGGTTGACCCTCAAGGGGAACCCACGAATAACCCAGCCTATTTAGTTGAATCCTTTTTTTTATTAGTAGGAGGATACCGATTTTGGTCCTAAAACATTATAGCAACAACCCCATAAGAAGGTTGGTCAGGTTCAGGAGTGATCGGGGAAGTCCCGACATAACAAACATGATAAGACTGATAGTAGGATGAGTGATAACCCGAGTCAGAGGAGCAACTTTAACACCCTGAGCCTCTCGCTCTTTGGCAATATCATAAACCTTATGTATAACATACATTTTATCTACAAATATCAAACACTCATGTTAAAAAATGGCATGACTTCACACTCATCAAAAATCTCTTTCCTCTCCATACTAGAGACCGCACCCATAATTGCATGGGTATCAATGGATTGCTTCCTCTGCAAGGAAGACTTCACTTTAGTAGACCCGAACCCCTCATCATAGAAAAGAACCCAGTAAATAGTCTCCAGATATCTCTTAATCTTAACCACTTCAAGGGTAAGAGAATCCAATTGGATGACATAGGAATGAGGTTCAGAATGGAAATAGACCCAAGCCCAATATTTTGGGAACCTATTCGAGCAAAAACAAGAAGACCCAATAGGAACGCGACAGGGCATGGAGTAGGATTCTAAAGTATAAGACTTCACCAACATAAAACGCTCCTGAATATCACCTCATCTCTCTTAAAAAGGACTGAATAGAGTAACATTTTTGCGTAGCACAATAAGCCCTTAATTCCGAAAATTATACATAGAGGTATGTATTATGGCAAAGAGATGGAAGAATGGAGAAAGGAAGGATTTACAATACCGATATTTTCCCCAAAATGGGAACACTTTTATGAAATCCCGAGCACCAGGATGAAGTTGCGAGGGGGCAACTTTCAGAAACTTTAAGACCTCCACCCTGAACTAAAATAAAGGCTACTGTAGGTTTATCTGGGTGAATAGACACTGATAAAAAAGAATGGAACACTCATCAAAAGTGTTACATATTCTCTTTCCTAATTCTATAGGAAAGTCCGACTAATCAATGGGGCAACCAACTACAATGATGGCAGCATTTACGACCTCCAGATCACTTAAAATAGAAAGGTAATCCCAATATCTCGAAGTCCATCCAGCTTTATTTTCTTTCATTAGTCGGCTTCACTAAAGCAACTCATTTCAGAGGTATCTCTTCACTCCAAAAGATCTCGAAGGGATTGAGCTAACTGACAATCTCCTCATGATCACCCACACAAGATGATCCATAACCTCAGCATCACCCGGATCCCCGTAAGTAGCATTGTAAGTCTTGATAAAATTTCAGACTTCTTCCCTATTCAAAACAACAACCTCCGTCTCAGGGGTAATTAAAGCAGGAGAAATTGAAGTTCTTGGAAACATAGAGTTGATTGCGTGAAGACTCGTTAAAGGAAGCTTCCATACCTAAAGAACCATTATAATGTTGGACAAGTGACTCCAAGTATAAGAGTGAGAGGGTGAACGGTGGTATTAAAATTCGTGATTAATTTAGAAGTTTAAACATTTAAATAATGAAATGTGTTAGTATGTTGAAAATCAGAATAAAAATCTGGACAAAATAAAGGCAGTAAAGTAAATAATAGAAATTAAAAAGATAAGTGTTAGAGTGATGGCACTAGAGAGTTATCCATGTTTGGCCGAATATTGACCTGCTCCTGTCTCCAAGAGATATTCTTGATATTTTAATATTGAGATTTTACATGTTATTCCCATAACCTTTGATACAAGCAAATCAAGAGATTTACCATTGGCTTATTCCCAACAAAAAGTGAGCTTTTGCATGGGATGAACTCACAAACCGAGTAGAGATTTTACAGGTTGTTCTTAATAACCAAACAAAACTTTTCTAGGTTGAGTTCTATAACCAAACAGGGATTTTCAAATGGTTTATCTCAAGAACCAAACTTAATTCTTCAATAGTATCACACTCTTGAAAATAACTACAATGGAATGTCATCAGTACAACTATTTCATCACAAGAAGTTTGTACTCACAATGCACTAAAGTAACTTTGGTAAAAAAATACAATATTTAAATAGGAAGAGAGAGAGAGAGAGAGAGAGAGAGAGAGAGAGAGAGAGTAATATATATATATATATATATATATATATATATATATATATATATAGAGAGAGAGAGAGAGAGAGAGAAATTGAGAAGAATTTGAGAAATTCTGAACTCTGGTGTCAAATGAAGAGATAAGGTGATTCCTTTATATAGGAGAAGATTTGGATAAAAAAGGGAACGATCCATGGGTGAATTAACTCACCTAATCAATTAGGTCCTAAGTCTAATCGATTAGGTACCATAACTAATTAATTATGTGTGCCAAACATGGAAGGTTTTGATAGATTGACGTTACCAATCATTAAGAGACATTCGTACTCGATTATACTTCATCTAATTGATTAGACTTAGGATTTAATTGATTAGGTAGTTCAAAAATCTCTCATAGTCAAGCTTACAATATCCTAATCAACTGAATAGGGTTTAAAAGTATTTTAAGGTGTTTTATTAAGTAAAAAAAGGCTTAAAAAGGTTTTAAGTGAGTGTGTGGGTTTCCTTAGTATCTAAGGAGTTACTATCATGTTTCTGATCACTCAGGCAGACACGACTATGAGAGCTTTCACACTTACTCTCTTTCATAACTATGAGGCTTTCAAGTTCCTTTCCTAGATATACCGATCATATAATCACTTAAATAGAACCTTGGGTCTTCTTCTTGATAAGGCTTGAGATGTCTTCGAGTTGATCACCATCATGAATGAGTTTGAATGATATTACCACCGACTTCAGCAATCATTAATTTTGTCATCATCAGAACACTAGGAAGGTTATCATTAGAATCATCATCTTCACACCCGCAAGCCTTTCGGGCAACTGTTATGGGTCGGCTAAAGGACCAAACATGCATGAGCCTAATAAGTATGACCCAGGGGATATATTAAGAATACATAAGACCCAAGATACACTTTTCCGATCTCCACTTTTCATTATACTCGTCTTGGACTCTGTAACTGACTTGGGCATTGGAGTGTTAACCTTTTAGGTTCACCCTGTACCATCGTACTGGATATTAGCATCACCAATTCCATAGTCCTACATCAGCAATTAACACCAATTCTTGTTCTTATACAGAATAACAAGAATTCTAAAAAAATTAAAATCTACCAAAACTCTAACAAAATATCCAAACTTTTTACTGCCAGTTACTTCATCTAAGACTAGAGGGACACAACCCTCGACAGTTAAAACATAGAATTTTCATGGTTATAGAAGGGCCCTTTGGTCAGAGAAAGAGCCCAGTTGATCCAAAGAAGAAAATGAGCGTAAACCCCACCCTAGGTTTGATGCTTACACTCTTTTGAACACTTCATGGGAGATAATCTTGAATGAATGCCTGAACACGAATTTTGAATATGCCAGAATAAGGAACTCATACTCGGTTAGAGAATCCACCTGGAAAGATAAGTCCAAAAATAATCGTTTCCACAAAAGTCACGACCACAACACAAACGATTGTATAAAGCTAAAAGATACAATTGAAGGGTTGATTAAGTAGAGATGATTGAAAAAATATACCAAGGATGGCAAGAGGGGACGAGAGGATTCTCCAAATAGAAAATAATCCCATAAGAAAATTATTTAAGTCATGGTGAAGGATAAAGGCAAATATGTAAGCATCGAGGAATAAGAAGGGAATAATGGGAAGCCTTAATATATTTCTTCCATCACATGAGGCACCCTGAGGGCAAGCAACCCTTCTAAAATCACAATGAAGAGAAAGATTATATCATGATAACTGTTAACAAGAAGGACGTATTCACTTCAACCAAGAGTCTAGAGAGGCCAATCCTTGAATTTTAGGATAGTAAAAAGATACGAGGATCCTTAATAAAATCGTTCCTTTGGTTATAACGATCGCTTGCCAACTTCGACATCTCTAGATTACTTATTGATGGTGGAACCTCTTATAACATCATGTACTCATATCTCTTTGAGAAGATGAGGTTGAATAAGGAAAATAATCATTCCTTTTTTAGAAACAACTAGTGTTTTAAGAGATATCCTAAAAAAAGTGATTTATGTGCGTTTTCCCAGTCTTAGCTTGTATTTGTCTTCTTGAGTTGCTTAGGTTGTGTTGCTTTAGGAGTAGAGATTTAATTTTCAAAATCTATTTTGATGACTAGAGTAGTGATAAATATGATTCCCTTTAATTTGCAGGTGTCCAAATTAATGGAGAAAATTATCCCTATTAGAGTTATGTAATGAGGGATTTTTTTAAAATAAAATAGGATGTGAAGTTATGTTGATGAAATATATGTTATGACTGCAAAATAGTCAGAAACATTGATGCTAGTAATTCAAAAATCCTTACTTGGATAAATAATTCAACTTCTCGAACAATATGTATTCAATTGAAAAAGTATAATACTACTAAGGAGGTTAGGGACCATTTGAAATATTTGTATAATCTGTATACTTTTGAAAAATGGCACCATAAGGAGAGTGAACGAATGCTCTCCACTCCTTCATTTGTTTTGTTTACCCTTTTCAAAAAGAAAAAACTCAATGTTTGGTTGAGATTGATAATGATAAATGTGATTTTTGCAAGTAGAAAGGTTATTGGAAGATAGAATGTTCATAATTGTTGAGATCAAATAAAAAGAATACTAAGAGTACAACATCCAATGTTGTTGTTAATATTGCTCCTACTACAATTGGTTCTAGTTCTTGTCATATATATATAGCTTAGACTACTTATCAAACATATGATTTTGCAGAGTAAATCAAAAGGATTTTGCCACTCAGTCATGTGTCATTCCTTCCTCTCCTCTTAAGGGTTTGAAATATTCTAGTCTTCTTGATATGAATCCTTCAATGTGGATTCTTGACTCTAGAGAATTGCACCATATGAAATATAATGGTAAATCATTTATGTCTTTAAATTCTGCACCGTCTTTGTCGGCTATGACTAATAATAGAATTCATATACTATTAGCCCACATTGGTTCTTTCTCTACACATAACTTATCATTTTTGTCATGTTTATTATACTCCTAACCTCACCTTGAGTCTTGATTTTGTGAGTCAATTATGTGATTTTGGTTATTGAGTTATATTTTATTCCACTTATTGTTGTGTGCAAGATCCTCATTCTTAGAGGATGATTGAGACATGGCGTAGGAAGGGGGACTTTATGTTTTGGACGAGCTAAAATTCCTTGTCTTCTAGTTTTCACTTATGGCGTTCTCGTCTTGGACATATTTTTATTCTAGGTTAAAGTATTTGGCTTATACTAAAGCTTTAGGAAAGTTACAAACCAATGATATTTCAGATTGTTGAGGTTGTAAACTTGATAAGTTTTCAGCTTTACCTTTTAATAAAACTGTTTTCATTTTATATGGTCCTTTTTAATTATTTCAGTCTGATGTATGTGGTAAGTCTAATCTAGATATTATGTTTTTTTTATTTATGATTATACTCATTATTTTTGGGTTTATTGTATAAAAAATTAATTTTGAATTTTATAACATTTATCATATGCCTTGTGTTATGATTGGGACTCAACAAAATGTTTTTATTAAGTTCTTTCATTGTGAATATAACTCTATTAATTTCTTTAAATTACTTGCTTATAATGGTATTATTCACCAGATATCTTGTACTAACACTCCTCAATATAATGGAGTTGATGAAAGGGAACACTGTCACACTCTTGAGATGACTCATTCTCTTTTGTTATGTGCTTTGGTTCCTTGCAAGATTTGGGATGAAGCGGTTATTATTGGTATCCATGCTATTAATAAAGTTCCATCATCTATCACATCAGGTTTGTCTCCCTTTGATAAATTGTATGATTTTATCACATGTTATTCTTCCTTTAAACTCTTTGGTTGTACTTGTTATGTTATTCATCCACAAGTAGAATGCAGTAAGTTGTCTTTTAGTTATTCCATATGTTCTATCATTGGATTTACGTATAGACAAAAGGGTTATTATTGTTATGATCCTCATGCAAGAAAACTTTATGTTTCTCGTTATGTTATTTTACTTGATTATACTTCCTTTTAATAGACTTCCTTACAAAATTGACCAAATCAATCAATACAACTATTGAGTAAAATCTAATACAAATTTTTATCAATACAAAATAGAATGGAGATGAGAAACATATCCAAAACAATTAATACAATTATTGAGTAACAATCAATTCTACACTAGGTATGTACAATAAGTGTTATCAGTATAATAAGAAACCTAATATTATAGTGTACATGTATAATCAACAACAAGAGTGTTCTGAAGTCTCAATCTAACAAAACCTTAACCAATTAACAAAATTGTTATCAATATGATAAACCCTATGTTGGTGTAAGCCCTAGAGGCCAATACTTTTGGTACTTGTATCGAATTATTTATTAATAATAAAAGGCTTTTTCTTTATTATGTTTGTTTAATAAAGTCCCTAGAATAGCTAGTCCGTTTAATGTATCAAGTATGACTTGATCATGAGATCACATTAAACATAAGGACACTATTCTTAAAGTATCCGTAGTCGAGCTTTGTTGTGAAGTGGGATAATATTAAAGCATGAAGACTATTATGTTTATAGACTGATGATCAAATCTCATGGATCATGGGTAAGGAGTTATCAAGTCTTAAACATAGGTATGAATATTAAGAGTAATATTTATACTGGATTAACCCGCTATGAGAATACTATATAGAATGTTATGCAAAGTGTCATAAGTTATTCTCATGGGGATAATGGTGTATACCACCCTTCGACCTGAAACCACTGTGGACCCTAGATGTAGAGTCGAGTGCCTTATTGTTGATCAAACGTTGTCCGTAACTAGATGACCATAAAGACAGTTGATGGGTACTCCACGAAGCATGCTAAGGGACATGAGTGACCTAGATGGAATTTGCCCATCATGCGTAACAGGATAAATGTCTATGGGCCCAATATTGAACTGGACAAGGATGACACGGTCTATGCCTTGTGTTCAATATAGACATAAGGGCAAAAGGGTAATTATACACATAATTATTATCACAGAAGGATTTGTCAGATCACATGACATTTTCGTGTCTTGGGTAGCAGTGATGTGTTACTAGATACCGCTCACTGTTTATTATGTTAAATATGTGATTTAATATAATTGTCAATGCCGCGAAAACCTATAGGGTCACACACAAAGGACGGATTGATGAGAGATAGAGTAACTAAGGAATACCGTAATGTACGGTGCCCTTAAGTGAATTATAGAACATCGTAAGGTACAATGTACTTAAGTAGAATACGAAATATGGTAAGGTACCACGCGCTTAAGTGATTTTGGCATATTATAAGATATGGGCCATATACACTTGAGTGGGCTTTTTAGCTTGCAGCCCATACAAGTGGTTCTATAAATAGAACCCTTGTGTAGAAGCATTAGAGAAGTTGCAATTTCGTTTCTCTCTCTCTCTCTCTCTTATTCAAAACCTTCATTCGTAGCAGCTAGCACTGAGATTGAAAGAATCCGTTTGTATGGACTGAGTAGAGGCGTTGTCATCGTTCAACGTTCGTGATCGCTCCATAGATCTGCACCAAAGGTTACAATCGCCACAAGAGGTAACGATTCTATCACTGATCATGCTCATTCGTAAGGATCCTTAAAGGAGAAATTTTAAATTCCGCTGCGTTTTGGATCGCCCCTTCTCCTTTACCCTAACCATATGCAATTCTAAGAAAGCAATAAATCTAAACATGCAGTTCTAAACAAAAATGTAAATAGAGAGATGGAGATATAAGAGAGAGAGAGAGAGAGAGTGAGAGAGAGAGAGAGTATAATCACAATTCGAGTAATACTAAAAATAAAGATCTTCGGTCTGAATCCTCTTTGACTTGTACACAATATTCGATATTGAGCTCTTCAAAAATCTTCACTCGACTTCGACTTAAATCTTCCACCTCCAAGAACGATGCTCCAAAAATCTATTTTGTAGTGATATTTACTTGATCCTATCGATCCCTTGATCCTTGTACTATATGAAGATTAGATAAACTTTAACTTTATCTGTAGGCTTTCACACATATCTAACAAAATAATTATGGAGAGAAGAACCTCATTCTTTTCTGCTGGATTTGTTGATCCAAGCCACAAATACAGATGCAAACCCCTAAAATCCTCAAGAAATATTTAAATAAATTGTTAATCACAATAACGATCCTCCTCATAGATATCACACTCTAAGATGAGAGCTTAACCCAAACAACAATGGACGGTGCAAGATATTGGAGAAGAAAATATTTCATTTGCAAAACTCGACGCAAGATTCAAAATCCTTTTTGAAAGTTTAGAATAAATATTTGTTGTAAGTTCTAAATCATAAAGTATAAATCTATGTTATGAACATTTGGGAAGGGAATTTGAGAAAAGGTTTATATATGTGTTGGATATCTAGCACAAAAATGAGAGAAAAAATGACATTTGATTCAAGTCATATTCAAGAAGTATGGGCCGAGTCAAGAGAATGAATGATTTGAATCAAGATCCAAGAACTAAAAAACTGATTTTATAATTTGAATAAACCCTTTTTATGATTCAAATCAAGTAATTCAAGACAACAAGATCTCTGATTCGAATCAGATTCACAGTTCCTAAATCCAAAATTTGTTTTATAAATTTGATTCGAGTCAAGTAGGTCTATGATTCGAATCAAACATTTTTTATTCAAGTCATGTACTGATGTGATTCGAATTAGACTAGCATAAGAAAAATCCACTTTTTCAGAATTATGCTTGATTCAAGTCAGGAAATTCATGTGATTCGAATCATACTGGTAGAATTAAATTTCAATTTTTTGCACAAAATTTGATTAGGACCATGGTTTTATGTGACTCGAATCACACTTCAAAAACTTTAATTTTTCATCAAAATGAAGTACTATTCTAAATTGCAACTTGGCAAGGCTTGAACCATTCTCAAATGTGGTTCTTGGCTCAAACTTTTGACGATTTGGAAATAAGCATATAGCTAGGACTATAATCAAACAATTTGATTTATGCATGTGCAAAACGGATTAAGAATTCAACTCTAATATGAGTAATCAAGTGAGGAGACTCGACAATAACAAAAAGAATCCAAAAGCTAAATTTACAAGCAACAAAATATAAACAGATAAACCCTATGAGGGAGAGGAAAATTCACAAAGCACATGTTTTTTCTAATGGATTGTGTCAACAATATGGTATGGACTATAAAGAAAAAATTTCTCCGGTTGATAAAATGACTACTATTTGTTTTCTTATTGCAACCACATATGTTCGTTAGGGGCATATTTGTCAAACGGATGTTAAAAAGTTTTTAAAAAATGGTGATATTCAAGAATAAGTTTATATGATACCTTTCTCAGGTGTTTCTCACAATCAAGGGGAAATGTGTAAATTGAAAAAAGCCTTTCATGGCCTGAAATAAGCTTCACGATCCTGGTTTAAGAAGTTTACTAGTGTGATTATATCATTTGGTTTCTAATATAGTGATCATGGTGTTTCTTTTTTTTTTTATGGACCACTTCTCATGGTCGTATTTAATCTCTTTATATGTTGATGATATGATTATTATTGGTCATGATGTTGATGTGATTGATGATTTAAAATTACAGTTAGGTTTGAGATAAATGACTCGAGTATTCTTCACCACTTCTTAGGATTTGAAGTTTCCAACTTTCCTAGAGGCTATCTATCATCTCAATCCAAGTACATTCTGACATTCTTGAAAAAACTCGTATGTTTGATACTAGAGCATCAAATAGTCCTCTGGGGTTGAATGTGAAGTATGCCCCCTTTGATGGTGTTCCTCGACCAGATCCCATCTTTATCTTACTTTAGTTGGGAGTTTCATGTTCCTTACAATTACCAGACCTAATATTTCCTATATCGTTCATGTTTTTAGTTTGTTTGTTACCTCTCCCATTATAGTACATTAAGTAATTATTATTTGCATCCTATGTCATCTTCGAAGAACCCAACTTCAGAGCATTATATTTTCCTTATCATACTCATAGAAGTTACATGCTTATTCCAATGTTGGTTAGGATAGTGACTCTATAAATAGTAATTTCTTCGTTCTTCTATAGTAGTTAAGTATTATACTATAACATCTACCACAATTGAAATAGTTTGGTTGCGTTATTTACTTTATGACATGAGTGACCCTTGTTTTGAACCAATTACAATGTATTGTGATAACAAGAGTATCATTCAAATAGCTCACAACTCGAACTTTCATGAATGTTACAAGCACATTGAGCTTGATTGTCACTTCACTCATCATTATCTTCAAAATAGAACAATTACTCTACCATCTATATCTTACTTCTTGCAAATTATGGATTTATTCACAGAGACTCATTCCATTAAACAATATTGTTTATTAATTGAATAAATCTCAATGCTCTTCGTTAATGCATTGTGAGTTTAACAGGGTGTTAGATAATATTATCAATACTATTAAATTGTTTTAATTGTATCCTAATAAAAATAGTTTTGTCTTTTTTTTCTAGTATTTATCTTTTATCGTAACCCTTATTCTTTTAGTTTTGGTCATTATATTAAAAGGGTATTTCCCTAGCATTAATGTAATATGTGCTAATTTCGGAGTTGCTTTTGCAATCATACTGTTTATATGAGGCGGCAAAGATGAAATCTATACCCACCAATGATGGTGGGCTACATATGACGTTCTTCAATCATGGAGGAAGTTAAACACCTCTACCATGAGGACTTTATACCAGGGTGGAAAACTGTTTACCAGTATTTTTAGTAAATAATCATAGGTTTAGTTCACTTAAAATATTAACTCAAAAAATCGCAAAGACAATTTATGTAAAGAAAATATACCATGAAAAGTGTGTGATATGCGTTTAAAATGCAATAAACAATTAAATAAACTTTGGACAACGATAAAAAATGAATGCAAGCAATAAATTTAATTAAAAATAAAAATATATGATTAAGGAAAAAGAAGTAAATGACATTAAATCATAAATGCTTTGAAATACAAAAGATTTACAACGAATTTAAAGAGTGGACACAGACTCACATTTCTCACAAGCTATTTTTCTCGATGACTTGAGTATTCTAGTTCTATAGAGAATGAATGTGAATTTTGCAATCTCGATTACAACATATAAGTATTCATTATACATTAATCCTTTGATAACTATTGACAACGTCTGTTGGTTACATGCTTGACGTGTATCTTACTATGTCGGGAAGTTATGCTCTAACTTTCTTACACGCGTCTTCAAAGAGAAACTGCTAAAAACCAAAAAAAAAACATGGTGATAACTATGTTGTTAATTGTTTATGAACGCTTTAGCTTCCCTTGTCGAAGGCTGAGACATCTCCATATCACATATCTTTTTGGACTTGAAAAATATCCTAAGTCCTTAACACTTAAAAGTGTCAACTTCGACGTCGTGTCGAAGAGTTGTTATGTGGTCTTTCGAGATTCTGAACATGTTTTGAAGAGAGAGTGATCTTAATCTTATGGATATGTTCCCGAGACTTCTACAAACCATTATTGACCTCGACTCCACTTACAGGTCAATCGAACCAACAAGTTGATATAATCAATATGTTGAAGCTTTTGACTTATGCTTTAGACACTTAGTAATGTCAACATAGCTATGACCATCAATTTGTTGACTTTTCACTTAGCTAAAAAATCTCAGGCTAACAGAGCCCCCCAAAAATTCCACTTTCGATCATATGTATATGATGGAAGAAAGGTGGTGTTTTTCGTAATTGTTCGACACTGTTTATAATTCCATGTACAGATTATATCAGCTAAAACGTTTTTAGTCATCATGACTACTTTCCACCAAACCGTCATGTCACAGACATACATGTAGTTGATAATCATTACCTCTGATTTCCTAGGATATTAATGATCCACTAAACTAAATAAACTTAAGATAATTCATTTAATTTTATTTTGGAGGGAAACTCAAAAGTTTTTTCCTCTTGATGGCTATTTATAAGCTTTTTCAACATCCTCTCTTTTATTTCACCATTTTCTTCTCCGAAAACCTTAGACGACCTTTTGAGAAACTATGCAACTCCTATTTTCGTTTATCAACCGCTTCTTTTCTTTAAAAAAAATTTAAGACCCATCGATGGCTTCTGGTCGTGTCATCAAGCTTACTACACACGTCCTTTTAACTGCTACCGTCCCTGACCTTATCCTCATAGATAATCACACATATGTTCCCGAGCCTTCCATGGACGAAGAGAAGAGGAAGCTCTTGTATTCTCATTTACTATTTCCCTATTCCATTTCAGGTACTACTTGCACTATTATGGGTCTTCTTCCTAGGAACATTAGGAAACCCTGGTTTTGAAACATTTCTTCCTAGGTTATCCCTGAACCCTTAGTATATCTGCACAAACCCTTTGATATTAGCTTTATGAATAACCGTGTGTTTTGGTCATCTCCCCTGACTAACAACAACTCTTCATATATTAAGCAGATAGATAGAGTTCAGCAAAAGAAAAAACAAGTAGGGAAAGATCATGGTATTTTTGACTTTATACAACTCTTAAGAGTTAGCCTTAGGTACAACTCTCACATGCTTGTAATACCCCAAAATTTACCCTTCATTTTTTCCTGGAAGCATGGGATTGTGTCTTACATTTCATTAGCATCATACTGGGTCATACTCATTGCATACTGCATTAGTGACTTGGAAATCAGGGTTTGATTGACCACTCCTTAACCAGAGGGAGCCCACACAAAGCAAGATTGAGAATTGGACTCCATTCTCCAAAAATACAAGCCTCAAGGGTCTCAAGGGGGTTCAAGTGTCTTATTATGGTCCTCAGTGCATTAGTGAAAGATTCAGAGCTATCAGAGTATTCATCTGGATTTGATCAGGAAATTAGGGTTTCATGGCTACCTGCAACAGGCAAGGTTTGGTTGGAAGTGAAGGAGCACATCCATGTCATGATTATAGAGGCATCTTGGCCTAAGAAGATCTACAATTATCTCGGAAAGATCCATTGGCAGTCAGTGCAATCAGTTTCTTGATCATTTTTGCCCTAAAACTAGGGTTTGGTATAAAATCAGTCTATTTCATATTCCTTGGGTGAAACTCTTTTCCATGGCCCTCCATATGTCCACAAGAGTCTACATACAAAAAAGCAGCTCTTTATTTGAGCCAGAGGTGCTTCAATTGATCAATGGAATCGGAAATCCGACAGTTTGGGAAAAGTCAATTGTGGGGCCAGAAAAGTCAATTCCTGACATTTTGAAAGTGGAATCTCAAAATTCATGCCTAAGGGATCCTACATGTGAAATTTAATCAAGGTTGGATCATGAATTCATCATTTAATCAGGAATTGAAAAAGTTACTAAATTTGGAAATAGTTGACTTTCCATTTAGGGCAAGTTTTCATGGCTGTTGCACTCACTTTAAGCCCATTTCCCATCAAGATGCAAGCTCCATCTGAAACTTTCTCCAACATGAAAGTTGTTCCTCTTGTTCCAAGCTTTCTAGAGATATAAAGTTTGTTTCATTTGGATTAAAATTAAGAAAGTTATTCTTGGTCAAAGTGAGACATTATTTTAGGACACTTAGAAAATTTTTTAAGTCCAAAATCTTCAAGATTTGTCAAGACTTATGGGCCAGTTTTCTTGCACTTCAAGGCATCTTTTGAAAATACTTTCTTCATAACAATTGTACCTTGCCATGTCCTCTTTCAAATACTTTTGGAATAATCCCATTTGGATCATTGGTTTGGGAGATGCACTCATCTAAAGTTGGCATCATGGACTGAATTTTTAGGTAGCATTTAGGCCAAACTGGCCTAGCCATTTTGCAGTAAAGGAACCTGAACTTTATGGTCATTTTTCACCTCTTTCCACTCATCATTTCAACTTGTGTTCAACATGAAATATGTTAAGCTCCATGCCCTCTTCCTACTGTTTGCATTGCCTTGCCATTTGGTCATGTGTACATCAAGATACAAGGTCACAAAGTCACCCTGTTGGGCTGTTTTTATGCTGCAGCCAAACCAGACCAATAATGCAGCAGACCAAGCATACCAGCACATGCACTCTTTACCTCATTTGCCCATGTACTTTTGTTGTCAACTCACTTAAGTTTTGCCACAATTAGAAGTTTGCTTATACACCTCACTTTTGCACCTTTTGTTCATGAATCCAAACCAAACATTGCAAGCCCATTAAGGACACCTTGAGCCTACATATTTAAGACATCAAAACCCTAATCTGAAGGGTGGCTGCTACTATTTTCGAGCAAGGGCAAGGCTGGTATTCATTCTCATTTTTCATTTCTCAAGTTTGCAACACCAAGAGCATCACATCTTCTTTCCATTTCCTCCAATACCTAGAGGCAGTGGACTGTTTTGCACTAGGTAAGCATTCTATGACTTGTTCATTACTGTTTTGCTATGCTTGCCATGTTTGTTCATCATGTTGTTCATGCCATTGTCATACTTATTCATAACTGTTATCATGTCATAACCATGCTTGCCTCATTTTGTTTTCCATGTGCCATGCTTGTCCATGAAACCCTCACCATGAGGCATTGTTTTTTAGCTTGATTTTATGCCATTGATTTCTGTCATATCCGTGTGTGTATGCTTGTCTTGTTGCTCACTTTTCTTCATGTTCAAGTCACTATTTTCACTGAAATAAGGCACCATGGTTGTCATACCCCGATTTTGATCCTGAAATTTTTCCATTTTTTTCTTTTATTTTTGCATTTGCATACATTCATCAGTATAAAACGGATTTTAATATCTTGACTCTTTTTTATTTTTAATTTGATTTTAATTTCAAATTAAGTTTAATTCCAATTGTCAATTTAATCTTAATTGTTTATTTTTACTAATGATTAAAACTCTAATCGATTTTTATTTCCAAATGAATGTTAGAGTTGATATCCAAGTAATTTTAAATGAATTATAGATTAATTTGTTTTTAATTTGGTTTTTTTGCTGATTTGTTATTAGTAATTAAATTGATTATTCAAACTAATGTTGGATTATTCCTAAAAATCCACATCCATTTTTATAATTAAAATTCAAAATCCAAAATCCATTTTGTATCCATAATGCATCCCAAATCAAAATAATAATACATACATTTCATAACATTCAGTAATATTTAACATTCAAACATCTCCAAACTCATTTTCATACATACATTTTCACGTAACATTCAAGCATAACAATGCATCACATCCAACTCTATTTTTAAATCCATTTTTTTTCCTCAAGTTATATTCAAATCCAATATTAATTAATAGCAATTAGGAAAAGCAAACAAAACGCTACAACCACACTACTACACCAAGCCTAGCTGCCAAGGAAACAGCTACAAGATGCCAAACCAACTTCACATTCCAACGACAGCTGTAAGCTGCGGCACACCCCACTGCAGCACAATGAGACAAAAGCCACCTGCATAAGCCACACTTCCAAAAGCTATTACACGAGAAACTCTAGCGCATATGAGCCAAGCTGCAAAGTGGCAAACGACGGTAACGCAGCTCAAGGCAAGACTGCAACCGCCAAAAATAACAAGGGGTACTGGCTGATGGTCATATGCCGTGGGCTTGTGAGGCATTTTCGAAGCATCATGCAGAAGAGTTGATCTCATCCCGAGCTCTACATTGGTGTTGGACATTATTCATGATCAAACTTTGGAATCATGGTCTTCTTAATGCCTGCACAATGAACAACTGCAGTTCAATATTAGAGCGCTCCAAAAAAAAACAAGGGATCGGATACCGTCACAAATTGAAGATAAATTGACTCAACCAAACAATACAACAGTCAGTCTATAGAAAGTGAAAGCCATTTCTTACCTTCGCGTGTACAGAATCATGTTGAACAACAAATGTATGTGAACCAGACATTTGATGAGTGGAAACGTGTGGTGAAGAAGCCGAGTACCTACACTTGCGCCTCAGGTAGACTGCAGAAGAGAAGTACAGATGGTTGCAATTTATGATGCCAATCTTGAAAAGAGAGGAATTTGATGAAGAGAAAGAACCTGATGGAATGGTTCTCTCAGGATGGACAACAACCGCAGAAATGACGACCTTCACTGATTGTGCTGGATGCCTTTTGACAGTTACAAATGACCGGTTCAATAGTGATGTGAGCCTTAATGCAATCGCACTCCTTCGTTTCTGTGCAGTCAGGCTTACGGATGGAGGACTTGTATGCAATAAGAAGAGTAGTACTGATGGCTCGTCACCATAATTTGACAAATGATGAGTATGATGATGACAATCTGCAAACGGACACATATGTTATCTCAAGAACAGAGAATCATATTGCTATGCATTTCACAGGTTACTACTGATCTATACAAAAAAACACACCAATAGCAGGTCTTACGGTGGCGGGATCTGGTGCCGGTGTTAGGCGCAGGTATCGCTTCTCAATTTCCTGGCAGGTACCCTTTACAGTAAGAGCATCCCAGTCAATATCCTCAACAGGTTTGCTGACACCATCATCAAAGCTTTTGCTAAGCAACCATAGTCCGCAACAAGATATAAGTGAATGGCCTGTAGAGGATTTCGTACCAATCCATTATTTGGCTGCAACTTGAATCCATCCTCAAAACCTGCAAATGCGGCAACAAAACCGGTAAGTCCAACAATTTACTACGGTACAAAATAAAACCAAGTTCAACGTTACCATTGCGTGTGCATGCTGCTATGACGAAATTCCGAGAAATAACATCCTTGTCCATAACATCAATTGAAGCCCCTCGGCAATCAGATTTGTTGATAGAACTAATAAAGAAATTAAAGCCTCAAGTGGTTGTGGCTGGAATTGCTATTTTTTGAGGTTGTTACTAGTTCAGATTTTGTACAGCACGAGATGTTGAATCTCATCTTTTCTTGGACATATCAGATCACTTTGAGCTATTCAGCCTTCCAGGATCAAATGGGAACTATGTTTCTTCTGCTACATTTTGAAAACTGACACAGTGACAGTTCCGACTGATGCCAGTGCAGGTTTTAAGTTCACAGAAAAGACACTAACTGAAGTTCTTCGCACTGTGAAAAAAACCATGGGTGTGTCTTTCTGGACCTACAATCAATACCACTGGTTTATTTTATAGCAACAAGGAAATATGGATAAGAAACAACATATGGACCATCTTACTCAACGGATGGAACCTCTTGCATCAGACCCATCATTGTGTATGTAATAATCTATATTTGTTTTTTTGCAACTGAAGAGGTCGACGTCCTTTGCTTCTGGACCAATAAATCCATGCTCACAACTCAAAAGCCTGATATCCTATGCAAGCGATCATAACAGGAATCTCCCTGTATTCAATGCTTGAAGGCAATGCTTATATCTTCTGGGCATGTTGGAGAACCAGTTTCAGGTGACGTTTACGAATGCGCCTTCTTGAAAAAAACTCATCCACTACCCCAAATTTTCACTGCAGTAAAATGAGAAAATTAATTAGTAAAAGGTGCAAAAATCCAGAAAAATCCCCAATTTGGAATCAAGACAAAGTTCAAGAAGAAAGGTTATGTTCAGATTACCTTTCCGAGTCCAATGATCAAACAGGGCAATCATCTCTGAGCATCAAAAAGCAATCCTGGAACTTTCTCCTTTCGACCTTCTGAGCATCATTTGTAACCCTAATCAGCCTGGCATAAATAGGAGGGCGATTCAGAACGAAGGGGGGATCAAAAAAAAGAGGGAGTTAGCGGCGAAAACACAAAAAACCCTAATTTTCAAAACGAAAAAATTGAGAGGAGTTAACGGCGGCCAATCAGAAAACCCTAAATCCAAAATCAATAAAAACAAACCTGGATTAGAGAGGCGAGGAAGGAGGATTAAAGCATCGTCGGAGCTATCTTCACCGCTGAAGGTGAGATTTTCACTCGACCCCCTTTTGAACCATAGTTTCGTTAGCATCGTGAGCGATTCTGAGGAAGACGTGAGGTTTGGGAGCTTTTGACATAGGGAGTTTCGATGAGAGATGAGGGATTGAGGGTAAGTTTGAGAGCGAGAGAGAGATGCGAGCTTGAGAGGCGCGAGTGAGAGTAAGTCTTTCGTGAAGAAGACGAACGACTTTGGTGCTGTTTCACGTATCTCTACCTTTGTTTTCAAGAATAATATTTAAAGCCTAATTAAAAATCACTTACCTTTTGGTTCCCCTAGGTATTTCTTTTAATTCTGTGGACTATTGGTATTGGTGTTGATTAACGCTTCCCCACCCAACAGCCAGGCGGCTAGGGTTGCGTTTGGGATTCCCCATTTAGTTTAATTAATCATCCATTATTAGATCATCCCTTTTTATTTTTATTTTAATTCATACTTTTAATTTACATTAGTTTATATATTTAAGTTAGCAATAAATTATCAGTCAGTTAGCAAGTAGCCTAGTGGAGAGAGGGTAGTGCCATAGTCTCAAGAGGAGTGGGTTCGATACTCGTAGATAGTACTTCTAGTATTTCTTTTTTTAGTATTTCATTTCTTTTTAGCATTTCATTTTTTATTTCTTTTTAGTATTTTATTATCTTTTAGCATTTTGTTTCTTTTAATAGTTTTTTATGTCCATGTTTTTTTTATTAAATCCATCATGCCTGCAAAACCATTTTCAAAAAAATCATACTTTTCTCGATTTAATATCGAGCCCTTTTTCACACCCTTGTAAGTCGATTGCTTTTAAGCATCGCCGCCGACCTCACATAGCTTACTCTTGGGCTTTCTTACAATGAGCCGGTTCCCTTGCACTTACACTCATGCATTATTTGTTTGGGCCCGATTTTATTTATTTCATGATTGTTTAATCCCCATTTGACAAATGTACCCCACTCCCCCGATATGTAATAATTTTGTACCTTTTATTTCTTTTACTGTTTGGGTGCTTAATTAGCTACTAACCCAAGAATAAAATCCACAAATTTCAAAAATACAAAAATATGACTCGATCCAACGTCGAGTACTTTCTCAATAAACGAACCAACTCATTTCTCCCTCCTATTCCATCCCATCTTTTTCAAACTTCATCAAATGCTTGATCCAACGTCAAGCCATTTTTCATAATAAAAACTCAAAAAAATATTAATTCTTACTTAAACACTTTTTCAATAAAGGTGGAAATGGAACATGATGTATATCATGCACTCCTGAGGTTAAGATTCGAGACGTATGCCTCGCCAATCTTAACTCTCGCCATCATCCAAATTTGTCCACTTTGTTTCTTCAAACACTCAGCCAAATTTCTTTTAAACGTCCATCAATACTTGATCTAGGTCAAGTCATTTTCCCAACAAACTCAAAACACCTAATTCTTACTTAAACACTTCTTCAATAAAGGTGGAAATGGAACATGATGTATATCATGCACTCCTGAGGTTAAGATTCGAGACGTATGCCTCGCCAATCTTAACTCTCGCCACCGTCTAAAATTTGTTAATGCGGTTTCTTCAAACTCTTTCTCAATCAAACTTCAAAATACCTAATTCCTACCTTAATATTTTTTTAATAAAGATGGAAATGGAACATGGTGTATACCATGCACTCCTGAGGCTAGGATTCGAGATGTATATCTCGCTCATCCAAGTTCTCGCCATCACTCAAAATACATCCAACCAATCAAACTCTTTTCTCGCCGCCGTGCGATTAATCAAAAACCTTTTTCATAAACAAAAGATATATTGTCTTAAGTGATACAAAACAATGTTTCGGCCACGATTGTTGAGTAGAGATAAGTGACGCTTTTCCGAATGTAGATTTATAAATCCGTTCGATGTGTGGTATGCGTCCACTCCTCATCTGTTTTGGGTAAAACAATGTTTTCGTCGATTAATACAATATAGCTTTCGCTAAAATCGACCAACAAATAAACATTTTTCTACCCAGAACTACGTAAGCCTTGATTTCTCTTTTGAGATACGTAGGAGCAGGATTTGTAAATCTTGTCAGGCCCACTAATAAAAAACTTAGGTTAGGTCCTTCGTCAAAAATCCAAAAACATTTCTTCTCTCTTTTATTCTTTCTTTCCCACCTAATAAATCGAAAAGCCTAACATTTCAAACTAACATTAATGCACATAACTGACCTAATGGTTCCCGTTGAGTACAACGGACGTGAGGGGTGCTAATACCTTCCCCTTGCGTAATCGACTCCCGAACCCTGATATTGGTTGCGATGACCATATCTTATCCTTTCTTTTGTCTTGGGTTTTATCGATATTTCCCCTTTCCTTTTTAGGAATAAATAAAGTTCGGTGGCGACTCTGTTCAGTCCATCATTGCGAGCGTGCGATCGCGTTTCGCTTTGAAGTCGTATCCCCACATTTTTCGAGGTGCGACAGATGGCGACTCTGCTGGGGATAAAGAAAATCCCTAAGTGAGTCAAGCCTAGTTAGGTCGTTTGTGTGCCTTTGCTTGTTTACCTATGTGGCTTTTCTTTATTGCTTTTACTATCTCTATTGTCATATTGATATAAATCTGCTGTATTGGTTCGATTATGGTTTGGTACTTGGATATTCTGATTGCAAACCTTGTGGGAAAGACTTTTTACCCGAGTCTTGAGTAAAAACATAAGATAGGATGAGGTTGAGTAGTACGGGTCCGCGAGATGTATTTCTCGTTGGGTCGGTACGAGAACCTCACTTAGAGTAGATTCTTGAGAGGATGTTGTCGCTCGGCAAGTAAGTTGCCGTAAGCTTCGACATTTTCTTTAGGATCCATGACTCTGAGAACCATTTGTAGAACCTTAGTTCTTTATCCCACTAGGAAAGATGGTTGCGTAGCGTGGGTCTGCGAGATGTATTTCTCGTTAGATCGATGCGAGAACCTCACTTAGAGTAGATTCTTTAGATGGAGTTGATGCCCGGCAAGTAAGTTGCCGCAGGTAGCAAACAGTCTAATGGATCCATGACTCTAGGAACTTTTTCAAAAACCTTAGATCTTACCCGGTGAGAACCTATTCTTGGAAAACAATCAGATTCATCAGTACCTCATACTTTTGAACCCGTGTATGAAAAAACAAATGTGCATGGCTTGCATTGCATTCATTCGCATTCCATTGCATTTGCATCGCATCATAATGCATGTCATTTTCCAGACAAAATACCAAAAAAAAACTCATCCATCCTTTGTCCGTGATCAGCAAAGTGATTCCTAACACGCGTTTAGAACAAAGAACCATGTCTCAGGAGATGGTGGACGAGCTAAGGAAAAGCCAAGAAGCACTGAATGAGGAACTTAATCTTTTGAAGATCCAAATGAGATGGGTCTTGGAAACCCTGCAAGTCTTGTTGAGAAAAGAGGGTCACCCAATATACGCTGCTGCAACAAAGAGAGCTACTACGCCACACCCATCTGGTGTTACCCCAAGTCAAGGGAAGTTCTATGTGGCAACTCCTCATTTACCAGTATATGGACCTCCCTCAAGACGTCATCATCAACATCCTCTGGCTATTGCTCCTCAAAGTCACCAAAACCAGGTTCAAAACAAAAATCAGAATCAGAACAAGAGGAACAAGGATCACAATGACTCGATTCCGGTGCCATATAGCAAGCTCTATCCGCAACTGATCCAAAATGCTTTGGTGACCCCTCGAGCTCTCACACCTGTGTCACCATACCTGCCATGGTACAATCCAAATGCAACATGTGAATTCCATAAAGGGGCATTGGGACATGACCTGGATTCTTGCTTAGCGCTAAAAGCCTTGGTGCGGGGACTGATTAACAAAAAGAGCTTAGTTTTTGAAGAAGATCACTCGAAGATCAAGTGCGAATACCATACTGGAACAATAGGGCACTCCATCGAGGAATGCAAGAGTTTTAAGCTCAAACTACGAGGATTGATTGACATAGGGTCACTAACACTCAAGGAGGAAGACTCAGGTACATATACCTTGATTTCTGAGCCAGGTAATGAGAAAGGGAAAGGACCCTTGAGACCCCTCAAGGTTTTGTTCCACAAGGAAGATGTCAGGGATGTGGCTAATGAGCTATCATTATTTCCTGGTAGGAGCATTGAGATACCGTCTTGGATTTCCAATGTCACGACCCATACAAATGAAAGAAAAGGAGAAGTGAGTAGTGGATTCAAGAAGGTTGCGTTCAACGATGAGAATGAAAGAAAAGAATTTGAAGATCATCATGTCAAAAAGCTTGTTGATCCAAACCTTCAATTTTGAAGAAGTCAATTCCCTAGAGCTGGCAATCATTTGGCTGTTTCAGCATTTCTTTTGTAGTTTCTTTGCATGTTGACTGTTATTTGCTTTTAAGCATTGTTGTTTTCTTTGAATTGGTAGGATTAATGAAATGTTTATGCATCTTTTGAATTAATCCATTCGTATTCACTCGTTTTTCATTTATGTTAAAAAACAAAAAAAAACAAAAATACTCCTCTCATTCATTTTTGTTTATCAAACCGTTGTGTTAACAAAGATTGGAGGGAGGATGATGAAAACGAAACACCTGAAATTGTTGTGGTATGCTTTTGAGTAAAACCTTGTCGATGATGTAAGGCATTGTTTCAAATCCCCAAACACTGAAGAGATAAGGATGTTAATCCCTAGACAACCACTTTGAGCCTAGAAGTTGGTGTTCATTTCGGATCTAAAACCCTTAATCTTAACCTGGGGCAGGGTAGTTGTGTTCAGATATTTTGATCATGTATTCGATCTTTCAAAAATCGTCCATATGAACACCCTCCAATTAGGTTCAACCACGTGTTATCCTTCGCACACATGTTGAAGTGTTGAAGAAGTTAAGAAAAGCTAAAATTAGTGTTGGTTGATCCTTATCCACCAATAATGTGGCAGTCAATACCTTTAAAAAATAAAAAATAAAAGTCCGCTAAGTCAAACACCACAAAAATGACTTAGGCAAAAGTCAGGGCATCCCGATGGACCGAAAGCTTCGAAGAAGCGGTCCAGGCAAAATTAGGGATAAAGAAAATCAATCAAAAGAGGTCATCAAAGTCCTCAACAAAACAAAAAAATAAGGTGACTGCCATTTCAAGAAAATTCGTCTTGAATCCTCATCACACCTTCGAACCCTCTTGGAAGTCGAATGCGTATATCGAATTAACTGAACGTAGGAACTGGAGATCATCAAGAAGAAGGGGTGGGTAAAAACAAATTTTGAGCCTTATATCCTTTTGTTTCAAAAAACCGTGAACCAGACCACGTTACAACCCTTAAAAGACCTAATTGAGGCAGGGTTTATTTTGAAAGCATACTATAATAAGGTTGTGTTAACCTGACTCCAAACGATTTTTGTTAATCATTTGATAGCACCAACTTGCATACTGTGAATGACTTGATCACCATTGTGTTCTTATCAATGACTCGTTCACTGTATTTCACCCATTTATATCAATAAACTTTGATTTCAAATTTTTGCATAAACATTGCATTAAAATTACCATTTTTTTGAATGCACAATCTTATTTGCAAGTCAACGCTTAGCGTCAAAGAAATTCCAACAATATACAGTTGAAGAACTTGATGGAGTGAAAGAAGTCTAGTCAAGGGCAAATCACTTTGAGCATCAGTTAATTCGAGCTAGTCACCCTAAGGGTCATCTAGCCAAGAGTAATTTGCTTCAAGAATCAGAATGGGGCAAGCCACCTCAGAGCTCAGTAAGTCCAATCACTCCAAGGCTCAGTTAGCCAAGAGTAATTTGCTTCAAGACTTAGACCGGGGCAAACCACCTCAGAGCTCGGTAAGTCCAACTATCCAAAGGACAGTCAATCAAGAGTCTACCATTCCAGCATTTGGTTAGTCAAGATCAGACTACTGCAAGTTACAAACACTTGGGGCAAGCTATCTCGAGGTAGTCTCATGGCAAGTTGTTTCTAAACTCACTTTCAAGGTGAACATTTTCAAAGACTCAACAAACTGGGGCAAGATGGGCCACAGAGGGGCAGAACCTCTTTCTTCGTGCCTTCAAACTGCTCAAACAAATTCTGCCATGCGTCAACAACTATTGAGTTCAAGACGAGTGCCCGAAAATTATGCTAACACGATTCATTAATCCTCCAAAAGGATCCCATTGGCTAAGTTGTGGCCATCAAACTGGATAGAATCCTCCTTTGACAACATCTATCACAAATATTTGGTTGAGTTCTCGGTGTTGAGGAATCATGAGCTTCCATAAAGAGCCTTTACAAACTCCCAGTCCGCCCAGCGTCAGCATTTTCATAATCATGATCATTCATATATCATGCATTCAAATCATGCGTAGCCGAAAGGTATTTCGTGCTCATTGTGCATTGACCTAGGTCTTGGTGTCAATCCTATATCCTTAAACCAACATCCGGTTTTCGCAGTCATTTTCAAGTCCAATTGTTGTTGGCAAAATCCGTTAAAAGCTGGTTGTAGTCCATTGCTTACGGTCAGAGTCCAATTGTTGTTATTCCGGGGTCAGGTCATCCTTGAACCTGCTCTGAAGAGTTTTTCCATTCTTTGTTCAATCCTATTCAGGTCATGTATGAACCTGTCATTGAACCCTTTTATTCCGGGGTCCGGTCATGCTTGAACCTACTCTGAAGATTCTTTGTTCAATCCTATTCAGGTCATGTACGAACCTGTCATTGAACCTTTTTATTCCGGGGTCCGGTCATGCTTGAACCTACTCTGAAGATTCTTTGTTCAATCCTATTCAGGTCATGTATGAACCTGTCATTGAACCTTTTTATTCCGGGGTCCGGTCATGCTTGAACCTACTCTGAAGATTCTTTGTTCAATCCTATTCAGGTCATGTACGAACCTGTCATTGAACCTTTTTATTCCGGGGTCCGGTCATGCTTGAACCTACTCTGAAGATTCTTTGTTCAATCCTATTCAGGTCATGTACGAACCTGTCATTGAACCTTTTTATTCCGGGGTCCGGTCATGCTTGAACCTACTCTGAAGATTCTTTGTTCAATCCTATTCAGGTCATGTACGAACCTGTCATTGAACCTTTTTATTCCGGGGTCCGGTCATGCTTGAACCTACTCTGAAGATTCTTTGTTCAATCCTATTCAGGTCATGTACGAACCTGTCATTGAACCTTTTTATTCCGGGGTCCGTTCATGCTTGAACCTACTCTGAAGATTCTTTGTTCAATCCTATTCAGGTCATGTACGAACCTGTCATTGAACCTTTTTATTCCGGGGTCCGGTCATGCTTGAACCTGCTCTGAAGATCATTTGTTCAATCCTATTCAGGTCATGTATGAACCTGTCATTGAACCCTTTTATTCCGGGGTCCGGTTATACTTGAACCTGCTCTGAAGTTTTGTTCAATACCATTCAGGTCATGTATGAACCTGTTGTTGAACCCTTATTCCGGTGTCAGGTCATACATGAACCTGTTCTGAAGAGTTTTTCTCCATGATTATTCCCCAGCGTTGTCAGGTCATATATGAACCTGTTGTAGCATCTTTTCCTTTATTCGGTTTCGGTAAGTCATGTGTGAACTTACTATCGAAATCCCTTGTATTCTAAGTGTCGTTCATCAAACCTCACTTTGAATACTCCCCAGTGTGTGTCTGATTCTCCAGCAGGACTGTCTCCCCAGCAAGTTGTTTTCTTACCATTTGTCTGTCTCCCTGTGGATCATCAGTATTCCCCACATATTGGTCTGTCTAGTAGCATCTCCTGTCAAGGGTCCATCATATCCCTAGCAGATAAAATTACAAAAAAAAAGAATCATGCATCCATGCATATCCATGCATATCATGGCATATCATGGCATATCATATCATATCACATCATATCATGGGGATTCAGGATCAAAATCCGGGTCTTCTCAGTATTTAATCATCTCCCACTATGATCATATGAAGAGTGTCCTGCTTCATATTCTCTAGTTGAAGACGCTTAAATAGGGGCAACTGTCATACCCCGATTTTGATCCTGAAATTTTTCCATTTTTTTCTTTTATTTTTGCATTTGCATACATTCATCAGTATAAAACGGATTTTAATATCTTGACTCTTTTTTATTTTTAATTTGATTTTAATTTCAAATTAAGTTTAATTCCAATTGTCAATTTAATCTTAATTGTTTATTTTTACTAATGATTAAAACTCTAATCGATTTTTATTTCCAAATGAATGTTAGAGTTGATATCCAAGTAATTTTAAATGAATTATAGATTAATTTGTTTTTAATTTGGTTTTTTTGCTGATTTGTTATTAGTAATTAAATTGATTATTCAAACTAATGTTGGATTATTCCTAAAAATCCACATCCATTTTTATAATTAAAATTCAAAATCCAAAATCCATTTTGTATCCATAATGCATCCCAAATCAAAATAATAATACATACATTTCATAACATTCAGTAATATTTAACATTCAAACATCTCCAAACTCATTTTCATACATACATTTTCACGTAACATTCAAGCATAACAATGCATCACATCCAACTCTATTTTTAAATCCATTTTTTTTCCTCAAGTTATATTCAAATCCAATATTAATTAATAGCAATTAGGAAAAGCAAACAAAACGCTACAACCACACTACTACACCAAGCCTAGCTGCCAAGGAAACAGCTACAAGATGCCAAACCAACTTCACATTCCAACGACAGCTGTAAGCTGCGGCACACCCCACTGCAGCACAATGAGACAAAAGCCACCTGCATAAGCCACACTTCCAAAAGCTATTACACGAGAAACTCTAGCGCATATGAGCCAAGCTGCAAAGTGGCAAACGACGGTAACGCAGCTCAAGGCAAGACTGCAACCGCCAAAAATAACAAGGGGTACTGGCTGATGGTCATATGCCGTGGGCTTGTGAGGCATTTTCGAAGCATCATGCAGAAGAGTTGATCTCATCCCGAGCTCTACATTGGTGTTGGACATTATTCATGATCAAACTTTGGAATCATGGTCTTCTTAATGCCTGCACAATGAACAACTGCAGTTCAATATTAGAGCGCTCCAAAAAAAAACAAGGGATCGGATACCGTCACAAATTGAAGATAAATTGACTCAACCAAACAATACAACAGTCAGTCTATAGAAAGTGAAAGCCATTTCTTACCTTCGCGTGTACAGAATCATGTTGAACAACAAATGTATGTGAACCAGACATTTGATGAGTGGAAACGTGTGGTGAAGAAGCCGAGTACCTACACTTGCGCCTCAGGTAGACTGCAGAAGAGAAGTACAGATGGTTGCAATTTATGATGCCAATCTTGAAAAGAGAGGAATTTGATGAAGAGAAAGAACCTGATGGAATGGTTCTCTCAGGATGGACAACAACCGCAGAAATGACGACCTTCACTGATTGTGCTGGATGCCTTTTGACAGTTACAAATGACCGGTTCAATAGTGATGTGAGCCTTAATGCAATCGCACTCCTTCGTTTCTGTGCAGTCAGGCTTACGGATGGAGGACTTGTATGCAATAAGAAGAGTAGTACTGATGGCTCGTCACCATAATTTGACAAATGATGAGTATGATGATGACAATCTGCAAACGGACACATATGTTATCTCAAGAACAGAGAATCATATTGCTATGCATTTCACAGGTTACTACTGATCTATACAAAAAAACACACCAATAGCAGGTCTTACGGTGGCGGGATCTGGTGCCGGTGTTAGGCGCAGGTATCGCTTCTCAATTTCCTGGCAGGTACCCTTTACAGTAAGAGCATCCCAGTCAATATCCTCAACAGGTTTGCTGACACCATCATCAAAGCTTTTGCTAAGCAACCATAGTCCGCAACAAGATATAAGTGAATGGCCTGTAGAGGATTTCGTACCAATCCATTATTTGGCTGCAACTTGAATCCATCCTCAAAACCTGCAAATGCGGCAACAAAACCGGTAAGTCCAACAATTTACTACGGTACAAAATAAAACCAAGTTCAACGTTACCATTGCGTGTGCATGCTGCTATGACGAAATTCCGAGAAATAACATCCTTGTCCATAACATCAATTGAAGCCCCTCGGCAATCAGATTTGTTGATAGAACTAATAAAGAAATTAAAGCCTCAAGTGGTTGTGGCTGGAATTGCTATTTTTTGAGGTTGTTACTAGTTCAGATTTTGTACAGCACGAGATGTTGAATCTCATCTTTTCTTGGACATATCAGATCACTTTGAGCTATTCAGCCTTCCAGGATCAAATGGGAACTATGTTTCTTCTGCTACATTTTGAAAACTGACACAGTGACAGTTCCGACTGATGCCAGTGCAGGTTTTAAGTTCACAGAAAAGACACTAACTGAAGTTCTTCGCACTGTGAAAAAAACCATGGGTGTGTCTTTCTGGACCTACAATCAATACCACTGGTTTATTTTATAGCAACAAGGAAATATGGATAAGAAACAACATATGGACCATCTTACTCAACGGATGGAACCTCTTGCATCAGACCCATCATTGTGTATGTAATAATCTATATTTGTTTTTTTGCAACTGAAGAGGTCGACGTCCTTTGCTTCTGGACCAATAAATCCATGCTCACAACTCAAAAGCCTGATATCCTATGCAAGCGATCATAACAGGAATCTCCCTGTATTCAATGCTTGAAGGCAATGCTTATATCTTCTGGGCATGTTGGAGAACCAGTTTCAGGTGACGTTTACGAATGCGCCTTCTTGAAAAAAACTCATCCACTACCCCAAATTTTCACTGCAGTAAAATGAGAAAATTAATTAGTAAAAGGTGCAAAAATCCAGAAAAATCCCCAATTTGGAATCAAGACAAAGTTCAAGAAGAAAGGTTATGTTCAGATTACCTTTCCGAGTCCAATGATCAAACAGGGCAATCATCTCTGAGCATCAAAAAGCAATCCTGGAACTTTCTCCTTTCGACCTTCTGAGCATCATTTGTAACCCTAATCAGCCTGGCATAAATAGGAGGGCGATTCAGAACGAAGGGGGGATCAAAAAAAAGAGGGAGTTAGCGGCGAAAACACAAAAAACCCTAATTTTCAAAACGAAAAAATTGAGAGGAGTTAACGGCGGCCAATCAGAAAACCCTAAATCCAAAATCAATAAAAACAAACCTGGATTAGAGAGGCGAGGAAGGAGGATTAAAGCATCGTCGGAGCTATCTTCACCGCTGAAGGTGAGATTTTCACTCGACCCCCTTTTGAACCATAGTTTCGTTAGCATCGTGAGCGATTCTGAGGAAGACGTGAGGTTTGGGAGCTTTTGACATAGGGAGTTTCGATGAGAGATGAGGGATTGAGGGTAAGTTTGAGAGCGAGAGAGAGATGCGAGCTTGAGAGGCGCGAGTGAGAGTAAGTCTTTCGTGAAGAAGACGAACGACTTTGGTGCTGTTTCACGTATCTCTACCTTTGTTTTCAAGAATAATATTTAAAGCCTAATTAAAAATCACTTACCTTTTGGTTCCCCTAGGTATTTCTTTTAATTCTGTGGACTATTGGTATTGGTGTTGATTAACGCTTCCCCACCCAACAGCCAGGCGGCTAGGGTTGCGTTTGGGATTCCCCATTTAGTTTAATTAATCATCCATTATTAGATCATCCCTTTTTATTTTTATTTTAATTCATACTTTTAATTTACATTAGTTTATATATTTAAGTTAGCAATAAATTATCAGTCAGTTAGCAAGTAGCCTAGTGGAGAGAGGGTAGTGCCATAGTCTCAAGAGGAGTGGGTTCGATACTCGTAGATAGTACTTCTAGTATTTCTTTTTTTAGTATTTCATTTCTTTTTAGCATTTCATTTTTTATTTCTTTTTAGTATTTTATTATCTTTTAGCATTTTGTTTCTTTTAATAGTTTTTTATGTCCATGTTTTTTTTATTAAATCCATCATGCCTGCAAAACCATTTTCAAAAAAATCATACTTTTCTCGATTTAATATCGAGCCCTTTTTCACACCCTTGTAAGTCGATTGCTTTTAAGCATCGCCGCCGACCTCACATAGCTTACTCTTGGGCTTTCTTACAATGAGCCGGTTCCCTTGCACTTACACTCATGCATTATTTGTTTGGGCCCGATTTTATTTATTTCATGATTGTTTAATCCCCATTTGACAAATGTACCCCACTCCCCCGATATGTAATAATTTTGTACCTTTTATTTCTTTTACTGTTTGGGTGCTTAATTAGCTACTAACCCAAGAATAAAATCCACAAATTTCAAAAATACAAAAATATGACTCGATCCAACGTCGAGTACTTTCTCAATAAACGAACCAACTCATTTCTCCCTCCTATTCCATCCCATCTTTTTCAAACTTCATCAAATGCTTGATCCAACGTCAAGCCATTTTTCATAATAAAAACTCAAAAAAATATTAATTCTTACTTAAACACTTTTTCAATAAAGGTGGAAATGGAACATGATGTATATCATGCACTCCTGAGGTTAAGATTCGAGACGTATGCCTCGCCAATCTTAACTCTCGCCATCATCCAAATTTGTCCACTTTGTTTCTTCAAACACTCAGCCAAATTTCTTTTAAACGTCCATCAATACTTGATCTAGGTCAAGTCATTTTCCCAACAAACTCAAAACACCTAATTCTTACTTAAACACTTCTTCAATAAAGGTGGAAATGGAACATGATGTATATCATGCACTCCTGAGGTTAAGATTCGAGACGTATGCCTCGCCAATCTTAACTCTCGCCACCGTCTAAAATTTGTTAATGCGGTTTCTTCAAACTCTTTCTCAATCAAACTTCAAAATACCTAATTCCTACCTTAATATTTTTTTAATAAAGATGGAAATGGAACATGGTGTATACCATGCACTCCTGAGGCTAGGATTCGAGATGTATATCTCGCTCATCCAAGTTCTCGCCATCACTCAAAATACATCCAACCAATCAAACTCTTTTCTCGCCGCCGTGCGATTAATCAAAAACCTTTTTCATAAACAAAAGATATATTGTCTTAAGTGATACAAAACAATGTTTCGGCCACGATTGTTGAGTAGAGATAAGTGACGCTTTTCCGAATGTAGATTTATAAATCCGTTCGATGTGTGGTATGCGTCCACTCCTCATCTGTTTTGGGTAAAACAATGTTTTCGTCGATTAATACAATATAGCTTTCGCTAAAATCGACCAACAAATAAACATTTTTCTACCCAGAACTACGTAAGCCTTGATTTCTCTTTTGAGATACGTAGGAGCAGGATTTGTAAATCTTGTCAGGCCCACTAATAAAAAACTTAGGTTAGGTCCTTCGTCAAAAATCCAAAAACATTTCTTCTCTCTTTTATTCTTTCTTTCCCACCTAATAAATCGAAAAGCCTAACATTTCAAACTAACATTAATGCACATAACTGACCTAATGGTTCCCGTTGAGTACAACGGACGTGAGGGGTGCTAATACCTTCCCCTTGCGTAATCGACTCCCGAACCCTGATATTGGTTGCGATGACCATATCTTATCCTTTCTTTTGTCTTGGGTTTTATCGATATTTCCCCTTTCCTTTTTAGGAATAAATAAAGTTCGGTGGCGACTCTGTTCAGTCCATCATTGCGAGCGTGCGATCGCGTTTCGCTTTGAAGTCGTATCCCCACATTTTTCGAGGTGCGACAGATGGCGACTCTGCTGGGGATAAAGAAAATCCCTAAGTGAGTCAAGCCTAGTTAGGTCGTTTGTGTGCCTTTGCTTGTTTACCTATGTGGCTTTTCTTTATTGCTTTTACTATCTCTATTGTCATATTGATATAAATCTGCTGTATTGGTTCGATTATGGTTTGGTACTTGGATATTCTGATTGCAAACCTTGTGGGAAAGACTTTTTACCCGAGTCTTGAGTAAAAACATAAGATAGGATGAGGTTGAGTAGTGCGGGTCCGCGAGATGTATTTCTCGTTGGGTCGGTACGAGAACCTCACTTAGAGTAGATTCTTGAGAGGATGTTGTCGCTCGGCAAGTAAGTTGCCGTAAGCTTCGACATTTTCTTTAGGATCCATGACTCTGAGAACCATTTGTAGAACCTTAGTTCTTTATCCCACTAGGAAAGATGGTTGCGTAGCGTGGGTCTGCGAGATGTATTTCTCGTTAGATCGATGCGAGAACCTCACTTAGAGTAGATTCTTTAGATGGAGTTGATGCCCGGCAAGTAAGTTGCCGTAGGTAGCAAACAGTCTAATGGATCCATGACTCTAGGAACTTTTTCAAAAACCTTAGATCTTACCCGGTGAGAACCTATTCTTGGAAAACAATCAGATTCATCAGTACCTCATACTTTTGAACCCGTGTATGAAAAAACAAATGTGCATGGCTTGCATTGCATTCATTCGCATTCCATTGCATTTGCATCGCATCATAATGCATGTCATTTTCCAGACAAAATACCAAAAAAAAACTCATCCATCCTTTGTCCGTGATCAGCAAAGTGATTCCTAACACGCGTTTAGAACAAAGAACCATGTCTCAGGAGATGGTGGACGAGCTAAGGAAAAGCCAAGAAGCACTGAATGAGGAACTTAATCTTTTGAAGATCCAAATGAGATGGGTCTTGGAAACCCTGCAAGTCTTGTTGAGAAAAGAGGGTCACCCAATATACGCTGCTGCAACAAAGAGAGCTACTACGCCACACCCATCTGGTGTTACCCCAAGTCAAGGGAAGTTCTATGTGGCAACTCCTCATTTACCAGTATATGGACCTCCCTCAAGACGTCATCATCAACATCCTCTGGCTATTGCTCCTCAAAGTCACCAAAACCAGGTTCAAAACAAAAATCAGAATCAGAACAAGAGGAACAAGGATCACAATGACTCGATTCCGGTGCCATATAGCAAGCTCTATCCGCAACTGATCCAAAATGCTTTGGTGACCCCTCGAGCTCTCACACCTGTGTCACCATACCTGCCATGGTACAATCCAAATGCAACATGTGAATTCCATAAAGGGGCATTGGGACATGACCTGGATTCTTGCTTAGCGCTAAAAGCCTTGGTGCGGGGACTGATTAACAAAAAGAGCTTAGTTTTTGAAGAAGATCACTCGAAGATCAAGTGCGAATACCATACTGGAACAATAGGGCACTCCATCGAGGAATGCAAGAGTTTTAAGCTCAAACTACGAGGATTGATTGACATAGGGTCACTAACACTCAAGGAGGAAGACTCAGGTACATATACCTTGATTTCTGAGCCAGGTAATGAGAAAGGGAAAGGACCCTTGAGACCCCTCAAGGTTTTGTTCCACAAGGAAGATGTCAGGGATGTGGCTAATGAGCTATCATTATTTCCTGGTAGGAGCATTGAGATACCGTCTTGGATTTCCAATGTCACGACCCATACAAATGAAAGAAAAGGAGAAGTGAGTAGTGGATTCAAGAAGGTTGCGTTCAACGATGAGAATGAAAGAAAAGAATTTGAAGATCATCATGTCAAAAAGCTTGTTGATCCAAACCTTCAATTTTGAAGAAGTCAATTCCCTAGAGCTGGCAATCATTTGGCTGTTTCAGCATTTCTTTTGTAGTTTCTTTGCATGTTGACTGTTATTTGCTTTTAAGCATTGTTGTTTTCTTTGAATTGGTAGGATTAATGAAATGTTTATGCATCTTTTGAATTAATCCATTCGTATTCACTCGTTTTTCATTTATGTTAAAAAACAAAAAAAACAAAAATACTCCTCTCATTCATTTTTGTTTATCAAACCGTTGTGTTAACAAAGATTGGAGGGAGGATGATGAAAACGAAACACCTGAAATTGTTGTGGTATGCTTTTGAGTAAAACCTTGTCGATGATGTAAGGCATTGTTTCAAATCCCCAAACACTGAAGAGATAAGGATGTTAATCCCTAGACAACCACTTTGAGCCTAGAAGTTGGTGTTCATTTCGGATCTAAAACCCTTAATCTTAACCTGGGGCAGGGTAGTTGTGTTCAGATATTTTGATCATGTATTCGATCTTTCAAAAATCGTCCATATGAACACCCTCCAATTAGGTTCAACCACGTGTTATCCTTCGCACACATGTTGAAGTGTTGAAGAAGTTAAGAAAAGCTAAAATTAGTGTTGGTTGATCCTTATCCACCAATAATGTGGCAGTCAATACCTTTAAAAAATAAAAAATAAAAGTCCGCTAAGTCAAACACCACAAAAATGACTTAGGCAAAAGTCAGGGCATCCCGATGGACCGAAAGCTTCGAAGAAGCGGTCCAGGCAAAATTAGGGATAAAGAAAATCAATCAAAAGAGGTCATCAAAGTCCTCAACAAAACAAAAAAATAAGGTGACTGCCATTTCAAGAAAATTCGTCTTGAATCCTCATCACACCTTCGAACCCTCTTGGAAGTCGAATGCGTATATCGAATTAACTGAACGTAGGAACTGGAGATCATCAAGAAGAAGGGGTGGGTAAAAACAAATTTTGAGCCTTATATCCTTTTGTTTCAAAAAACCGTGAACCAGACCACGTTACAACCCTTAAAAGACCTAATTGAGGCAGGGTTTATTTTGAAAGCATACTATAACAAGGTTGTGTTAACCTGACTCCAAACGATTTTTGTTAATCATTTGATAGCACCAACTTGCATACTGTGAATGACTTGATCACCATTGTGTTCTTATCAATGACTCGTTCACTGTATTTCACCCATTTATATCAATAAACTTTGATTTCAAATTTTTGCATAAACATTGCATTAAAATTACCATTTTTTTGAATGCACAATCTTATTTGCAAGTCAACGCTTAGCGTCAAAGAAATTCCAACAATATACAGTTGAAGAACTTGATGGAGTGAAAGAAGTCTAGTCAAGGGCAAATCACTTTGAGCATCAGTTAATTCGAGCTAGTCACCCTAAGGGTCATCTAGCCAAGAGTAATTTGCTTCAAGAATCAGAATGGGGCAAGCCACCTCAGAGCTCAGTAAGTCCAATCACTCCAAGGCTCAGTTAGCCAAGAGTAATTTGCTTCAAGACTTAGACCGGGGCAAACCACCTCAGAGCTCGGTAAGTCCAACTATCCAAAGGACAGTCAATCAAGAGTCTACCATTCCAGCATTTGGTTAGTCAAGATCAGACTACTGCAAGTTACAAACACTTGGGGCAAGCTATCTCGAGGTAGTCTCATGGCAAGTTGTTTCTAAACTCACTTTCAAGGTGAACATTTTCAAAGACTCAACAAACTGGGGCAAGATGGGCCACAGAGGGGCAGAACCTCTTTCTTCGTGCCTTCAAACTGCTCAAACAAATTCTGCCATGCGTCAACAACTATTGAGTTCAAGACGAGTGCCCGAAAATTATGCTAACACGATTCATTAATCCTCCAAAAGGATCCCATTGGCTAAGTTGTGGCCATCAAACTGGATAGAATCCTCCTTTGACAACATCTATCACAAATATTTGGTTGAGTTCTCGGTGTTGAGGAATCATGAGCTTCCATAAAGAGCCTTTACAAACTCCCAGTCCGCCCAGCGTCAGCATTTTCATAATCATGATCATTCATATATCATGCATTCAAATCATGCGTAGCCGAAAGGTATTTCGTGCTCATTGTGCATTGACCTAGGTCTTGGTGTCAATCCTATATCCTTAAACCAACATCCGGTTTTCGCAGTCATTTTCAAGTCCAATTGTTGTTGGCAAAATCCGTTAAAAGCTGGTTGTAGTCCATTGCTTACGGTCAGAGTCCAATTGTTGTTATTCCGGGGTCAGGTCATCCTTGAACCTGCTCTGAAGAGTTTTTCCATTCTTTGTTCAATCCTATTCAGGTCATGTATGAACCTGTCATTGAACCCTTTTATTCCGGGGTCCGGTCATGCTTGAACCTACTCTGAAGATTCTTTGTTCAATCCTATTCAGGTCATGTACGAACCTGTCATTGAACCTTTTTATTCCGGGGTCCGGTCATGCTTGAACCTACTCTGAAGATTCTTTGTTCAATCCTATTCAGGTCATGTATGAACCTGTCATTGAACCTTTTTATTCCGGGGTCCGGTCATGCTTGAACCTACTCTGAAGATTCTTTGTTCAATCCTATTCAGGTCATGTACGAACCTGTCATTGAACCTTTTTATTCCGGGGTCCGGTCATGCTTGAACCTACTCTGAAGATTCTTTGTTCAATCCTATTCAGGTCATGTACGAACCTGTCATTGAACCTTTTTATTCCGGGGTCCGGTCATGCTTGAACCTACTCTGAAGATTCTTTGTTCAATCCTATTCAGGTCATGTACGAACCTGTCATTGAACCTTTTTATTCCGGGGTCCGGTCATGCTTGAACCTACTCTGAAGATTCTTTGTTCAATCCTATTCAGGTCATGTACGAACCTGTCATTGAACCTTTTTATTCCGGGGTCCGGTCATGCTTGAACCTACTCTGAAGATTCTTTGTTCAATCCTATTCAGGTCATGTACGAACCTGTCATTGAACCTTTTTATTCCGGGGTCCGTTCATGCTTGAACCTACTCTGAAGATTCTTTGTTCAATCCTATTCAGGTCATGTACGAACCTGTCATTGAACCTTTTTATTCCGGGGTCCGGTCATGCTTGAACCTGCTCTGAAGATCATTTGTTCAATCCTATTCAGGTCATGTATGAACCTGTCATTGAACCCTTTTATTCCGGGGTCCGGTTATACTTGAACCTGCTCTGAAGTTTTGTTCAATACCATTCAGGTCATGTATGAACCTGTTGTTGAACCCTTATTCCGGTGTCAGGTCATACATGAACCTGTTCTGAAGAGTTTTTCTCCATGATTATTCCCCAGCGTTGTCAGGTCATATATGAACCTGTTGTAGCATCTTTTCCTTTATTCGGTTTCGGTAAGTCATGTGTGAACTTACTATCGAAATCCCTTGTATTCTAAGTGTCGTTCATCAAACCTCACTTTGAATACTCCCCAGTGTGTGTCTGATTCTCCAGCAGGACTGTCTCCCCAGCAAGTTGTTTTCTTACCATTTGTCTGTCTCCCTGTGGATCATCAGTATTCCCCACATATTGGTCTGTCTAGTAGCATCTCCTGTCAAGGGTCCATCATATCCCTAGCAGATAAAATTACAAAAAAAAAGAATCATGCATCCATGCATATCCATGCATATCATGGCATATCATGGCATATCATATCATATCACATCATATCATGGGGATTCAGGATCAAAATCCGGGTCTTCTCAGTATTTAATCATCTCCCACTATGATCATATGAAGAGTGTCCTGCTTCATATTCTCTAGTTGAAGACGCTTAAATAGGGGCAACTGTCATACCCCGATTTTGATCCTGAAATTTTTCCATTTTTTTCTTTTATTTTTGCATTTGCATACATTCATCAGTATAAAACGGATTTTAATATCTTGACTCTTTTTTATTTTTAATTTGATTTTAATTTCAAATTAAGTTTAATTCCAATTGTCAATTTAATCTTAATTGTTTATTTTTACTAATGATTAAAACTCTAATCGATTTTTATTTCCAAATGAATGTTAGAGTTGATATCCAAGTAATTTTAAATGAATTATAGATTAATTTGTTTTTAATTTGGTTTTTTTGCTGATTTGTTATTAGTAATTAAATTGATTATTCAAACTAATGTTGGATTATTCCTAAAAATCCACATCCATTTTTATAATTAAAATTCAAAATCCAAAATCCATTTTGTATCCATAATGCATCCCAAATCAAAATAATAATACATACATTTCATAACATTCAGTAATATTTAACATTCAAACATCTCCAAACTCATTTTCATACATACATTTTCACGTAACATTCAAGCATAACAATGCATCACATCCAACTCTATTTTTAAATCCATTTTTTTTCCTCAAGTTATATTCAAATCCAATATTAATTAATAGCAATTAGGAAAAGCAAACAAAACGCTACAACCACACTACTACACCAAGCCTAGCTGCCAAGGAAACAGCTACAAGATGCCAAACCAACTTCACATTCCAACGACAGCTGTAAGCTGCGGCACACCCCACTGCAGCACAATGAGACAAAAGCCACCTGCATAAGCCACACTTCCAAAAGCTATTACACGAGAAACTCTAGCGCATATGAGCCAAGCTGCAAAGTGGCAAACGACGGTAACGCAGCTCAAGGCAAGACTGCAACCGCCAAAAATAACAAGGGGTACTGGCTGATGGTCATATGCCGTGGGCTTGTGAGGCATTTTCGAAGCATCATGCAGAAGAGTTGATCTCATCCCGAGCTCTACATTGGTGTTGGACATTATTCATGATCAAACTTTGGAATCATGGTCTTCTTAATGCCTGCACAATGAACAACTGCAGTTCAATATTAGAGCGCTCCAAAAAAAAACAAGGGATCGGATACCGTCACAAATTGAAGATAAATTGACTCAACCAAACAATACAACAGTCAGTCTATAGAAAGTGAAAGCCATTTCTTACCTTCGCGTGTACAGAATCATGTTGAACAACAAATGTATGTGAACCAGACATTTGATGAGTGGAAACGTGTGGTGAAGAAGCCGAGTACCTACACTTGCGCCTCAGGTAGACTGCAGAAGAGAAGTACAGATGGTTGCAATTTATGATGCCAATCTTGAAAAGAGAGGAATTTGATGAAGAGAAAGAACCTGATGGAATGGTTCTCTCAGGATGGACAACAACCGCAGAAATGACGACCTTCACTGATTGTGCTGGATGCCTTTTGACAGTTACAAATGACCGGTTCAATAGTGATGTGAGCCTTAATGCAATCGCACTCCTTCGTTTCTGTGCAGTCAGGCTTACGGATGGAGGACTTGTATGCAATAAGAAGAGTAGTACTGATGGCTCGTCACCATAATTTGACAAATGATGAGTATGATGATGACAATCTGCAAACGGACACATATGTTATCTCAAGAACAGAGAATCATATTGCTATGCATTTCACAGGTTACTACTGATCTATACAAAAAAACACACCAATAGCAGGTCTTACGGTGGCGGGATCTGGTGCCGGTGTTAGGCGCAGGTATCGCTTCTCAATTTCCTGGCAGGTACCCTTTACAGTAAGAGCATCCCAGTCAATATCCTCAACAGGTTTGCTGACACCATCATCAAAGCTTTTGCTAAGCAACCATAGTCCGCAACAAGATATAAGTGAATGGCCTGTAGAGGATTTCGTACCAATCCATTATTTGGCTGCAACTTGAATCCATCCTCAAAACCTGCAAATGCGGCAACAAAACCGGTAAGTCCAACAATTTACTACGGTACAAAATAAAACCAAGTTCAACGTTACCATTGCGTGTGCATGCTGCTATGACGAAATTCCGAGAAATAACATCCTTGTCCATAACATCAATTGAAGCCCCTCGGCAATCAGATTTGTTGATAGAACTAATAAAGAAATTAAAGCCTCAAGTGGTTGTGACTGGAATTGCTATTTTTTGAGGTTGTTACTAGTTCAGATTTTGTACAGCACGAGATGTTGAATCTCATCTTTTCTTGGACATATCAGATCACTTTGAGCTATTCAGCCTTCCAGGATCAAATGGGAACTATGTTTCTTCTGCTACATTTTGAAAACTGACACAGTGACAGTTCCGACTGATGCCAGTGCAGGTTTTAAGTTCACAGAAAAGACACTAACTGAAGTTCTTCGCACTGTGAAAAAAACCATGGGTGTGTCTTTCTGGACCTACAATCAATACCATTGGTTTATTTTATAGCAACAAGGAAATATGGATAAGAAACAACATATGGACCATCTTACTCAACGGATGGAACCTCTTGCATCAGACCCATCATTGTGTATGTAATAATCTATATTTGTTTTTTTGCAACTGAAGAGGTCGACGTCCTTTGCTTCTGGACCAATAAATCCATGCTCACAACTCAAAAGCCTGATATCCTATGCAAGCGATCATAACAGGAATCTCCCTGTATTCAATGCTTGAAGGCAATGCTTATATCTTCTGGGCATGTTGGAGAACCAGTTTCAGGTGACGTTTACGAATGCGCCTTCTTGAAAAAAACTCATCCACTACCCCAAATTTTCACTGCAGTAAAATGAGAAAATTAATTAGTAAAAGGTGCAAAAATCCAGAAAAATCCCCAATTTGGAATCAAGACAAAGTTCAAGAAGAAAGGTTATGTTCAGATTACCTTTCCGAGTCCAATGATCAAACAGGGCAATCATCTCTGAGCATCAAAAAGCAATCCTGGAACTTTCTCCTTTCGACCTTCTGAGCATCATTTGTAACCCTAATCAGCCTGGCATAAATAGGAGGGCGATTCAGAACGAAGGGGGGATCAAAAAAAAGAGGGAGTTAGCGGCGAAAACACAAAAAACCCTAATTTTCAAAACGAAAAAATTGAGAGGAGTTAACGGCGGCCAATCAGAAAACCCTAAATCCAAAATCAATAAAAACAAACCTGGATTAGAGAGGCGAGGAAGGAGGATTAAAGCATCGTCGGAGCTATCTTCACCGCTGAAGGTGAGATTTTCACTCGACCCCCTTTTGAACCATAGTTTCGTTAGCATCGTGAGCGATTCTGAGGAAGACGTGAGGTTTGGGAGCTTTTGACATAGGGAGTTTCGATGAGAGATGAGGGATTGAGGGTAAGTTTGAGAGCGAGAGAGAGATGCGAGCTTGAGAGGCGCGAGTGAGAGTAAGTCTTTCGTGAAGAAGACGAACGACTTTGGTGCTGTTTCACGTATCTCTACCTTTGTTTTCAAGAATAATATTTAAAGCCTAATTAAAAATCACTTACCTTTTGGTTCCCCTAGGTATTTCTTTTAATTCTGTGGACTATTGGTATTGGTGTTGATTAACGCTTCCCCACCCAACAGCCAGGCGGCTAGGGTTGCGTTTGGGATTCCCCATTTAGTTTAATTAATCATCCATTATTAGATCATCCCTTTTTATTTTTATTTTAATTCATACTTTTAATTTACATTAGTTTATATATTTAAATTAGCAATAAATTATCAGTCAGTTAGCAAGTAGCCTAGTGGAGAGAGGGTAGTGCCATAGTCTCAAGAGGAGTGGGTTTGATACTCGTAGATAGTACTTCTAGTATTTCTTTTTTTAGTATTTCATTTCTTTTTAGCATTTCATTTTTTATTTCTTTTTAGTATTTTATTATCTTTTAGCATTTTGTTTCTTTTAATAGTTTTTTATGTCCATGTTTTTTTTATTAAATCCATCATGCCTGCAAAACCATTTTCAAAAAAATCATACTTTTCTCGATTTAATATCGAGCCCTTTTTCACACCCTTGTAAGTCGATTGCTTTTAAGCATCGCCGCCGACCTCACATAGCTTACTCTTGGGCTTTCTTACAATGAGCCGGTTCCCTTGCACTTACACTCATGCATTATTTGTTTGGGCCCGATTTTATTTATTTCATGATTGTTTAATCCCCATTTGACAAATGTACCCCACTCCCCCGATATGTAATAATTTTGTACCTTTTATTTCTTTTACTGTTTGGGTGCTTAATTAGCTACTAACCCAAGAATAAAATCCACAAATTTCAAAAATACAAAAATATGACTCGATCCAACGTCGAGTACTTTCTCAATAAACGAACCAACTCATTTCTCCCTCCTATTCCATCCCATCTTTTTCAAACTTCATCAAATGCTTGATCCAACGTCAAGCCATTTTTCATAATAAAAACTCAAAAAAATATTAATTCTTACTTAAACACTTTTTCAATAAAGGTGGAAATGGAACATGATGTATATCATGCACTCCTGAGGTTAAGATTCGAGACGTATGCCTCGCCAATCTTAACTCTCGCCATCATCCAAATTTGTCCACTTTGTTTCTTCAAACACTCAGCCAAATTTCTTTTAAACGTCCATCAATACTTGATCTAGGTCAAGTCATTTTCCCAACAAACTCAAAACACCTAATTCTTACTTAAACACTTCTTCAATAAAGGTGGAAATGGAACATGATGTATATCATGCATTCCTGAGGTTAAGATTCGAGACGTATGCCTCGCCAATCTTAACTCTCGCCACCGTCTAAAATTTGTTAATGCGGTTTCTTCAAACTCTTTCTCAATCAAACTTCAAAATACCTAATTCCTACCTTAATATTTTTTTAATAAAGATGGAAATGGAACATGGTGTATACCATGCACTCCTGAGGCTAGGATTCGAGATGTATATCTCGCTCATCCAAGTTCTCGCCATCACTCAAAATACATCCAACCAATCAAACTCTTTTCTCGCCGCCGTGCGATTAATCAAAAACCTTTTTCATAAACAAAAGATATATTGTCTTAAGTGATACAAAACAATGTTTCGGCCACGATTGTTGAGTAGAGATAAGTGACGCTTTTCCGAATGTAGATTTATAAATCCGTTCGATGTGTGGTATGCGTCCACTCCTCATCTGTTTTGGGTAAAACAATGTTTTCGTCGATTAATACAATATAGCTTTCGCTAAAATCGACCAACAAATAAACATTTTTCTACCCAGAACTACGTAAGCCTTGATTTCTCTTTTGAGATACGTAGGAGCAGGATTTGTAAATCTTGTCAGGCCCACTAATAAAAAACTTAGGTTAGGTCCTTCGTCAAAAATCCAAAAACATTTCTTCTCTCTTTTATTCTTTCTTTCCCACCTAATAAATCGAAAAGCCTAACATTTCAAACTAACATTAATGCACATAACTGACCTAATGGTTCCCGTTGAGTACAACGGACGTGAGGGGTGCTAATACCTTCCCCTTGCGTAATCGACTCCCGAACCCTGATATTGGTTGCGATGACCATATCTTATCCTTTCTTTTGTCTTGGGTTTTATCGATATTTCCCCTTTCCTTTTTAGGAATAAATAAAGTTCGGTGGCGACTCTGTTCAGTCCATCATTGCGAGCGTGCGATCGCGTTTCGCTTTGAAGTCGTATCCCCATTTTTTTCGAAGTGCGACAATGGTGTTCTACTCACTTCGCACTTGAACTTTGCTTTTTATACCATGCCATTTGGTGCACTAAGTTGGATGCAATTTGTTGAGGAAGATGAGCAAGCACTACTGTTTTTTTTCGCGTTTTCCTGCTGCATGTTGTTAGGGTTTTACGTTGCATGAGAGAGACGATGTCGTGTCGTCATGGTAGCCACTAGATCGCGCGTGTATGATATGATCCTGGCCGTTGGTCCAGTTTTTGTCATTTTGTGATTTAAAGTACAAGCTGACCGGTTGATAGGCATGTGACATGTTTTTATAAAATGTACATTTATCTTATGTTGTCACGCGCTGGAATAAATCCATGTGGACCGGGGCTGCGCCCTATTGCTCTTCACACACCTCCACTCAAGGCCCACCAATAATCCATTGTCATTTCTTTTTTTTAATTCTTTTTTCTGTTTTGTTTTATAATTAATAAAAATATTTTATTTATTCATAAAAATACAAAAAATATTGTTCACTTTTCTTAATGTTTTATTTAATTTTATTTAATTTTATTTAATTTTTATTTTCATATTTATTTATTGTTAATATTTTATTTTCATTATTAATTTCAAGTGGTTCATTTTAACACACATATTTTTATTAATTTTATTTTCTTGACTTAAAATTATTTTTAGGTTCTCATTTTTGGGATGAGGGTTAACCAATGTTCCATGGTCAACCTGACCTTTTCTTGGAATTTTATTTCCCATTTTCAATTTATTTTGGGTTTATTTTTGACCTGGTTTGCTTGGTTGACTTTTCCTTTGACTTCTGTTTTATTTCAATTAATTTTTATACTAATTCTCATTATTTTTGAAATCTTTTTGGGGGATGATGATGTCCTGACCCCACCTTAGTTAGTTTAAGTTTTCATAATTTTCTTGATTAATTTACTATTTATTCCATATTTTTTAAGTTGACTTGACTTTTCAATTGACTTTTCCATGATTGATGTTTGACTTAAGGGATTGCTTAGGGCAATTGAAGTGATCTTTTGATCCTCCCTTGTTCATCTCATATGCCATGTATTAGAGGCCTTTCATCTTAATTTTATTTGATTATTGCATCATTTCCTGATTAAATTATTCAGTGATCCTTTGTGTGCATAGTTTCATCTGTATGTTTCATCTGATATTTTTTATACTTGTTTCTTTCATCCATGCTCCAATTGTTTGATTGTTTAACATGTTCATACTTCTCATACTTTGTTCAATGCTCTCTTATATCATTCTTTGATTATTTGATTTGATCATATACTTGTTTATATATCTTATTGATTGATAACTGTTGCCTACTCGTATGATGTATGAGGCGTATATTTTTATTGTTTGTTTGCCATGAACAATCCCCATTCATAACAAATGTACCCCTCTCCCATGAATTGTATAATGTTTATTCTTTCATTCTTTATTCATCTATTAATACAAGAACTAAAAGAACATCCGATAATCATTTCAAAACAAGATCAAAACCTCGACCCAACGTCGAGTAATCATTTTCAAACTTAATAGAACCAGCACGTATTCATCCATCCTTTTGTAAGTCGATTGCTTCATGCATCGCCATTTCTCCTGTAAGTCGATTGCTTCTGGCATCACCATCTACCTGTAAGTCGATTGCTTCATGCATCGCCATCTACCCTTACCCGTGACTCATTTCCTTGCTCCATCCGTCGACTCTTGTTCCGTTTAGGTAGCACCCCTTAGGTAGAACCCTTTGTATGATAACATAGGTAGTATTCCCTTATTCTTTTGTATGATAACATAGGTAGAAATCCCTCATTCTTTTGTATGATAACATTAGGTGGATATTCCCATTTGTAAATCCTAACACTTAGGTCCACATTGCATGACAACTCTAGGGCAGAGCTTCCCCACTTTTCTAGACCTTCCGTGCGTCTCCAATCTTGTGGCATGTAGTCCGTTCTATTGCAAAGAGGTAACTGCCTAAGACTCGATTCAGCGAGCTGCGACACCTGCTGTTAGGACATGAACACATTGCCCACTCTCCTTTGACACAACTGGTGTCTTCCTTTGTAAGTCCATGTTCAGATGAAAATCCCTAACCCCTAGTAGCCGAACTACGGCAACTCTGATTCTCATGTTCAGATGAGATACGTAGGCACGAGACGCGATGTCTTGCCGAGTTTTTGACTGACAACTAACAACTAATCCTTGCTTGTTTTCGCCCTCGTTGCGATTCTTTTCTCTCGCCCTCGTTGCGATCGAGACCTTCCCTTTCTCTTGCCCTAGTTGCAATCGAGACCTTCGTTCCCGTAGTTAGTTGAACTACGTTTTGCTCTGATTCTCATTCCAAATGAGATACGTAGGCATAAGACGCGATATCTTAGCGAGCACACTCCTCCTTAACCCATAGGTAGCCGAGCTACGAAGACTCTGATTCTCATACTCAGATGAGATACATATGCAGTGGATGCGACATCGGTGCGAGTCATTTTCTTTTGACCCTTTTTATTTTAGTAAATAGTACCTTAGATAAACACACACCCTTTAGACAAGAACAACAAGAGTGGATCCCGTAGAGTTCTACGGATGCATAGGGGTGCTAATACCTTCCCTTCGCATAATCGACTCCCGAACCCAAGATTTGGTTGCGAGACCTTGTCTTTTCCTTTCCTTTCTCCAGGTTTACTTCGAGCGTTTCCTTTCCCTCCTTTGGGATAAATAACGCACGGTGGCGACTCTTCTGTCATTTTCTTTTTTTCGCCGGTTGTTTTTTTCGCAGGTTGCGACAGCTGGCAACTCTGCTGGGGACTCGGTTTCCCTATGCGAGTCCCTCCTTGCTTTTGTAGGTTTCTTGTTTGTTGGGTGTTTATTCTTTTGTACAGTTATTTATTTACCTGCTTTACCTTATTGCATTCATGTACATATGTTTGCTGTATCTGTGGATCCTGTGGGTTGGTTGTTTGTTGGGGTGGGATGTTCTATGAGAGATGAGCCCACTACCCAGGCTTGAGCGTACACACAGGTTTTAGAGTGGATAGTCATGAGGCTTGCGTGGCATATTGCTACGTTAAGTCGTTCGTGAAGACCCACACCCAGATGAGGTTTCTTTTGGATATATTCTGTCCTATGGGTGTTCCATAACGACAGATGTTCCTCTAGAAATCGTCGACTCTGGTTACCATTTCCCGAGGACTCAGTCGAGGCCTCTCCTCCGAGACGCGTTTATGTTAGCTCTGGTGGGCGCATTCTCGCTGCTCAATCCGAGAACCCCGAGGCTGGGAACTTGCTTTAGGATGTCCTGTTGAGGGGAATCAGTGGAGGTCTTTTGTCTCATAATAATGCCAAACCTTCAGTGGTAAACGTATTATTCGACTGAAGGGATGAAGCTGACAAACTTCTGTTCTTAGAACCTACCAGTGAGGGGCGGGCTAAATTCAGGAAACCTTAACCTTTAACCAACCCGGTTTTCTGGAGCAGAGATTTGATCTTGTATTATATTCCTCAGTGGTTTTCTCTTCAGACAGTGCAACCTGACAGTTGTCCAAGCAGATACAGCAGTCCTGATTTCCATGTCACTGCATTGCATCACATCATTTTGCATTCACATCATTCAACACATGTTTATCTATTCCCAGGGGCTGATATCTTCTTCTTGATTCTAGTCGGGGTTTTTCTTACACTTTTTATCTGACGAGAGACTGGAATCAAGGGGTTAGAATACCTTTTAGAATTGATAAACATGTCATTTCATTTGCATATCCATAGCATGTCTTGCATAACAGGTACCACCGCGGTGTTCTCATTTTGTTGGGTGTTCCACTAGCAGGATAGCTGACTCAGGAATTCACCGGTACGGTACCCGCAGAAACCAACAGAGAGCGATGGAAGGCCTACAAGCAGAGCTCGCCGAGATGAGAATTCGCATGAACCAATTCATGGATGTGGTTCAGGGGGTGGCTTAAGGACAGCAAGAGCTCAGACAGATGATACAAAGGAATCTCGCCACTACTCAACCAGAGATGGTAACTGATCCTCCAGTTGGAGAAGTTAACGGACCCAGTGGACCGGGGCCTATCCCGATCCCATGTGCTAACCCTGATCAACAACCCATTCATGATGATCAGGAGGATCAGTTCACCTTGGTGCAGGAGGACTTTGGCATGGGCCATAGCATGGACCCCATGTTTAGAAGATTGGAGGAGAGATTGAAGGCTGTAAAAGGACAGAATACTCTGGGGGTAGATATTGTTGACTTGGGGCTGGTCCCAGGTGTGAGAGTGCCACCAAAGTTCAAAGTCCCAGTCTTTGACAAATACAATGGCAGCTCTTGCCCGAAGACTCATGTGCAAGCCTACTTCCGCAAGATGGTTGCATACTCTGATGATGAGAAGCTGCTTATGTACTTCTTCCAGGACAGCCTGGCTAGGGCATCCCTGGAATGGTATATGAGGCTGGACAGAGCCCACATCCGTTGCTGGTAGGCATGGCAACGGGGCGGGTCGGGGACGGTTTTTACCTCTCCAAAACCCAAACCCGAATCCCCAAACAATCCCCGTTCCCCGCCCCAAACCCAAACGGGGATGGGGAATCAAAACCCAAACCCGCCCCAAACGGGTTCGGGTTGGGTTCGGGTATCCCCGCCCCGCCACCATTCATTTAGTAAAATCAATTTTTTAATAGAAATATTTATTTTTTCAAAATAAAATTACATTACAAATAATAAAATAAAACAATTTAGAAAAAAATCCATACATACATTTCAAATATTTTAAATAATAAATTCAAATTAAAATATCAAAACATTGACCATATATTTAATATTTTAAATTATCAAAAATAAATGATAATGTTCATAGTAAAATAAACGGGGCGGGTTCGGGGACGGGTTCGGGGTGGGTACTAGTGTCCCCATTACCCGACCTGTCCCCGTATTTTAAAATCGGGGAAAACCCAAACCCAAACCCAAACCCAATCAAAGCGGGTTTCCCCGTCAACTTCGGGGCGGGTTTGGGTTGGTACCCGCGGGTACGGGTTATATTGCCATGCCTAGTTGCTGGAGAGACTTGGCTGAGGCCTTTGTAAAGCAGTATCAGTACAATGCTGATATGGCGTCTGACAGAATCCAACTTCAGAATCTGTCTCTCAAAAGCAATGAGTGCTTCAGGGAATATGCTCAACGCTGGAGAGAGACGGCTTCCCGTGTTCAGCCTCCGATGTTGGAGAAGGAGATGGCCAACATGTTCATGAACACTCTGCCCGGGTCTTACTTGGAGCGCCTGGTGGGTTGCAACGCTTCCAACTTTGCTGATGTACTCTCTACCGGTGAGAGGGTGGAGAACTATTTGAAGACATGCAAGATCCAGAATGGAGGTGGATCATCATCAGGGGTGAAGAAGTCGTTCATTGGAGGACAGAAGCGGAGAGAGGGGGATGCGAATTCTTTGTCTTCATACCAGAGCAGGGGTATCAGAAGGAACAGTTTTCAGACTTACCATCAGCAGCCTTATGTTGCAGTTGTGACCATTCCGGCTGCAGCACCAGTGCAACAACAACAACCACAACGTCAACCAACTCAGTACCAACAGCAACAGGGCAACAGACCCGCCTACCAACAGAGGCAAAAGGCGATGGACAGGCGTTTCGACACTCTTCCGATGTCGTACGCTCAGTTGCTTCCTAGCCTTCAACAATTACAACTCGTGCAGTTACGCACTCTGGCTCCTCCCGTTGGCAGGCTTCCAGTGGGATATGACGCTAACGCTAGGTGTAATTTCCACTCTGGGGCACCTGGCCACAATATTGAGAACTGCAAAGCTTTTAAGCACGTAGTTCAGGACCTCATTGATTCGAAGGCCATTAACTTTGCGTCGGCTCCTAATGTCGTCAACAATCCCATGCCGCAACATGGTGGTGCAAATGTTAATATGATGGAAGAAGAAGTCAAGTCCGTCAAGGATGTGTTGAAGTTGAAGACTCCGTTGTTGGAGATTAAAGACTACTTGCTGAAGGCCGATGTTTTCCCCGGTTGTGGGAGCGGTTGTTTGGGTTGTACTACACAGAGCAAAGGTTGTTTGAAGCTGCAGTAGGGTATCCAGGCCATGCTTGACCATGGTATCCTCCAGGCTGAAGACTTGTCTGTCCAAGAGACTGTTGAAGGGGTTGCTAAAGAGGTGTTTGAAGATGTCGTTGAAGAATTTCCGAATGTTGTTTCTGATTATGTTGTAATTCCTAATGATGTATTTAATTTTTCCAATGTTGTTACTGATATCCCAAACATTATGGTTGATTTTTATGTACCTATTGAACTTGATTCCGATGTTTCGGATGTTTATGTTTCAATGAATGAGATTTCTGAGTATGACTTTGATGTTGCTACTATCACCATTTTCTACCCAACTGCTCAGATCAGTGTGCCAGAAGCGCAGCCGGTGCCACCAGTGCGACCATCCACTATGACTATCACAACCCCTGGTCCTTTACCTTTCACCAGCGAAAGGGTCATTCCTTGGTATTATGGGGGGAGTGTGTACACGCATGATCACGGAGTGGAGCAGCCATTAAAGATAGAAGAGGTACAGGATCAGAAGTTTAAATCCGAAGTGGAAATAAAAGATCCCGCAGTGGACAACGTTGGTGGAATCGGGCGATTCACCAGGAGTGGTAGACTATTCTCACCACCAGTTGCCCAAGCTGATAGTGTTGACGCCGCGGCGAAGGCCAAAGGCAAGAAAGCTGTGAATGAGGGTACCTCTGCACCGCAGGCTGGTTCTGAGCCTACTTTCACGAAGGACGTGGACAAACTCTTGAGAATTATAAAGAAAAGCGACTACAAGGTAGTCGATCAGCTGATTCAGACGCCGTCCAAGATATCTATTCTCTCACTCCTGCTGAGTTCGAAGGCACACAGGTAGGCACTTCTGAAGGTTCTTAATGCTGCATATGTGCCTCAGGAGATCTCAGCAAACCAACTAGAAGGGATCGTTTCAAATGTTCACGCAAGCAACGGGTTGGTTTTTACTGATTCTGACTTAACACCAGCTGGACGCAATCATAACAAGGTTTTGCACATTTCGATGGAATGCAAAGACACCGTGTTATCTCATGTTCTGGTGGATACAGGTTCCTCTCTCAATGTGCTACCCAAGAGAGCCCTGTCAAGGTTAGAAGTAGAAGGTTTGATCTTGAAGCCTTCTGATCTCGTGGTGAGAGCCTTCGATGGCTCTAAGAGGTCGGTGTTCGGAGAGGTAGAATTACCAATTCAGATTGGATAACAAACCTTCAACACCGTCTTCTATGTGATGGATATCAGTCCCTCGTACAGCTGCCTGCTGGGTCGTCCTTGGATCCACAATATTGGGGCAGTCTCCTCGACTCTGCATTAGAAGATCAAATTCCCAGTCAATGGAAGGATTATCACTGTCTGTGGTGAGGAGGACATTCTGGTCAGTAACCTATCTACATTCAAGTATGTAGAGGTAGAAGTTGAAATTCACGAGACCCTATGTCAGGCCTTTAAGGCAGTTCAGGTCAAGGATGCAGCTCCGGTGGAAGAGGTTAAGGCGGGTGCCTCTATCTCGTCCTTCAAGTAGGTACAAGCCGTGGTGGATTCAGGTGTTGCCCCTGGATGGGGACGTCTGTTGGAGTTACCGATGAAAGAAGACAAGTTCGAGATTGGGTATCAGCCAGCTTTGACTTCTACAACTTCAACGCCTCAGACTCGTCAAGGGCCGATTACTTTCTCCAGTGCTGGCATCATTCAGTATGGCCAGATCTCTACAATCAACAAAGAAGATGGAGATAATGATTGCGACATCGACAACTGGGTGCGTCCGAGGATCCCGGGTGAAGTCATCAATAACTGGTCTTCTGAGGAGATTATCCAAGTCACTCTTCTCGAAGAGTAATTTTCTGTGTTTGTTCATGCATGTCCAAGTCTTACGTTCCACCCAGGGTGTAATGACTCATTGTAGGACTCATCTATGTGGATACCTGCATTTTTATCATAAATAAAGGACGTCTTTTTGCATTCAAAAACTTTGTTCACTGTCTTTCTATTTTTGCAGTTTTCAAAAACCAAAAATCAAAAAATATTTGGCAATGTTTTGTTTAGTTTTCACTTTTTTCACACTCATGAGCACATACCATCACTCATGCAGATGCACGTCACCGGATCCTATCGATAACGGTTCTGCTATGGCTCGCTTCGACTTTGAAAATCCGATCTTTCAAGCTGAAGAAGAGGGTGATGAAGACTGTGAGCTCCCAGAAGAACTTGCCAGGTTGTTAAAACAGGAGGAAAGGGTCATTCAACCGCATCAAGAGTCTACTGAAGTGATTAATCTCGGCACCGAGGACGCCAAGAGAGAAATCAAGATAGGGGTTGCTTTGTAAGATGATGTGAAGAAGGGGTTGATTGAATTGCTGCAAGAGTATGTTGACGTCTTCGCTTGGTCTTATCAGGATATGCCAGGGCTTGACACGGACATTGTGGTACACCGTTTGCCTCTCAAAGAGGATTGTCCTCCGGTCAAGCAGAAGCTCAGAAGAACAAGACCAGAGATGGTTGTCAAGATAAAAGAAGAAGTGCAAAAGCAATTGGATGCAGGTTTTCTAGCAGTTACTAATTATCCGCCATGGGTTGCAAACATCGTTCCCGTACCTAAGAAGGATGGAAAGGTACGGATGTGTGTTGACTACCGGGATCTGAACAGAGCTAGCCCTAAAGATGATTTCCCATTACCTCACATTGACATTTTGGTGGATAACACGGCTCAGTTCTCGGTATTCTCCTTCATGGATGGCTTCTCCGGCTATAACCAAATCAAGATGGCACTAGAAGACATGGAGAAGACAACCTTCATAACCCCATGGGGCACCTTCTGCTACAAGGTGATGTCGTTTGGTCTGAAAAATGTTGGGGCAACATATCAACGAGCTATGGTAACTCTTTTCCATGATATGATTCATCATGAAATTGAGGTTTATGTTGACGATATGATTGCCAAATCTCAGACAGAAGTAGAGCATTTGGTGAATCTGCGGAAACTGTTTGAGCGTTTGAGGAAATTCAAGCTGAGGCTTAATCCGAACAAGTGTACTTTCGGGGTGAGATCTGGAAAACTGATGGGTTTTATTGTTAGCGGAAAAGGGATTGAGGTGGATCATGACAAAGTGAAAGCGATACAAGAAATGCCTGAGCCAAGAACAGAAAATTAAGTCTGTGGTTTCTTAGGGAGGTTGAACTACATTGCAAGTTTCATCTCTCACCTTACAACCACGTTTGAGCCAATATTCAAGTTGTTGAGAAAAGATCAGGCTATCAGGTGGAATGATGATTGCCAAAGGGCTTTCGAGAAGATCTAAGAGTATTTGGATAATCCTCCTATCCTTATGCCTCCAGTCCCAGGGAGACCGCTGATTATGTACTTGACAGTACTCGACAATTCCATGGGTTGTGTTCTCAGTCAACACGATGAGATGGGTAGGAAAGAGCATGCCATCTACTACCTGAGTAAAAAATTCACAGATTGCGAGTCGAGATACTCAATGCTTGAAAAGACATGTTGTGCACTTGCATGGGCTGCTAAGCGATTGAGACAATACATGCTGACTCACACAACCTTACTGATCTCCAAAATGGATCCAGTCAAGTACATATTCGAGAAGCCAGCTCTCACCGGAAGGGTCGCTCGTTGGCAAATGGTACTGACAGAGTACGACATCCAGTATACATCCCAGAAATCCATCAAGGGGAGTATTCTGTCAGACTATCTTGCTCAGCAGCCGATTGATGATTATGAGCCGATGAAGTTTGATTTTCCAGACGAAGACATCATGTTCCTCAAGATGAAAGACTGTGAAGAGCCAGTTGTTGAGGAGGGACCTGATCCAGATGAGAAGTGGACTCTAACGTTCGATGGGGCCGTCAATGCTAAAGGAAGTGGAATTGGTGATGTCATCACTACTCCGAAAGGTGTCCACATGCCTTTCATCGCTCGTTTAACTTTCGAGTGCACCAATAATGAAGCTGAGTATGAAGCTTGTATCTTGGGTATTGAGCAAGCCATTGATTTGAGAATCAAGACTCTGGACATCTTCAGAGATTTAGCTCTAGTGATCAATCAAGTGAACGGTGATTGGAATACTCTCCAGCCTACTCTGGTCCCCTACAGAGATTACACGAGAAGACTGTTGACTTTCTTCACAACAGTAAAGTTGTATCATATACCTCGTGATGAGAACCAGATGGCAGACGCCCTTGCTACTCTATCATCCATGATCAAGGTGATCCGGTGGAATCATTCTCCCAGGATCGATGTTATGCGCCTTGATAGGAGCGCGTATGTATTTGCTGCTGAACTGGTAGTTGATGATAAGCCCTGGTATCACGACATCAAGTGCTTTTTGAAGAATCAAGAGTACCCTGTAGGGGCATCCAACAATAACAGAAAGACTTTGAGAAGATTGGCAGGCAGTTTCTTCTTGAACAAAGACGATGTGTTGTATAAGAGGAACTTCGACATGGTTTTGCTCAAATGCGTGGATAGACACGAAGCGGACATGTTGATGCAGGAAGTTCATGAAGGCTCCTTCGGTACTCATGCCGGCGGACATGCAATGGCTAAGAAATTATTGAGAGTGGGTTATTACTAGATGACCATGGAATCTGATTGTTTCAAATATGCTCGGAAATGTCATAAATGCCAGATTTATGCTGATAAGGTGCATGTGCCGCCAAATCCTCTGAATGTGATGTCTTCGTCGTGGTCGTTTGCTATGTGGGGCATTGATATGATTGGAAAGATTGGGCCGACTGCTTCCAATGGGCATCGCTTCATCCTTGTTGCCATCGATTATTTCACCAAGTGGGTCGAAGCAGCGTCATTTGCGAAGGTCACCAGACATGTGGTTGCCCGGTTCATCAAGAAAGAAATCATTTGTCGTTATGGGGTTCCCGAAAGAATCATTACTGATAATGGTTCTAATCTCAATAACAAAATGATGAAGGAGTTGTGCAAGAACTTCAACATTCAGCATCACAATTCTTCCCCTTATCGTCCTAAGATGAACGGTGTTGTTGAGGCAGCAAATAAGAACATAAAGAAGATTGTGCAGAAGATGGTCGTTACATACAAAGATTGGCATGAGATGCTACCCTTCGCCTTGCACGGGTACCGTACCTCAGTACGTACGTCGACCGGGGCAACCCCTTACTCCCTTGTGTATGGTATGGAAGCAGTCCTACCTGTTGAAGTGGAGATTCCTTCTCTAAGGGTCCTGCTGGATGTCAAGTTAGACAAAGCTGAATGGATTCGGACAAGGTTCAATGAGTTAAGTCTTATCGAAGAAAAGCGAATGGCAGCCATTTGTCATGGGTAGTTGTATCAGAGTCGGATGAAGAGAGCCTTTGATCAGAAAGTGTGTCCTCGGTGTTTCCAAGTTTGAGATTTGGTGTTGAAAAGGATCCTTCCTCCTCAGACAGATCACAGGGGCAAGTGGACTCCTAACTATGAGGGACCATATATTGTCACCAAGATTTTTGATGGTGGAGCCTTAATGCTTGCAACTATGGATGGTGAAGACTTCACTTCCCCTGTGAACTCAGACGCAGTTAAAAAATACTTCGCATAACATAGACCCGCTGGACAATAAAAAGAATAGTCCAGGCAAAAATGGGCATCCCGGCGAACCAAGAAAATGAAAAGGTTCGGGCAAAAGTTAGGGATTAAAAAATGAAATGATTGTACACCCGGTAAGTTGAAAACCTGAAAAGGCAACTTAGGCAAAAATGGGTATCCCGGTGGATTGAAAACCCGAAAGGGCGATCCAGGCAAAAGTTAGGGATTAAGCGAATGACTGCATTCTGAGTAGTTCTGAATCTCATCCCGTGTCGATGACTGGAAACTTTCAAAGGATAGGAAGCAGTCCAATCACCTTTTTCAGAAAGCTGATCATCTGGAGGATCTTAAAGACGAGCGAGTCATAGCAGGATTGGAACCCAATAGGAATCCATTTCACATTGCCATTAGATTAATTTCTATTTTTATCTTTTGTGCAATTACCTCTTTCCAGGGATTGCTTCCTGATGTAAACGCCTATTCAGAGGCCATTCAATCAATAAAATCATCTTATTCAGTATATCGATGTGTTCGTTTTCATTTTACTGTTTTGTTTGCAAAAATGACGTCCGAATTTTTGATAAACATTGCATCATGAAACATAAGAGCTTTACATGTATATGCTCAATAAACATTTAAAATCGTCTATTCAGAACAGGTACACTCGGGGCATTCCCTTAAGGTTCCCAGCAAACGACCATGGATGTTTTTCCCAACAGTCGGAGTTTGGTATCTTATCCCTGCAGAGTTGGTCCAAGCATTGGATTCTTCCCAACGATCATGGATGTTTTTCCCAACAGTCAGAGTTTCAGACTATACACTCCCCGGTAGAGTTGACAGTGTCAGACTGTATATCCCCAGCGGAGTTGACAGTGCCAGACTGTATCTTCCCAGCAGAAGTAGCTGTTTCTCAGAATTCGATGTCAGATCGATGATCTCGACGCTAGACTCGTGGTATCTTTCCTTGAAGCAGAATCTCGGTACCGTATCGGTGTTTGCTTCCCCTTGTTGAGTCTCTCTCGCAGATTATGGTTGCTAGAACCACCGTCACTTCCCTCAGCAGCAAGCTTTCAGTGTCATTCTCTCCCTAGTCAGAGTCTCGGTATTTTGTTATTGTCAGAACATCGCGTGGTCGGTCCCTTCCCCACAGAGTTCATTGTGTTGTGTATCTCCAACAGCATTGCCTGGGTCCAGAAGATTGTGATCATCTCCCTAGCAGATTTCCTTGCCTCAGCTCGGCGTTCTCTTTAACCTAGCATTTCGCATCCCTGCATGTAGAATCATATTGCATTGCATCCTCCCAAATCGCGTAGCATTTCCATTTCTATGGAGCATTACGCCATCGAAAAATTCAAACATACGCATGTAAAGCATAAAACATTCTCGGTATCCCAAGTGGTAGGCCGGAAGTTCGTTTCCAGTACTCAGACTGAAGGTTGTTCATGACTTATTATCCCCAGCATGTTGTTAATTATTTATGAACGCTTTAGCTTCCCTTGTCGAAGGCTGAGACATCTCCATATCACATATCTTTTTGGACTTGAAAAATATCATAAGTCCTTAACACTTAAAAGTGTCAACTTCGACGTCGTGTCGAAGAGTTGTTATGTAGTCTTTCGAGATTCTGAACATGTTTTGAAGAGACAGTGATCTTAATCTTATGGATATGTTCCCGAGACTTCTACAAACCATTATTGACCTCGACTCCACTTACAGGTCAATCGAACCAACAAGTTGATATAGTCAATATGTTGAAGCTTTTGACTTATGCTTTAGACACTTAGTAATGTCAACATAGCTATGACCATCAATTTGTTGACTTTTCACTTAGCTAAAAAATCTCAGGCTAACAGAGCCCCCCAAAAATTCCACTTTCGATCATATGTATATGATGGAAGAAAGGTGGTGTTTTTTGTAACTGTTCGACACTGTTTATAATTCCATGTACATATCACATCAACTAAAACGTTTTTAGTCATCATGACTACTTTCCACCAAACCGTCATGTCACAGACATACATGCAGTTGATAATCATTACCTTTGATTTCCTAGGATTTTAATGATCCACTAAACTAAATAAAATTAAGATAATTCATTTAATTTTATTTGGGAGGGAAACTCAAAAGTTTTTTCCTCTTCATGGCTATTTATAAGCTTTTTCAACATCCCCTCTTTTATTTCACCATTTTCTTCTCCGAAAACCTTAGACGACCTTTTGAGAAACTATGCAACTCCTATTTTCGTTTATCAACCGCTTCTTTTCTTAAAAAAAAACTAAGACCCAGCGATGGCTTCTGGTCGTGTCATCAAGCTTACTACACACGTCCTTTTAAATGCTACCGTCCCTGACCTTATCCTCGTAGATAATCACACATATGTTCCCGAGCCTTCCATGGACGAAGAGAAGAGGAAGCTCTTGTATTCTCATTTACTATTTCCCTATTCCATTTCACATACTACTTGTACTATTATGGGTCTTCTTCCTAGGAACATTAGGAAACCCTGGTTTTGAAACATTTGTTCCTAGGTTATCCCTGAACCCTTAGTATTTCTGCACAAACCCTTTGATATTAGCTTTATGAATAACCGTGTGTTTTGGTCATCTCCCCTGACTAACAACAACTCTTCATATATTAAGCAGATAGATAAAGTTCAGCAAAAGAAAAAACAAGTATGGAAAGATCATGGTATTTTTGACTTTATACAACTCTCAAGAGTTAGCCTTAGGTACAACTCTCACATGCTTGTAATACCCCAAAATTTACCCTTCATTTTTTCCTGGAAGCATGGGATTGTGTCTTACATTTCATTAGCATCATACTAGGTCATACTCATTGCATACTGCATTAGTGACTTGGAAATCAGGGTTTGATTGACCACTCCTTAACCAGAGGGAGCCCACACAAAGCAAGATTGAGAATTTGACTCCATTCTCCAAAAATACAAGCCTCAAGGGTCTCAAGGGGGTCCAAGTGTCTTATTATGGTCCTCAGTGCATCAGTGAAAGATTCAGAGCTATCAGAGTATTCATCTGGATTTGATCAGGAAATTAGGGTTTCATGGCTACCTGCAACAGGAAAGGTTTGATTGGAAGTGAAGGAGCACATCCATGTCATGATTATAGAGGCATCTTGGCCTAAGAAGATCCACAATTATCTCGGAAAGATCCATTGGCAGTCAGTGCAATCAGTTTCTTGATCATTTTTGCCCTAAAACTAGGGTTTGGTATAAAATCAGTCTATTTCATATTCCTTGGGTGAAACTCTTTTCCATGGCCCTCCATATGTCCACAAGAGTCTACTTACAAAAAAGAAGCTCTTTATTTGAGCCAGAGGTGCTTCAATTGATCAATGGAATCGGAAATCAGACAGTTTGGGAAAAGTCAACTGTGGGGCCAGAAAAGTCAGCTCCTGACATTTTGAAAGTGTCATCTCAAAATTCATGCCTAAGGGATCCTACATGTGAAATTTGATCAAGGTTGGATCATGGATTCATCATTTAATCAGGAATTGAAAGAGTTACTAAATGTGGAAATAGTTGACTTTCCATTTAGGGCAAGTTTTCATGGTTGTTGCACTCACTTTAAGCCCATTTCCCATCAATATGAAAGCTCCATTTGTAAATTTCTCCAACATAAAAGTTGTTCCTCTTGTTCCAAGCTTTCTAGATATATAAAGTTTGTTTCATTTGGATTAAAATTGAGAAAGTTATTCTTGGTCAAAGTGAGACATTATTTTAGGACACTTAAAAAAATTTCTAAGTCCAAAATCTTCAAGATTTATCAAGACTTATGGGTCAGTTTTCTTGCACTTCAAGGCATCTTTTGAAAATACTTTATTCATAACAATTGTACCTTGCCATGTCCTCTTTCACATACTTTTGGAATCATCCCATTTGGATCATTGGTTTGGGAGATGCACTCATCTAAAGTTGGCATCATGGACTGAATATTTAGGTAGCATTTAGGCCAAACTCGCCCAGCCATTTTGCAGTTCTGGAACCTGAACTTTATGGCCATTTTTCACATCTTTCCACTAGATCGCGCGTGTGTGATATGATCCTAGCCGTTGGTCCAGTTTTTGTCATTTTGTGACTTAAAGTACAAGTTGACCGGTTGATAGGCATGTGACATGTTTTTATAAAATGCACATTTATTTTATGTTGTCACGCGCTGGAATAAATCCATGTGGACCGGGCCTGCGCCCTATTGCTCTTCACACACCTCCACTCAAGGCCCACCAATAATCCATTGTCATTTCTTTTTTTAATTCTTTTTTCTGTTTTGTTTTGTAATTAATAAAAATATTATATTTATTAATAAAAATACAAAAAATATTTTTCACTTTCCTTAATGTTTTATTTAATTTTATTTAATTTTTATTTTCATATTTATTTATTGTTAATATTTTATTTTAATTATTTACTTCAAGTGGTTCATTTTAACACACATATTTTTATTAATTTTATTTTCCTGACTTAAAATTATTTTTAGGTTCTGATTTTTGGGATGAGGGTTAACCAATGCCCCATGGTCAACCTGACCTTTTCTTGGAATTTTATTTCCCATTTTCAATTTATTTTGGGTTTATTTTTGACCTAGTTTGCTTGGTTGACTTTTCCTTTGACTTCTGTTTTATTTCAATTAATTTTTACACTAATTCTCATTATTTTTGAAATCTTTTTGGGGGATGATGATGTCCTGACCCCACCTTAGTTAGTTTAATTTTTCATAATTTTCTTAATTAATTTACTATTTATTCCATATTTTTTAATTTGACTTGACTTTTCAGTTGACTTTTCCATGATTGATGTTTGACTTAAGGGATTGCTTAGGGCAATTGAAGTGATATTTTGATCCTCCATTGTTCATCTCATATGACATGTATTAGAGGCCTTTCATCTTGATTTTATTTGATCCTTATATCATTTCCCGATTAAATTATCCAGTGATCCTTTGTGTGCATAGTTTCATCTGTATGTTTCATCTGATATTTTTTATACTTGTTTCTTTCATCCATGCTTCAATTATTTGATTGTTTAACATGTTCATACTTCTCATGCTTTGTTCAATGATCTCTTATATCATTCTTTGATTATTTGATTTGATCATATACTTGTTTATATATCTTATTGATTGATAATTGTTGCCTACTTGTATGATGTATGACACATATATTTTTATTGCTTGTTTGCCATGAACAATCCCCATTCATAACAAATGTACCCCTCTCCCATGAATTGTATAATGTTTATTCTTTCATTCTTTATTCATCTGTTAATACAAGAACTAAAAGAACATCCGATAATCATTTCAAAACAAGATCAAAACCTCGATCCAACGTCGAGTAATCATTTTCAAACTTAACAGAACCAACACGTATTCATCCATCCTTTTGTAAGTCGATTGCTTCATGCATCGCCATTTCTCCTGTAAGTCGATTGCTTCTGGCATTGCCATCTACCTGTAAGTCGATTGCTTCATACATCGCCATCTACCCTTACCCGTGACTCCTTTCCTTGCTCCATCTGTCGACTCTTGTTCCGTTTAGGTAGCACCCATTAGGTAGAACCCTTTGTATGATGACATAGGTAGTATTCCCTTATTCTTTTGTATGATAACATAGATAGAATTCCCTCATTCTTTTGTATGATAACATTGGGTGGATATTCCCATTTGTAAATCCTAACACATAGGTCCACATTGCATGACAACTCTAGGGCAGAGCTTCCCCACTTTTCTAGACCTTCCGTGCGTCTCCGATCTCGTGGCATGTAGTCTGTTCTATTGCAAAGAGGTAACTGCCTAAGACTCGATTCAGCGAGCTGTGACACCTGCTGCTAGGACGTGAACACATTGCCCACTCTCCTTTGACACAACTGGTGTCCTCCTTTGTAAGTCCATGTTCAGATGGCAATCCCTAACCCCTAGTAGCCGAACTACGACAACTCTGATTCTCATGTTCAGATGAGATACGTAGGCACGAGACGCGGTGTCTTGTCGAGTTTTTGACTGACAACTAACAACTAATCCTTGCTTGTATTCTCCCTCGTTGCGATTCTTTTCTCTCGCCCTCGTTGCGATCGAGATCTTCCCTTTCTCTTGCCCTAGTTGCAATCGAGACCTTTGTTCCCGTAGTTAGTTGAACTATATTTTGTTCTGATTCTCATTCCAGGTGAGATACGTACACATAAGACGCGATGTCTTAGCGACCACATTCCTCCTTAACCCATAGGTAGTCGAGCTACGAAGACTCTGATTCTCATACTCATATGAGATACGTATGCAGTGGATGCGACATCCGTGCGAGTCATTTTCTTTTGACCCTTTTTCTTTTAGCAAATAGTACCTTAGATAAACACACACCCTTTAGACAAGAACAACAAGAGTGGATCCCGTAGAGTACTACGGATGCGTAGGGGTGCTAATACCTTCCCTTCGCATAATCGACTCCCGAACCCAAGATTTGGTTGCGAGACCTTGTTTTTTCCTTTCCTTTCTCCAGGTTTACTTCGAGCATTTCCTTTCCCTCCTTTGGGATAAATAACGCACGGTGGCGACTCTTTTGTCATTTTCTTTTTTTCGCCGGTTTTTTTTCCGCAGGTTGCGACAATGCTTATTGTTGCCTTGGACTTCTAGGAATCCACCATAAATACGTTTCACTTACCATGCGGCATGATAACTCCAACACTCTTCGATATACACTACTACAAATAAAACTTTTTATGACGAAGCTTTCACCTCGATCATGCCAAAAAAATTGAGCGTATAGGTCCTGGAAGCAACATGTTTGATTATTTTTTATAAAAAAAACAACCTTTTCCCTCTATTTTATAAAAAAATGAGATAATATAGCTATAAGTGAGCGCCAGATTTTTCAAAAATAAATAAATAATAAACCTTTTCCCTGCATTTAAGTTTTTTTTTCAATGATTTCTCACTTGGCGCCTTCCAATCTTCTCTTTTTTTCTAAGTTAATTTTTTTTTCATTAATTATTAATTTTCAAAAAAAATTGTTATCAATAAAAACGAATAGGAAATAATATGAAAGGAAATATTTCATTAATTAAAAATAGGTCAAAAAATAATTATTCCACATATTCAAATTTTTGACTCCACTCAACTTCAATAGTACCACTATTAACTATCCCTAACTGAGAAAAAAGTTCAGAAAGAACTCTTCCATATGGTATGAGGAAAGTCATTTTTCTCCCTAGAGATGATTATCATTTACTTTAAAAAGTTAAAAATGGTAAGAGAAAGATTAATTATGATGTTCTTGGTAAGGAATAACAAGAGATGCTTGTCATTCTAAGTAAGTGTTTCCAGTTCTTTCTCTCTTGGTCGGAGATTTGACACTAGAAGCTGATACAAAACTTTTCCAATTGGTCGTAGAGTAGCAGGACTGCCAAGATTATCGTAGTTGGCATAAATTAGGCGAATGTGGTCTTTATAGGCATTTTTGAATATATAATGTTCAACACAACAATCTTCCTCTTCACATTTTATTGTCTGGGAAATAAGTGACTGAGTAATTGTGATAGGAAAGTCATTGACATAGGACTGGATTGACTCGGCATCATGACCAAATGGCCCAAAGAGGCATTTAACCATATCTCCTTAGTGATATTAATGTAGATGGGTCCATGAAGGATGTCAAAGTAACCATTCAACTTTTGTTTGCGAATAGTTTTCCTTAGATCAAAACATTTGTCTTTCAAATCATCGAAATCAACAAAATTTCATTCATAACGAATAAAAGATTTTCATTTAAGGTTGTCGAAGACATTTTTGAAGAAAATAAAAGACTTTGAAACTATGTTTCAAGACATAAAGAGTTAGAAATGAGACGTTGAAACTAGGAATAATGTTTAAATAAAGTGGAGAATAGGAAGTGAAACAATCAGAAAAGCTCAAACGCCTCATTGAAAATCTAAAAGATACATTACATTTTTGAATATGGATGATCATTGCTATTCTAGTGGATATGATTCCAATGCGCGTCATGGTTTACTTTTTTATAGAAATAGAAATCACACATTACCTCGATTTTTAACAAAACTGAGGGGACAATCAACTTATTATCTCGGTTATTCAAAAAAATACGAGGAGAAAAACAATTCAGAAAACTTTTTTTAATTATTATAATTTTTTTGTAAACTAAATGATATATCATGGTGGTTTCCTTAATAACTGAGGGATAAGATAAGTAGCATTTTACTAATAAAGCACCGTTAAACAAATTTTACCCTAATCCTAACTTATATATCGCAACTTCAAACTCGAACGCATCATTCTTTTGGGATCCATCTCACAAAATGGTGTTGATGTTGTTGTTGTTATATTTAGAAGCTTGTAAAAGTTCTCTATGATGGATTGCAAGTGCATAAAAACATTTTTTCAATAGTTGGAACAGATAATTCCTTTAGAAATTGGACGCATTCAATGGTTGGACCAGATAACTCCTAGAAATTGGATGCGTGCAATATTTGCAATATTTGGACCAGATAACTTCTTACACCAAAATTATGGTTTTGTTGTATTATCGTTTTTCAATATTCTGTGTAAACAATGTAATTTAAAAAACAATAATAATCATGTTCACCTCGGTTTTTAACAAAACTGAGGGGATAACTTAGTGTGAAACCTAAATAAATATTCATCGTTCATTTCATGATTATCAACGCTCAAGACACTATCATTAGTGATCTGCGTGAAACCTAAAAAAATCATTATAAAGGTATTCTGATGTCTATAATTGATAAAGAAACATCATGAAGCGCTTGAAACTATCTACGTCCTCCACTTTAACTTTTGCCATTAAGAGTTCTCTATGATGGATTGCAAGTACAGAAAATTATCAGGCTTTAAGGTTTGTGTTTTTAAATATTCATTTGAGTAGAAAATCATTTATTTTTATATCCTCTTTTTTCTAACCCTTTTTTTGTTTTATATCAAAAACAAATACTTGCAAGACGAAGCATTTGACTTTGCCCAAATATCAAGGAGTCAAAGATCCAACATATGATCTTCAGGGATAAATTAATTTTTATTTTATTATTCTATGTAAACAATATAATATTCTGGGTAAACATTGTAGTTTGTAAACAAATTATTTTTATTTATTTTCTGTGTAAACAATATAACGAATTTCAATTAAAAAAACAGTCTACCTTACCCCTCGGTTTTATTGTAAACCTAGATGTATGAGGCGCTAGTTTTGTAAATATTAAAAATGGAGATGATGGGGTTCAAACTCATGTGCAAATTAATTTACCCCTCGGTGTTTAAATAATTGATGTGATAAGACGTTACTTTCCATGACGCTCTCTGTTACCTCGATATTGCAGCCGAGGTAAAATCCATTTCTAGTCCGAAGTTAAAAGCATTTTTTGTAGTAGTGATAATAACTATTGTTGGTCTTTGACCAACTGGAGAACCCTTTGAACCCTCTAGGACCACTAATACTAAATCTATATTCATTTTTAATAACTCTGCTTGTAGAACATACTTAGAAGAATATCATGCTTTGACTGAGAATGTAAGAGACCATGAACGCATAGCTTTCCTCACCTACTGCCTCTCTCGCTATGTTTTTTGCTCCAGATCCTTTCAAGTGGCCAAACAATTTGTGCCTTTGGACACTCAACTTAACGGAAAAATTTGTGCCAAATTTTTTTTTGTGGCCTTTAAGAGTCTTTGGGGTTAGCTTCTCGTGACCTCAAGGATCGGGAAAGTCCTAAACGTCTCCTTGTGTCTGGCTCTATTTAGCTCCTGCAACTGTGGCTTAATTCCACTTTTGAACCTTCCCTAAAAACCAGTGTGTCGCATCTCGAAAAATACGATTCCTCGCGATGGCCGTGGAAAAAATTATGTTCGAACAAAGTCGCCACCGAACTTGATTTATCCCAATGAAGGGATAGGAAAATATCGATAAAACCTTTTGGAAATGGAATAATGGTCGTCGCAACCATATTCGGGTTCGAGAGTGGATTAAGTAAGAGGAAGGTATTAGCACCCCTCACGTCCATTGTACTCAACGGGAACCTTTTAGTTCAATTTTTGCGATTTGAGTGTTAATTTATGTTGTTTGTTATCTTTAGGTTACAAAATTATTAAAAATAGAAATGGATGAGAACCTCAGAAATGGAAATGGGAGGTTTTTTATTAGTGTGCTCGCGAAGATACAACAATCTTCTGCCTACATATCCTTATGGTATAATAAAGAAATCAGAGCATTCGTAGTTCGAGAAACTACAGATGGTTGGTGTTTTTTTAATAAACAACTGTTTAGATCATATCCTAAAGGCTAAACGTTGGCTTGTCTACCCTCGGCGGAGGCTTAAGCGGTGGTTTATTATACGCATTAGAAAGGATTAAATGGTGTTCTTTTTGAAAAGAGTTTAGGTCACACGGAGGTGACAAGTTGGATTAATATGTTGGATGTTTTGATTGGTTGAGATGTTTTTGGTTGGATGACGATCACACGGATAGTCGAGTAAGATAACTCGTATCCTAACAGTCGGGAAAGCGAGTAGAAGACTCTAGACGACTTTCTGTTTCATCTGAATATTTATGAAAATAAGGTTGTATACGGTTGGCGTATTTTTATAATGAACGACAAGTACTTGAATGACTGAGTAAAATAACTCATATACAAGCATTTGAGGAGAGGAATCGAAGGCTCAAGACCATCTCTCTTTTCGTATAATTTGTTATGAAAATGATTTGATTAAGTTGTATATTTGTGAAAAAATGATGATTGCTCGACTGTCCGAGTAAGAGAACTCGTATTCAAGCAATTGAGGAGAAAAGTTGAAAACTCAAAGTCATCTCCCTTTTCATTTCTTACTGTGAAAATATTTTGATTTAATCGGGGTTTAGAGGTTTGTAGAGGAACGACAATTATTTGACTAACCAAGTAAGAGAACTTGTATTCAAATAATCGAGGAGAAAAATTGAAGACTCAAAGTCATCTCCCTTTTCGTTTCTTATTATAAAAGAATTTGATTTATTTGTTCTTAAGTGGATTAGAAATGACGATTATTCGATTAACCGAGTAAAAGAAGTCGTGTTCAAATAATCGAGGAGAGGAGTTGAAAACTCAAAAACCATCTCCTTTTTATTCCTAAATGAAATAGTATTTGACTGTGATTGGGTATTTTGATTTAGTTTGAATAAAAATACTCGATGTTGGATCGAGGCTTTTAATTCGTATTTTGTGAATGTATTGAATTTATTTAGTGAATAATTCATTTAAACGATTAATTAAAACCGAATAGGTCTCATTGTAAGAAGGCCCAAGAGTAAGCCATGTGAGGTTGATGGCGATGCTTTTACAAGCGATCGACTTACAAAGGTGTTTTGAAAATAGGCTCGACTTTGAATCGAGAAATATGTGATTTATTTTTGAAATTGGTTAGAATGATTTTAAATCGGTGAAAAAGACATAATCTTGTCACAATTATAACACGTCATACATATGCATTCAAGACTTGGTATAAATAAGTAATAATAATGCACACACATTCCACAAAAATAAGTAATTATTTGAGTTATAAATGATAGTAGTAATAATATAATTAATCAATTAAATAATTCATGGATTATTTGATTAAATAATAATAATTAAAAAAATAATGATATAACCAAATAATTGAATATTTACCATTAAGTATTAATAATAATAATAACAATATATAATTATATAATTTTGAAAGAAAGAAATAAAATAAAAATATTGTTTTTTGATAGCCATAATATTCTAATGTATATATATTATATGTATATATATTATATGTATATATATTATATGTATATATATAAAATATAATAAAGAAAATAAGTGAACAAATTAAAAAAGAAAAGAAAATGGACTGAAGGTGGTGAAAGCCCAAATCTGGCCGCTTTGCCTGAAACGGAGGGGGTGTGAAGAGCCAAAAATGGTCTTTAGGCCCAAACTGAAGGCCCAAAACGAAAGCAGTAAGGCCCTTAAGGCCTGGTCAACTGTTGAACTCCTATGGAGGCTCTTGACCGTCAGATCCACTAATCTGACTTGGTCAAACAAATGAGTGGAAGCTGATTGCAATGCACGGTAAGGAAACATGGGGTGCTCATACAGGATTGCCTGGTTGACCATGGTCAACCCAGGCGTGGCCTCCCCACACGGAGCCACTTGGCACCCATTCGCCTACTCTTAGCACCATTTAAAAACAAAAAGAGAGAGGAATCCTCATTCTTTTACTTTCTTTCTCTCTCTTCACCCATGCTCTACAACTCTCTCTTCTCTTTCCCGTCTTCATCACGGCCAGCACCTGCCGGAGAAGACGGTGGTGGCCGACCAACCGTGGTGGCGCCGCCTTCTTCTCCGGTGACCCTTAACCCTAAACCTAAAAGTCTAAACACATACCCCACCTCTTTTTGGCCGGAGATTCCAAATTCGGCCTCAGTTATTCCAAAACCCCTCTCAAATGGCCAGATCGGCGGTAAGAAAATTAAATAAAACTCTAACCCTAATTTTCTTCGAACCCAACAATCATTTCTAATTTTGAGGAATTAACAAAAGGTTTTTGTGTTTTATTTACAGTGATGAATAAAAAATAGCATATGGATTTCAAACGAAGAAGGAAAGAAGTGGACTACTTGGTTTGTGTTGCATCCGGTGACGTGAGCTCAGATAAGTACTTCTTCCCCTCTTAACTTTTCATCTTCTGCTCTTGTTCTCTTCTTTTGGAATGTTCTTCTGTTTGGAAGTTGTTTTGTTGTGTTGATGGTTGCGTAAATGCTGACTGGAAGATTGTGATTGTGATTCCTGGCCTTTGATTTTCGTTCGTTCGTTATGTGTTTGGTGTTTATCAAAAGAATATTTTTTGCTTGCTTCTTCTTCTTGGATTCCCCCGTTGGATGTTGTTTTATTTTTTAGGGTTTGATGTTAACATAAAATATTTTTGATTGCTTCTTCTTGGATTCTAAAAACCGTGTATGTCCTATTGTTAATCTCTGTTTGATATATATGATGAATCTTTTGTTCTTGAGATCACTAGTTAGATTATCCTTTCCAGATTTTATGGGATTGTTGTTCTGTGGATTTAAAGTTGTTTTAATTAGTGTTCATTATGGCCTCTTGTGCAAAACAATAACCTGAGCATTTTATTAGTTTATTTTCCAGTTTTCTTTAAGCGCTTATTTGATAAGCCCTTTTAACCTCTGAATTGATTTTTGCAGGTTTGTAAAAGGTGAAGAGATGCTGATTGAAAGGAGCCTGCGCCTGTTTTGGAGATTGGAATTGGGGCGCTTCACTTCAACAGGGTGGTTTTGGAAATGTCTTTGAAAAGTTTGTATTCAACCTGCTGGATTTACAGCAGTTTTGGACTTTACGAAAAAAAATGTAATTTGGACCCTTTTAGATAATTATTGTAAACACTTTTGGACTTGTTGTAAACTTTTGGAGTTATTTGGATAATTATGTAACTTTGGGAATTATTTGTAACATTTTGGACTTAAAATTCAATTATGCAATTTAATCTCTTTTTTTTAAACATTTAAACTTTGTCTTAATTATTTTACTTGTGTTAATCATTTAAAATGTTTAAACTTTATTTTAATCTGAAAATGGATTGGGCCATAATGCAATAAAAATGGACTCTTAATTTGGTCACCCTTAGCATATCACTATTAACCGAAATAAAATGTGACAAAAAGTCTAAAATAAAACATGCCACAAATATTTCAATTTCAACCTTAATCACAAAACCAAAACATACACGTACATATGGTGACTTGATCTAAACCAACACACGCATACTTAAAAAAAATGTAAATTTAGTTTAAGGATTTATGAATGGTTTAGAAATTTGGCACATATATTTGAGATGTGAAAATGAGCTTAATAACAAGTGATCATAAAAATAATTATGTCTCTTAATACTTACTGATAATCAAATGGACTTTGGATCAGTGATGTAAAAAGATTTGAACCACGCTTTGCAATATTAATCATGGACATGTTTATGTGAATGGGCTTTTTAAAACCAAGAGATCTCATGGATAAACGAAAATGGGCCTTGTTAACCAAAAAGTCCCAAAATGCAACACCATCCCATGCTTCAGTTAATAGCAATAAGAGACAAATGCAACAGATGTCTTCTTAAGGATCTCAACAGATGAAAATGTCACTGAAGACTTGATGTCACTAAGTGCTGAGAAACCTTAAGATAGAACTTACGCCTTAAGACAGAGTTCATGCCTTATGACATCTGGTAGTGAATGTTGGTGAAAGATTTTTCCTTACCCGGACAAAATTGGGGTATGACACAGTGTTTCGCCCAATTTAGAGGATGGTGTCAAAGGTCTAAGGCTTGCTCAACTCACACCGGATGATGGAAAGAATGCATCAAATGAAGCTTTTAAGACCTATTTCTATCTGTTCTAATACTGTAAAATATTTGTTTTGACACTCGCACCATTTTCTAGTCAAAATTGTGGACCTGACTGGTTCAAAAATCTTAAATCCCTTACCTAATAAAGAGAGAGAGATAGAGATAGAGAGAGAGAGAGAGAGATTCACGACATTTTTCTATAGCTTTTTCAACCTGCTCCCCTATCAACAAAACTTTGTTCTTCCAAATCAAGTATAAAGGTGGCTGCCTATTAGCCAAACTTGGTAACTAGGCAGTTTGGTCTTGTCAACTCATAACAAAATCCCTTATCCAAAAGTGGATGTTGTCTTCATCTCTACCAACGAAGCAAATGAAGAGTGGCTTAGGAAGTGTATTCCCTTCTTCAAGAAAAAGGTTGTATTTCTCGACCCTCTCGAATTCCCTCCTTCTTTCCACTACACTTAATATTCAAGGACTAATGGTCTTCTTACTACAAGACATGCAAGATCCTTGTCTCATGGCTCAGTATTTGATTGACGGATTTTTGTTCCTACATAACATAGATAGAAAGGGCAAAGGTAAGTCTTGCAACCTACTTTAAAAGGTGATAAGAAATACCCCTTAGGAAAACAATTTACTTAATTTCTCTTTTTTTTTCTTTTCATTTATTTTTGTCTACCTTTTTCAGGTGTTTCCCTCAATCCATCATTGTCTAAAGATGCACAACGAGAAACCAACACTGCATGAGGGAGGTATGAACCAACAAAGGAAACCTCACAGGTAGATTCTCCAAAAATGCTTATATCTCCTTTAGGCTATAAATCTCTTATCAATTTTCTAACCTTTGTTCTGCTTCTTCAGGGTCTAAAGAGGGGAAGAACTTCATCTGTTGCGGGGCCTTAAAAAAAGAAGAGAAAAGAGAGAAAATACAATAAAGCTCCTATTAGTGAAGAAACCCTGGTTCGTAAGACCTTCTTAGTCTCTTTCGAATCCTTTAAATTGATCTCTTATCTTATTAACGTTTATCGAAATATCCTAGTCTCCATAGAAAGAGGTTGAGTGTGACATTAATAGTGATGAAAGTTTGCACTCCCCTCCGCATATTCCTCAAACCATCTCACTGGTGCGACTATTACGGTTACTAAAAGTTCAAAAGATCAAGGAAAAGACAAGGCCCCTGATGAATCTTCTATCCTTCAACAAAATAATAAGAAAAAGAAGAATGATAAGAAAACTATTTTCTAAGATCATGCAAAAGAGGTTAGAGCATAGCCAATTGTTGTTTTGGATGAGGAAGTACATGTAAAAAATGAAGCCTCTGGACTAGTAAAGAAGAAAAAAGGTCGAACAACGCCACACTATCCTACCCCGAGCCTAAAAAGTGCCCATTCGAGTCCAAACCCTGAAGCTTTTAAGGTATCTTACTACCTTTTTATATCCTTTTATGCCTCAATCTATCTTTAAACTACGTTATTGATTATCCTATTTTTACAGGAGATACCTCTCAATGTCGAGCTTGCACCATTCTAGGCTCAGCCGAACAATATATGCTCAGATGCTGCTTTCTCGAACATCAAGTGGACCACTCATGTGACAACCAGTTCTCCATTAGTTTAGCTAAACTCTGACGCTGGAGATGGTGAAACAGTTATCAATCAGCTGGAACAAGTAACTATAGGGATCTTGGACCCCGTTGAAGAAACGGTTGAAGCTCAAACAAGAGGAACCACTTCTAAAAGACCAAACATATAAATACTTGAACAATATTTTCTTCAGCCTGAAGAGGTTGATCCTTACCACCAATCTAGTGGTGTCAATGAGAAAGCTCTAATATCAAAGGCCTTGAACACTCTGGACTCAGCAGATGAAATGGTTGTAGTTGTAGATTGAAGCAGCAAATAGGGGAAAGGTTGAGGTTTATGTTTCTGAATTAGCTTATGTCGAAGAGAAATTAGTCTAAGAAGCCAATGTTGGAATTGAACATGTGATTATTGCTCGCAAATTGGAGAGAAAAAAAGCAAGTTGAGGGTTGAGGACATTATGAATGATAGGAAGATTCGACATGCCAGATTACGTTTTTATCAAATGAAGAATGAGTTGAAATCTTAAATTTATTTCTCTCTATGTACTTTATTTAAATTGTCTCTATGATTTCCATTTTGGCATTCCTGAATGAACACCATTTTAGAATTATAACTTCCTTTATATTATTACCCTTATGGTATCTTGATTTCTCGCAACATAGGCTTATACTTTTCAATTATTTTCCATTTACTCTTAGAATTTGACTTCCAAAATTTAATTCCTCTATTTCATAAGTGTTATTTGAAGAAAAAAAATTAATTCGAAATGGTCCTTCCCATTTTGGTGACCATTTCCCTAAGGCTCTATCCTTTCGATCCATAAGAAGGATTACCTTCTAGACATATTCACCATGTGCGAAAACCTTTGACTTAACCTTATTTTTGTAGGCTTTAGATATTCGTTCCTTTTGTGTTATAAGAAAATCTAGGGCAGCTAACATCTCTTCATCTAAGTTTACCAACTCATCCATCATCATGTTCCAATAGTATTCGAATGTAATCTCAGTTTTCCTTTGGATTCTCCCTGATTGCAACTATATCTCAACAAGCAAGACTGCGTCATAGCCAAATGTTAATTGAATAGGCATATCATTAGTTGTTTCTTTAGGAGATGTTCAACAATCCAAAGTGCTTGGTCCAGAGTCTTATGTCAATTACTTGGCTTTTGGCCTCCATGTTTCTTAATTAGGCCATTTATGACCTTATTAGTAGCTTCTACTTGACCATTTGCTTGAGTGTAATAGGGGCTGGAAGTCATCAGTTTGATTCCTGATTTTGAAGCAAACTCAGCCATCTTTCAACCAGTGAATATTGAACTTTGGTCTGTGGTTATGGTCTTAGGAATTCCAAACCTATAGACATGTGGCTCTGAATAATATTAATCACAAAACCTTGATCAAAATTTGTCAAAGGAATTACTTTGACCCATTTGGTAAAATAATCGATGCTTAATAAGATGTACTTATGAATCTTATATTATGTAGGTCGAATTTAACAAATTACATATAGTGCACAACCTCTAAATGGCCAAGGATTGATAATTAAGTGTAACTCATTGGCATGGACATGTTGGATCCCTGCATGTTTTTGGCATTCTTGACACCCTTTCGCAAATTCTACACAGTCTTTCAACATAGTTGGCCAATATACACCGTGTTAAAATAAAAGCCACTTCATTTTATGGCCTGTTTGATGGGCTCCAAAAGATCCAATATGGACATTGAAAATTTCCAAACAGGCTTCACTTTCACTAAGACATTTCAAAAGGACTCCTTCTAGAGTCTTTTTAAACAACTCATTGCCAATAATATCATATCTTACTGCCTTATATTTGATCTTTTGATCTAATGTCCCTGTTGGGCTTTCCAAGAATTCTATAATTGTTTTTCACCAATCGTGGTTCGACAAATTGTCAATGGCAAATATTCTAAAAATTTCAGGAATTTGCAATCTTTCAACCCTTCTACCCCCACCAGTTTTGACTTTAACGATTTTGAGGGGAGAACATTGGGTGTAATAAACTTTTCTTTGACTTCGATTAATTCTTCTAATTTCTTTTTGGAGACTTTATATCCTGAAGCAATTTAAGTTAAGTCATTAGCTTCTTGATTCTTAAATCGAGGCACATGTTTGATGTCGACTGAATCGAATCTCTTTAAGAGTGAATTCGATATGACAAAGTACATAAACAAATTCTCTTTAATGCATTTATATTCTTTCGTTAACTATTTCACAACCAATTCCAAGTCACCTTTAAATTGTACTATTTTTGCCCCAAAATCTAACAATATCTTAAGGTATGCTATTAAAGCTTCATATTATGCCTCATTATTCAAGCAACATCCTTGGATTTTGAATTTTAACTTGGTTGGAATTTATTTGGGGGAAATAACTAGAATTTCAACGCCAATTCCATTTTTATGTCTGGAATCATCAAAGTACAACCTCCAAGGTTTAAGCTCCACAAATTTTGTGGTGCTTCGACTATTGCACGATCTAAAATAAATTCAGCTATAATTTAACCTTACATGGCCTTTAAGGACGCATATGTTAAAGATTACTTAGTTAAGCTAAGGCACATTTTCCTATTCTACTATGCAAGATAGGCTTCGACATCATATGTTTAATAATATCAAAGTGAGAATAAACTAACACACCTCTTGGATCTATATAATACTTCAACTTTCTTCAAGAGAAATATAAACAAAGGCACAAATTCTATATTAAGTTATACCTAGTCTCTGCGTCATTTAACACTCGACTAAGGTAATAAATGGATCTTTCGACGCCATCATTATCCTTTTGTGCTAACATACTACATATTTTAGAATCAGACGCAAAAATGTACAACTTCATGACTTTATCTCTCATGGGAGGCAAAAAATGGAAGGCTTTGACAGGTACATCTCGATCTCATCAAAAGCCTTTTAATGCTCTGGTTCTCATCTAAAACCCTCTTCTTTCTTCAACCATAGAAAAGGTTCGAAATGAACCTCCTAAAGAAATTTATCTTCCCTAGTAGGGATTGAAGTTGTTTCTTATTCGACGGAGACTCTGTATTGAATATAGCCTTCATCTTATTTTGATTTATTTTGATGCCTTTTTTGTGTACCATAAATCCTAAAAAGTTATCTGTTGATGAGTATTCCGCAAATGCACGGAAATATCAATTATAGTATAAAAAATGTCGAACTCACATAGAACAATGTCAACCTACCATTATCTATTGTCACTTTGTAAATCTAAGGCTATCTGGAAGAGTTTTGCTTGAAAATGGATTAAAATAAATGGTTTTAGAATTAATTTAAACAAAGAATAGGATGTAATTTTTGGGTACCTTCGGGACTCAGATAAAATTTAGCACCTAAGTTTATTTAAAAATTATTTTCATAGAATTATTAATTTAAAAATACTGCTCACTCTTGTGCAGCCTGTATCGCATTTCGGAATCGGAATCGCTTGTTGTCGCACGTTATAAGTTACAGTTCCGAAAAGATTTTTGAAAATCAATAGTTCTTAATTAATTAATAAAGTGTTGTCGTTGTTTATAAAAATTTAAAATCTGAATTTTAACGATCAGATACCACTTTCACACTGTCGCATTGAAACCAATATCTAAATATTTTTCGCTTTCGCGGTAAAATTCTAACTTTTTGAAACAAAATTTAGAACCAGAAAACTATTTTATAATGAAAATTCAGTACCGATAAAATCATCGAGTCTCGTCTGAACAACGATCCTGACATCCCGAGCTCTAAGAGCTTAGCCGGACATATCTAATGTAATCAACTTACTGTTATTGATTTGAAATTTGAGTAAGCTAAACATAATACTAAGCTAATTAATTAATAATATATATATATATATATATATATATATATATATATATATATATATATATATATATATATATATATATATATATATGTGTGTGAATGTTGTGCAGCAGGAAATAAATATATATATGCATATCAATTGCATCAATCAACATATAAATATGGATACGAGAACAGTAGCAGCAGCAATTGCATTAATAAACATACAGTATGTAGCTGCGAAATAACAATATATAAAGGACTTATAATGTAAACAATGAAAAAAATGGGTAAGTAAATAAACCTGCAATGAAAACTGATACTGCAAAATTTTTGAAATAAATTCTGAAAAAAATATTGTGACACAGTTACACTGTGAATGATTCAAATCTATCTGGCGAAACTTCTGACTCTAACTCTAAAGTGCAGTAGTTCTTCAATGTGAAAAATAGTTGTTTTATAAAAGTGATTTTTCTGCCTACAATTACTTTAGAAAAACTTGGATATTTAAAAGGTGGAAACTAAGCCTATTTACAGAACTAAAACTAGTAGAAAACGTCTGGAAATCTTGTTGGACGAGTGGGAGAAAATTCTGCAAAGGTGGAGAAATTGAGTCTTTAAAGCGGTATTTTTCAGGCCTCAAAGTCCATGGCGGATACTATGAGTGCAAATTATGAAGAAAGTGGATTTTAGGTCCATGGGGAGCGCCATGGCCTCATGGAGAATTCCATGAGTGTAAAAATGTTACCCTTTGATTTTCTTGACTTTTTAGTGCGCATGTGATTGCCACGTCATGGCAAACGCCATGAGTGCAAATTCTTGGTCTTTTCTCCATTTTACGTCGTTTCATCCTGTTTTCTTGCACAACTGCTCCTACCTGGAAAATACCTTATACAAACAAAATATACTAGCATAGCACAATAAAAAGGAGACAAAATAAGCTAAAATGTCATGTGCATCAAGTCAGAAACGTGATGTGTTTCATGGTTATCACATGTATGAACATCAAAGACACACTTTAATGGATTCATTTTTAACCTATATTTCCTCATTCTTTCAAAGGACTGCCGAAGATGGTCTAAGTGAACGTTTTTGGACGAGGACTTGATGACTATGTCATCTATATAAACATGCATAAAAGTTTCTATGAAGTCATGAAACATGGAGTTCATTACCCTCTAGTATGTTACACCATCATTCTTCAGGCTGAAAGGCACTACCACCCAACACATCTTCCTCTATAATAAAAATTTTGTTATATCTAAAATAACTGTCTAAAAGACTTAGATATTCAAAACCACCAGCCGAATCAACTAGCATTTCTGCCACTGGCATTGGGTATTCGTCTTTTAGAGTAGCAGCGTTTAGGTCTCTAAAGTCGATATAGACCTTAAGAGTCCCATTCTTTTTAATTACTGAGAAAATGTTTGTTAACCATTCGACATACCTGGAGGTCCTTATTAATTTAGCCTTGAGAAGCCTTTTGATTTCTGCTTTAATTTTTGACATGACTTCGAGTGCAAACCTTCTTGGTATTTGCTTTATTGGCTTCTTATAAGGCTGAATTGGCAGCTTTAACCCCACCAAATCCCGACTAGGTCCTGGCATCTCGTTATAATTCCAAGAAAAGTAATCCTTGAATTCCTTCAGCACCTTGATTATTTGCATTCTCAAGCTTGGATCGATTTTGAGACTTATATAAGTTGGACTTTTGATCGGTCCATCCCTTAAGTCTATCTTTGCCAAACGATCATATGCTTGCATCTTTTTGGTCGAGGTTATTGGGTCTTCCTCAAACCCCAAAGGCTCGCCATCATATATGCAGTCAAGCCTATAACTTTCTGAAGTTATTACTTGGCCAATTTGGCCAATTTCCAATGTTTCAACTGTTTCAACAGTTGTGGCGTTGACATCCATTTTTTGTTGAGCTTCGGCTTCTAAAGCCGCTCTTATTTTATTTTCAACCACGTAGGCCGAAACCTGAGCCAGTGCTTATAACTCAGTCATCATTCTCTTTAGTCGACCATCCTGTAACATTCACCTTGTATTCCAGGATGAAAGAAGGATCTTCAATAAGTAAAAGTGTTGAATGGGCACGGGAAAATGATCTCCCTTTTCACAATATCAAGAATCAAAGGATTACGGGGCTGCCTCACTACTTTTGTTTCATTTGTAAGTGAGATCTTATGCATACATATGGATGGGCTAATATCATGAGTTTCAGCCAAGGTCCATCCAATTCCCTTCTTATGTTTTTGCTTAAGTTGAAGCTTTGATGAATAATATGAATCCTTAGGAAGTGGTTTAGGCTCTAAAGAAGGTGGTTGTTCAATGGATGATATGTTTGGGGCAGCCGGGATGTCAAGAGCTTCAACTACATAAACAACTTCATTCACACTATCACCCTTCAAGGCAGCATCAATCTCAGAACAAATAGTACAAAGGTTAGTGTTAGTACAATCATCACATGAGTAAATATCATCAAAACTAGAAAAAGTTAGAAAATCAACTGAAAACAAATCAGAATAAGCTTCATCAACAACTTCAGAAAGCAACTCTATTTGAAAAATAGAATTCTCTTCCTCGTCAATCTTCTTATTTTTCAGTACTCTTTGTGGGGAAGGGATTAGTGATACATACTTTTTTTCAGCCTCAACAACAATAGAAGGTTCAGGTTTATTTTCAGGTGTTACACTAACAATTTTTTTTTTAGGGTTGGTTCTGTAACTTTTTCGGATCTCAAGGAAATCGCACTCATGTTAGGGCCTTTTGGATTAATTATTATTTGGGAAGGTAGTTGGTTTGATCCTTGAGCTTATTGCATGGCATTCATTGAAGTGGCGAGTTGTTCAATTTGTGTTTGCAAAGTCTGAGTACTATAATTTGTTCGCTGCTGAAATTGGAGACTATTTACAACCATTTGCTTGACAAGTTCCTCTAGTGAAGGTTCGGAAGGTGAATATGTGGTTACTTGTGGAGGGTTATATGGTGGCGGTGGTGGCAGGGGTAGCATCAATTGTTTCACTAAATAGGTAAGTTCATCAATTCTGGTTTCTAGAGCCTTGTTGGAAGAAGAAACCTGAATCTCATTCACACCTTTTGCTTGGACCATAGAATTATCCTTAGTTGTGAACTATTGCGAGTTGAGTGATATGTTCTCAATCAAGGATTTTGCAACAGTTGGAGTCTTATCAACAAGTGCTCCGCCACTAGCAGCATCTAAAATGTTTCTTTCTATTAGTAGCAATTCCTCATAAAAGTACTGAATAAGCAACTGTTCGGTAATCTGATGTTGAGGGCAACTGGATACTAACTATTTGAATCTCTCCTAATACCTATCCAATGACTAATTTCCCTGTCTAATACCATATATTTCTTTTCTGATTGATGCAGCTCTAGAGGCAAGAAAGTATCTCTCAAGGAATACTTTCTTCAAATCATTCCAAGTTGTGACAGAATTCGGCTTAAGATAATATAACCAATCCTTGGCAGCACCTTGTAGTGAAAACGGGAAGGCTCTCAGCTTGATGTGATCTTCGGTGATTCCTTCAGGTCTCAATGGTGTAGAGAAAACAACCTGAAATTCCTTAAGATGCTTATGTGGATCCTCGCCTGCAAGACCACTAAACCTTGACAACAAGTGTATTGAACCAGATTTCAACTCAAAAGGAGCAATAACATCAACATATTCAATATATAAACCATTGTAATTCATATCAGGAGCAACAAGCTGCCTTAGAGTTCTTTGGTCAGCCATGTTAAACTCAATAGAAAAGAAAAAAAAACAATGAGAAAACACATAACTAATCCAGCAATGCAGTAACAAATAGGAAAATACCGATAATGTCCCTATTAAGAAAAAACAATTGAAATACGGAAAAAAACTATTAAAATAAAAGGAAAAAAAATACGAAAACACAAAAATTAATTTAATAACGTCAATTAAGAATTTTGAATTTTTTTCCGGAATTTTCGGAAACTATCAAAACAGAAAAAAAAATCATAAAAAATAGGAAAATAAGGAATTTCGGATTTTTAGGATGGCTTCCACTATTTAGTTTCTAAATATAGGCTTTTGATACTTGATTTTTTCCTAGTGAATCGACAAATAATCGGAATAATTTGAGACAATTTTCTAAAAAAACATACTTTTTTTATCCTAAAACGCGAAAAGATCAGAACACAAGAAAATTAGGGCAAAAAATGCTAAAACACAACACCTATGACTATAATAATGGTTAGACTATAATAATGGTTAAAATCTACAAGAGTCCCCGACAATGGCGTCAATTTGATTCGTTGTCGCACACGGGTCAAAAACGAGTAATAATATATAGTAAACAGGAAGCGACACCTCGAGTATCGTATCGCAAGGACTCTTGGCAAATTAACCAAGTATGAAAACAAAATATGGGGTTTCAATTCGATTTAGAATAGGTGATTATAAAAAGTGATTATGAAAAGTGATTATAAAATAAGTTGATCTACTGATTTGGTTTCCTAACTTATCATTGGTTAATATAATTTCCATACCCTAAGCGGATTCTAATCCCTTTTCAATTACATTAACAATAACAAGCGCATTGATACTAATATATGATATGTGTTCCTAATTTCTGAATTAAGCAAACAGATTCTGAATTAAACAAACAGGTTAAGCACACACGAATTAAGCAAACGGGATTATGGAACATATATCAATCAAAATTAATCAACACGTATTCTATAGAACTTGAATAAAGCATACAAGATATATAACAAAATATTAAAAGGGAAAAGACATTTGATTGAAAATTAAGAAACCTCAAAGTATCGGCGAAAACCGATTACAGCAGATCAACCTTGTGAACTTTAGTTCTCCATGAAATTGTCTAAGAAATATTGTGTCGTCAAAATTTAGAATAGGATTACTGTAGCAATGAAAGGCCTAATATAATAAAAGGGAAATTCGGACCCTTATGGGATCCGACCTGAAAATTATAAAAACTGGCTCAAACTAACTATTTTAATTAAGTCTAGAACTTTAATAAATTATATGACCCTTCTTCACTCCGAATATGCTTTTGTCTTCAACATAAAACTTGTAGATCTTTCTCTTAGCTTTCCATGGCATATTAGAACACGTTAATTTGACTCCTATAACTCAAGTTATGATCTGCATAATGATAAGGTATCAAATAACTATTTATGCTGAAAATAAAGTACGAAAATAAAATATAAACTTAAATATAAAAACACACTAAAATAGTAAAACAATAGAATAAACAATAGACTTTCCTAAGTAAAATAGTAGAAGAAGGTGCATCAAAATGCATTGATCACTTATATAAGTTGGACTTTTGATCGGCCCATCCTTTAAGTCTATCTTTGCCAAAGGATCATATGCTTGCATCTTTTTGGTCGAGGTTATTGGGTCTTCCTCAAACCCCAAAGGCTCGCCATCATATATACAGTCGAGCCTGCAGCTTTCTGAAGCTGTTACTTGGCCATTTTAGCCAATTTAATGTTTCAACAATTATGACTTTGACATCCATTTTTTGCTGAGCTTCGGCTTCTAAAGCCGCTCTTATTTCATTTTCAGCCATGTAGGCTGAAACCTGAGCCAATGCTTATAACTCAGTCATCGTTCTCTTCAGTCGACCATCATGTAACATTAGTCGAACCTCCTCTCATGTTTTCATATTCCCAAATGAACCCATGAGCTGGATGTATCATCATGGAATGGATTATGTATCCTTCTAGAGAAAATGGTTCTCCAGCCGGTGTACATGGCATAATAAGGGCCAATTTTCTATCAAAAATTCTATTATCAATCTAATTGACTTTTGTTAGAAAGAAACTTTGATCCACTTCAATGTTTTCAAGAATGCCATAAGGTATCCAAATTGAGGCTCTCTCTGGTGCATTTTTGAAAGAACAACCCATACGCCATGGATCCATTCATGTCCCAATAACATGTTATATTTTGATTTGGCTGGGATAACCACGAACAATGTTAGCCTCGATATGGTTCCTACCATGATGCCTACCTGAATAATACCTAAGGTAACGCTTGTCTTTTGTTCATAGTTCGAAAGAACCATCTTGTGAGGTATGAGGTTGGTATCAAATTTACCAATCTTCCTCAATATCGAGTGTGGCATTATATTGACGGTTGATCCTCCATTAATCAACAGTTTCTTGATCCCCACATTTTCCACCTTTACCCAAATGAAGAGAGGCTTAAGGTGGTGTTTCATCCCATAGCCAGGCCTTTCAAAGATGGATTTATTTTCGCCTATGCCACTATATTTCATAACATAGAAGCATAGGGGTTTATGGTTTAGCAATTCTTCGGCTAATCCACTTTCATCTTCTATCACTTCAGTGACTTGATCATATTCCACGAGTAACACTTATATCATATTACAAATGATGTTTAACTCTTCTCCAGAACCAGAATTGAAACTCTTTATTGCCATGTCTTCATCCTCGTTTTGCACAACTTTCCCATTTTTTGACTTCTCTATGGGAGACAAGGGAGGGAATGATCTTTGTTTGATAGGCCTTTTTCTCGCCTAGCCTTGTTTCACATCTTTGACGCTATCATTTATGTTCGAACTTTTTGTTTCAAAGGCAACCTTTTCTTCCTTTGGTGCATCCTCCATTGAGTCCTGGTCATTGGATTTTTCCCAGGTAGTTCTTTGAAATGCATAAATACTTCTTTGATGTTTGAGAATTGTCATGGTACAAATATCCTGCACCAATATTGATTGTTTTCCACTTGCATTGATCATCGCCAGTTTTCTCTGCTGGTCTCACCCATTCTCCGACGGGGACATTTGCAGATGGTACATAAGTTCTACCCTGAGGTGTTATACGGGGAATACCTATTTTTTCGAAAGTGAAGTTGTCTTTCTTGTTAGTCCTTCCAGACTTCCATGGCTTGTATTTCTCCAAACCTTTGGCAACCTACTTGTCAAAGACTGCACTGCAGCGCGAGCACGACATTACTTCTGAATATTTCAGCTTGCACATGTTGAGGAAATTTATCAACTCTTCCTTTGGTTTTGGATACACCACTTTTACCTACTCTATATAGTTGAGAAGACTGACTTCAAACACTTATGTGTTACTGTTATCCATAATGTTGTCCATCATTATGTCGACAACTCCAACATATAGGTCCTCTTCAACCTTGGAGTCTGAATTGCCTTCTTCCTGAGGTTTTGGCTTATCAGCAAATTCCAACCCCCTTCCTTGAGAGCCTTTTGGACTAGATCCCTAAAAAAATACATTGTGAGGTTTTATGACCTAGGAAGTTGTGAAATTTGCATAAACCTTTTTTCTCTCTTTGCTTTAATGGTGGTGTCTTTAGCTCCTTTGGGACTATGATATGACCATCACCAACCAGTAGGTCAAAGATTTCATCACACCTGGTCACATCAAATGCATATTTCTTTGTAACATATTTCTCTTTTTTTTTCTAGGTTCGACGGGGTTCTTCTCGTTCAAAGGTCGTAACAACTTACAGGTGTAAGATGGTCATGGCTTTAAATCTTCCAAATTAACATCACTCTCTTCGACACAATCAACATCAGATATTTGTCTTAGCAGTGTCAACGTAGCTATGACCATCAATTCATTGACTTTTCACTTAGCTAAAAAATCTCAGGCTAAGAAAACCAGATATCTTTTGTCTTAGAAGTTTTGTGACGAGGTGAATACATGACACCTTTTACCTTTGGAATCCCAAGACGGTGTGTTTTTTGTTACAAAAAAGGTTAAATGAGTTGGGCTCTAGGAACTTGAAGAATGCTTACAGAGTTAAGTCAACGGTCTCTCGATGTATGAGTCAACTGCTTACAGAGTTAAGTCAACGATCTCTCGATGTATGAGTCAACTGCTTAGCAACTGAGTCAACCTTTTTTGGCTCAAGACTAAATAAATTATATATATGAAAAATGTTTTGATATATTGTCTTGAGAGAGTCGGATGATACTATAGATCAAACAAAAAACTAATTACAATGTATATGACTATAGAATTAATTATATTTTATATATGAAGTGATATTTTTGATAAATTTATTCCGCTTTTTTTTTCAATTTAAATTTATTAGTTTTGATATAAGGGTCCGCTTGTTTCATCTTTTATTAAAAATAATTTTCATAGTGTAACATATTTTTGTATAAAAAAAATTTACGAAATTTTTTTTCATAAAAATTTAAAATGTGGTTTGAATAGTTATTCTTAAACTATAATTTTAGGTATTTTATCATTTTTAAAATTTTTGTTGATATCAAAATTTTAAAAAATCATTAAATTTTGAAGTTATTTCAAATACTTTGTCACAAAAGTCATTTTTAAAATATAAATTTAAAAAAGAAATTACGATTTTGACAAATGTGTTGATCTTCAATAATATATACTAATGTTATTAGATGACAAAATTAATTTTTTAATTTAAAAAAATATATATTTTAAAAAGTATTTTTATAAAAATCATTTTTAAAAATATAAAAAAAAATCTATTTTTGACACACAACTTAAAAAATCCATTCAAAATTCTAGAATGCAAAATACATTTTTAAGACCTTTCAAGAGGTTGATGAGATTTTAAAATAAAAATAAAAGAACAGTATATGTTTGTAGACACATTTCCGTCTTGATTGAGTCCCTACTAACCTAAACTATTGGTGTGACTAAAAGAACAAGAAAACACAAAAGTGTGGCGTGGCTATTTGAATATGAAATATTTTATTTTTATACAAAGAAAAGGGAACATTACTAAAGATGAATCGTTTATGATAGTGATGCTCTATTCTTTTTTGCTAAAAACGTTACAAAAAGATGCTGTTGTTGTTGTATCGTGATATACCAAACTTTTTACAGCTCGTCCTTCAACCAAAATGTTCCAAGTACTTACTTTCTTGTCTTTGTCTAGGTTCAATGAACCTTCTTTCTTTCTACTTCTATTCATAATTCATCATTTATGAAGAGGACCATTTTTTTAACATTTTTTTTAAAATTGCACTCACTTCTTTTTCATATTATTTAATAGCACACTCCCTTTAATTTAATAGGTGTTTTTTTAGATTGATATGTGGACATAGTTTGGAAATTTTAAGCATATTCTTTGGAGATGAGAATAGCATTTTAGAACATTAAATTTTATGAGAATATTCTGTAAATTTTTACTAAAGAGCTTAAAGTTTTTATTTCTTTAGATTCTTACTAGAAAACACATACTCAATCTAGAGTTGCGTGTAATAAAATAAAGTGAATGAATCTTATTCAAATGTGGACTAAATACAACCTCAGATCCAAACCTATTTAATTATATATGCATTTTTTATTTTTTATTTTTCAAATTTGGATTTTTATTTATTTATTTGCATTAAAATAAGATCAGATTCCTGGATCCGTAATACATGCATTTTTTGTTTAAAGTAATACTTTTTTAAGTATTTTGTAGCTATTCACATATTTTAAAATTTATACTTTTTTTCTCATGAAATTATTGAGACTAATAGTTTCTTGCAATAATTGAAAAATATTTAATAGACTTATTATATGTTTTTCCATCCATGCCAACTATAAAATCAAACCCTAAAATTTATAAAAAAAAAACTTTAAACTAAATAATTAAAAAGACTTCTCTAGCAACTATATTTATTTATAATTATTTATTAATATAAATAAATTATTAATATTTTTAAATCAAAAAAAAATAAAAATAATTAAAGGCTCATACATCTAACATTAGCATTTATTTATATTAATACATAAAGACAAAACATAATTTTAATGTAGCCTATTTCTTTTTCTATTTCTATTTTATTTATTACAAATGTTTCATAAAAAGTAATTCAAAGTGGCAAATAAAATCTTATTTTTAAAGAAAAAGTAACTTTTGTCTTACATTTACATAATTAATAACTCTTAGATTTACAATTTATTTTCACTTTTTAAATCAAAATTAAATAAAAAGATAAAACCTTATCATTTCACTTGCATGACCGTCTGAACACTAATAAAAAGAATTAAAATGATTAAAATTTAGAGATGTTAAAAATTAAAATGTATTTCTAATTTTATTGCAAAGTGTTAAAAATGTCAAATTTAATCAATTATTGTACCTATAATTCCTATCATTATTTCATTTTTTTAGTGTTGACAACTAAAAAAGAAAACAATTATAACTTTTTCAAAAAAAAATAATTAAATAAGAAATAATATTTTTATCACCTATCAAACAATAATTAAAAATACTTTTTTAATAAATATATTATTTTATTTTGTATTTTAGGACTTTATTTATTATTTAAACCCTAAAGTTTCTTGTGTGTAAAGAGGCAAAGAGATCCAATGGGACAAGTGGCCAACTCTTTGTTTCTACACTCATAACCTTATTTGCTCTGTTGCTCCTATTCTTCTTCACCTACTTCATTCACTGGTATGTTTCTCTCTTCTTTTTCATTGCTCTATGATTCTTTTCTAGGTCCTTGCTTTCATGATCTCAACTCTTAAGAATCTCTAGAACACTAAATTTACAAACTTTTATTTGTTGGTTTAATGGTTGTGGTTTGGATTTTGTTCAAAGAGAGAGTCTTTAATTGTAGAAATTAATGCTTAAATTTAACATATTTGAAGGAAATATTAGCTTGGATTTCAAGTAGCAAAGTGCAGTTTCACTTCAAGATATTGATCTCAAGTTATTATAAACTCTAAGAGACTTAATATCTGTTGATTTCAGGTACATTTATGCTTCTTTTTATGATATTCTATGAATATTCTTCTTCATATACTAACAATTAGGTTGAAGTTTATATCATTTAAATAATATTTTTCAGTTTTTTTTCTTTTAATTAATTTATATGTTTGATATGATAAAATAAAGCTGCAAATAAACTAAAAGTTTATAGATATTTCTAAGGGTCAGAGTCGCACGCATCTCTCGATCGAACGATTGAGATATATGTGTGACTTATATAATCTTTTAATCGATTTTATAGATGTTAGTTTTAATTTTCTGATTAATCGAGTCTAAGATCAAATACTAGAATTTATTGACACATCTATGAAAAACTAAAAAATTTGGATGATCTTAAAAAAAAAAAGTTATTCTAGTATTGGTGGATTGTGGATTATGTGTACGGAAATGTGATTGACTAATGTTTTGAAGTTATTCTTTGAGTCTTGAAGTTAGATTTATTCATAAAATTAGCCAATGAGAAAGGAGAGGGATATACATGTTCTAATATGAGAGGCTGGAATTAAAATATTGAGTGAATCACACCCAACGTTTCCTTATTTGGTAAGTTATAGGAGAATGAAAATCAAACAATTAATAGATATTTTAAGAGATTTATTAACATGTAGAAAAAAAATTTACACTCTCAACTATTTCAATTAAATTCATATTTTATAGATGATTAAAATAAAAGTCATATTATTTATAATATTCAACGTCTTATATTTACTTATTAATTAATGATATAAAAATTTTTACACTATCAATTATTTCAATTAAATTCATAGAGGTGAAAATAAACAACAATGAATTATGTTTTTTTTGGAGACTTTGAGTTTAGACTAGATTACTTATTTTAAAAATAGGAAAATGTTAATTTCGTCCTAATAACACATATTAAATAATTTAATATAGAAATAATTATCTAAAAAATTCTACATTCAACTTTTAAAATCAAAATAGTGTCATTTTAAATAATTGTGGTGATCTTAGAGTTTTGTATTAAAATATTTAATCTTGATAGAAATGACAATTCAGAAATCAACACAATTTTTATTATTTTAAATAACATATCAAATTAAAAAGCTAAAACATAAAATCTTGATTTGGTGTAGTTGATTGCATACAACCCTTGTGCCAATGTATTGGGCTCGTTTATGGTCCAAGCCAATGAAACAAATCTTTGGCTTTTGTTTTAGAAAAATGTTAGCTTTTATATGAAAAATGACATATTGTGCTCTTAAGACAAAAGTTAAACAACTCACTATAGTAATATCTTTTTTTTTTAAGTTGGCATTCAATTTTTTTTAAATCAGAATATATATTTTTTTATTCTATTTTTAGTTATTTTAACTTGTGCAGGATACAAATTTGAAATGCCATTTTTATATTAAGTCTATTTTATTATTACCAACAATACATTATAAAACATAACACATCAAAAGATTATGATAGATTTGTCTAGTCGGTCTCAAGTCTCTTAAAAAATGAAAGTTATGTTAGGCAATTAAAATTAATCTAAAATTTTGTCGAATCTCTATGACATGGATCATATACATAATATTGTAAATGCTAAGTCGTTGTCCAATAGCGACATATTTTATGACTCGAGTACAATGTTAAATGAGCGAGGGATACATATCGTTAATTCATGAGAGTATGATTTGTTTTTGATATTGGAATGTATGTGCACTTACATGAAAATATATGGAAATTGTGAATTATGGATTATGGTTAAAAGGAATATCAATTTTATGTGCCTATAAAAAATTAAGTGAATAGATAAAAATGTGGGAAAAAATAGACAGTTCAGGATTTAAGATTTGGTACATCAAAAATGTTAAATCGAGAAATGAGGTGAGAACTATTATAGACAATGAGTGAAAGAAAGGTATTGTAAATGTAAAATGGGTAAGGGATTTGATCATATCCTTAAAATTTATAGTGGAACAAGACATCTTTAATATTATTAGTGTTTATGCACCTCAATTTGTATTAGCGGAACAACTTAAAATAAATTTTAGAAGTAATTAAATGTCTTATTTTAGGATATATCTCAAAGAGGAAATATTTTCTAGAAGGAGATCTTAATGGATATGTAGGGATCTTATTGAGCAGTTTTAAAGGAGTGGAAGAATGGTATGGTCTGAGGAAGGTAATTGTATATGGTAAATTAATCCTAGATTTTTTGTTGGCGGTTGATCTTATTATAGATAAGACATGCTTTAAGAAAAGAGATGGGCATCTTATCACATTTAAGAGTGGATTTTATATTTTCAGATATATTTATTTCTTATTAGAAAAATATATAGAAATATTTGTTTGCACTATAAAGTCATACTGGGAGAGAGCTTGACTATTCAACTAGAGTTTTGTTATGGATGTAAGATTTACGAGAAGAGCCAAGATAGGAAGTCACAGTAGTGGACTTTAAAGGGTGAAAAAAAATCTAACATAAGATCTTTAAGGTAGGTTTTAGACAATCTCAAGGAAGTAAAAATGATACGTGGAACACAATGGCACTAGAGATTATAAAAATAGAAAACGGAGACATTGGAAGTGATATATTTAAAACGATATGTGATTGATTGATATCAAATGAATTAAGACTTTCACTTAATTTTCATTGACTTAAAAATATGTATGATAGAGTGCATAAAGAGATTTTGTGCAAAACCCTGAAAAAATAAATGGTTAGAATTTCCTATATCTGAGTTATCCAGGATATGTATGAGGGGATCTCGACAGGTGTGAGGATGCAAGGTAGATATACATCTGATTGTCTTATAATAATAGGATTACAACAAGATTCAACCTTAAACCCTTACATTTTTAATTTAATTTAGGATATACTTACATAACACATCTAAGAATTAGCACCAAAATATATGCTTTCTGAAGATGATATAGTTCTACTTGAAGAGTCGAAGAATGATTTAAATGAGACGTTTAAGACTTATTAATATAAAATCAGCCTCTAAAATAAATATTGTCCTAATTTAAAAATTTATACTAATACCATCTCTTTTTTATCTGATAAGAGATCCTTGACTTTAGTTTTAATCTCATTTTTCAGTTGCCACATATATTTAGAATAATATATGTTGAATGTGAATAGTTTGGATATGCCTGTTTTTAGAATAACATTATTTTATATAATTATTAATATTAACTAGGGTTCTAAAACATTGATGTATTTAATTCATTTTTATTTTTATTTCACTATTGTTACATGTACACCTTTTTTAACATACACGCAAGGCTTAATTAACTACTAAAAAATATAATTAATTTAGTTGAATAAAAATAATTAATTCAATTAATAGTGATGAATCAATTATCGGACAGATTTATAAAAAGTAGATGTAATGAAATATTTTCCTTTTAAATTAGAGATATCTTAAGGTTTTGAAAGACTTATATATATTAACTGTGATTCAATCATGATAAAAAAAAACTCTATTTAACTATTATTTAATTATAATATATATTTTATGAAATTTTATTTAAATACAATTTAATTATGATAAATTTTTAATCTCGTGCAATAATTCATTTTACATATTCTCAAATACAATAAAGGTTTTGGAAGAATTTGTTTTCTAATGGAAGTAATCTTTATTGATCTTGACATGTTACCTTTGATTATTGGTTCTTCATAATATATTATTATAATCTAAAAGCTAACATGCTCTTGACCCATGGGAATTCTAAAATATACTTTATTATTTTCAAGCTTACTATGCATTAAAATATTTTCAACTATATATAAAAAAAATATAAATATATTCACAAGTTTTGTTTTATTCTTAGAATAGGAAAAGTAAGATCCATTGTAATAATTTATTATTTCCACCTCATTAAAATATTTGGAAAGCCATATCTCATAGACTAATTAGTTTTTCAATAATTTGAAGAAGGAATACTCATCTGGGCTTGTGCAGTGGAGATAGAACCATGATGGGCCTTGGGCCCAAACTCACACTACAAGTTTAATGAAGTTTTTTTCTCAAAAAAAAATGTTTCAATTAAATGTTGTTCATCAATATGGAGCAACTTCATACAAAGAATATTATATGTTGATGCTCTATTCATCTTGGTGTTGCTTCTTCAAGGTAAATAATTTTTTAATACAAATATAATATTTTTTTTAGAAATTTAATAATGTAAAACACTATATTCATTGTTTCTCAAAAATAAATTTTTATATAGGTTGTGATGGATAAGTGTGGAAGCATATATGAAATTTTCATTGATGGGTTTTAAATGAGCTTATGAATGAAAAAAGTTATAATTATGAAACCAAAAGAGCCTCTTGTACAGGACAAGGATATGAACCTAAGAAATATGTTTTTTTGGTGAGTTCCTATGTTCTTGTGCTGTTGCTGAAGAGAGTTCCCCTTGACAACTTCAATATTTGCTGATCAGTACTCAACTTGATCATGACGGCTTTAGTTTATTTTTGTACTTCATTATTGTTGTAATAGCACTTTTATGAGTTTATCTTCATGAACGATGTTTGGGACAAGAAGAATGTAATAAATTTTATATTGATGTTTAATTAATGTAGTGGGATATTATATACTACTATAGTATCTTGGTAGTAATAAGATTATGCTGCAGATCTTAGATCTTCATAAAACTGTTCTTAGTTTGCAATTGGTTCCCACTTCCTTGTTTTGTCAAAAAAAAAAAGTCCACCAAAAGACTTTTTTTAGGTTAGAGATCTACCAATAACAACCTCTTAGGATTGATCCCAAAAGGTGAAATTTGAGACTTAAGAGTGTGTTTTATGTAAGTATAAAGGTTTAAATTTTCTAGATGGTCTCAATACATAATTTTGTCGTAACCTCAATTGGGTCTCCTCAATATGATTGATCACTCGTTTTTATCCAATATTAAAAGTATTTGCGATGTATTTTGACGATAAAAATTATTTGAATTATAAGAAAAAGAAAACATGTGATTTAGGTTCAGTTGATTTTAGAAATAAAATTGAACCAAATAAAATCAAATTGTTAAACTTGTTTAATTATTTTAATTTTAGTTTTTTATTAGTTTATTTTTTCACATTCTACGACATATTAGTTAGTGAAAATATTAACTAACGATATTTATTATGTAGTCGACTCTCTGTATATATATACAGGTTCTCTTGGGTATCATATGAGATTATTGAGTATTAAAAATAATACATTTTTTCATTTCCTTTCTTTTTGCATAATGTTACATTCAATGCGGTGTTCGGTGCATATGTTGACATGGTATTAGTAGATAATGACTTTGATCGCCTTCACACGTTTTCTAGCACGTGTAATCATTACTCTATCTCCCTTGTTGTTTTCTTATTGGCCACTGCAGTTGTTTTGGAGATAACATGGTTCTCTTCGGGTCACCAAAAGATCCATTTTCTTGATCATTTAAACACTTTCTTTATTTCTCTCTCTTTACCTCACGATCCAAAAACCTCATTGTTTATTCAGAAAAACTCATCCCAAATCCATATTTATCCAAAAAAAATCACATCTTCAAATTGTTCTTCACCACAAATCCATCGAATACCTAGATTTCTTACCCCAACTTTGCCATCAATATCCCAGTAAATCGCCTTCAATTTTTTTTTATGCTGAAACCCTTGTTGTTTCTTTCCCTGTGATTTTTTTCTCTTTCAATCTTAATCTTGTTCCCTTCTTTTTTGAATTTTATTTTCTTGTGAAATCCTATTTTTCTTGTCCTTCATGGCTAATTTCGTTGTCACCAAAAATAATGGATTCACACCTCCATCTAAAAACAACCAAAATACAGTCACCACCACCACCCGCAATTACAAAATCAATATGCTTGACCCCTATTTCATGAATCCCATTGACAATCTTGGGCTTGTCATTGTCTACCCCCTTAACCAATTACAACTATCACTCTTGGTCTCGTGCCATCCTTGTTGATATGCGTTCCAAAAAAAACTTAGTTTTCTAGATGATACGCTTCTTCGACCTCCTGACACAGACAAACTTACTCTAGCTTGTGATAGATGTAACATAATGGTTATGTCTTGGATGAGAAATTCAATTGAAAATGACACAGCTCAAAGCGTGCCCTGGATGGATACAACTCAGAAAATTTGGTTTGAACTTAAGGATCGTTACCACGAAAGCGATGTTTTCAAAATCTTTGTGTCGCGGCATGAAACATAACCAAGCGTACTAACACTCAAAATAACTACAGAATAGCCATCAGAGTTTTATTTTTAAAGAGAAACATCGATAAAACCCTTAAAGGGTGAAAACATGGTCGTCGCAACTAGTTTTGGATTCGGGAGTCAATTATGAAAGGGAAAGGTCTTAGCACTCGTCACATTCGTTGTACTCAACGGTAACCATTTAGTTAGATTTGTGAATAGGATGTTAACTTATGTTTGTTTGTTTTCTTCTGATTATTAAAAGATAATTACAAAAGGGGAGAAATTTTGGTTTTTTATTAATGCGCTCGACAAGATTTCAAAACCATGTGCGCATGTATTCGCAAGTGTAATGGGAAAATCAGAGTCCCGTACTTTGTGGTAAAAAATATTTGTGTGTTGGTCGTTTTTAGAGAATAGTGTTAGATTGCATTTGAGCGGTCAAACGTCTGCATATATGCTTGCACGATTGAGGCAAAGGCATTTATTTGTATTTCGCGTCGAAATGAATTTAACCCTATCTTCTATGGAGAAAAAAACTGCATTAACTTTAGAAAGGACGATTTAATGGATTGGGATTGATTTTAATTCTGAAAAGAAAGGTTTTTCTAATTTTTATAGAAGAGACATGTTTTTTTTTTTTTGTATTTTTTCATTATATTAATAACCAAAATTGACTAACCTAAATTATGTTAATAAAATGAGAAAAACCTAATAAAAGTAAATTAATTAACTAAAATTAATTAGCAAAAATGAATTTTTTTTTGTTTGTATTTTTTGTATTTTTATGCTCTTAATAACTAAAAAAAGAAGTAAATTGAATCAACTAAATACAAACAGAATCGGGGGATGCAATAAGGCATCTAGAGGTGCAATGAGCACTTGGGCCCAAAGTCCACACCTAAAAAAACCTAAATTAAGAGAAAAATAAATAAAAAATAAAACATGTGGAGGGAGAACTCGGCCAAACCCCATCAAACTCTCTCCAACTTTTCATTTTTTTTCAATTTTTAAGGATCAGGCATATTATGAAACGTGGCATTTATTTTAAAAAAATAAAATAAAAAAAAATAATGCAAATAAAAGGAAGAAAAAAGAGTCTTCCCTATTCACGAATTCTCTCTCTCCATTTTGACTCTCGCTTCTCCTCTTTCACTCTCAGCTTCTCTTATTCATCATCTTCCTCTAACTCTTTTCCAATCTTAAACTAAACACTCAAGTCCTCTCTTTAATCAATCTAATGGCAAATATAAATTATAAAAAACAAAAAGCAAAGCCTTAATTCTAACAACATCAATTATTATGGAAGAAAAAAATGAAGCAAAAGCAAAGGGGTACCGACGGTGCACGACTGAGGGGCAATCAATGGCGGCAGAGCGACAACATGCAGGGCATACTTCCTTGGTGCACGGCGGAGATGTCTTTAGATGCGTTTCGACGCGTGTTCCCAGATTTTTTGTTTCAACTTCTTCTTTTCTACTGGTTTTATTTTCTGGTTTTGAATTTTGTGAAATGTATTTCTGTTTTGGATTGATGGTGTTGTTGTGATGTTGTTATTGATTATGATGATGATGAATTTCTATTATGTTGAAGGTTATTATGGGTTTGTAATTTTTGGTGATTGAATTAGTGTTGTTGGAGATGTTTTGTTGTTTAACCTGGTAGGTGGTTTTGAAACGGCGAGGTTAGTTTGTGAGAAATGGTGATGATGATTTTAAAGGTAGGTTGAGGATGAAGGTGACGGGTGAATTGTTAGTGGTTATGGTGGAGGAAAGTAAGATATGAGATTGGTTTGATTGAAGGTATTTTTTATTGTTTGAGGAATACAGAGGATGAGGAAGGTTTTGGAAATAAAAAAAAATTATAATTCTTTTTGTCGGTTTAAAAAAATATAACACTTGATAATAGTATAAAATTCAACAAGAAACATTATTTCTATAAAATACATAAGTTGAAAATGATAAAAAAAATATAAAAATAATATATAATCTTAGAATTACATAAACTCATTGATCTAGTAGTATTGATGGAAAATAATTTATTTTTGGAAAAATTATAATTATTAGTGAGATATTAATTTTATATTTTTATTTAAAATAATAATAAATTACTAAATCCACATCAATGGATTGAGTCAACGGGTCCGCGGGTTGCAAAACTAATACCCGATATCCTAATCAAAATTATACAAGTTGTTATGGATTAGGTTGGGTATTTCCGTGAATGAATGGTTTCGGATAATTTATGGATTTGTTTGATTTGGGTCAGCGAGTTCGTTGGTCGGTTCACACCCACGAACACCTCTAGCGTTTTTCGTGTGAGGGAGGTGGAGAGTTTGTGAATGACTTTTTCTTTTATTTTTTCTTTCAATTGTGTCTAAAATATTGTCGGGTTATATTACAAAACTAGGTCAACATAAAAAGAAATAAAATCAAATATTGATTAAGAGATCAAATCGAATCTTATTTGCTTTGATTTTGTGTCATACTAAATCAATCAATTAATATTCTAGATTTTTCTTACTTATTCACAAAGCAATGATAAGAAATAATTATAAAAAATAAAAAAATACAAAATACATTTAAAACAAGATTTTTTTAATATTTTATGATTAAAAGTGAATAAAAAAACATCTATTTAAAAAAAACGAAAAAATAATATTAGAATACTTCAAAAAGTCAACATTTGGCATTGTGTTGAATTTTTAATAAAAAGAAAAATAATTGGATTTGAACCCCGCGACTCTACGCCTGATGTTCCTACCCAGCTACTGAGCTGATTTATATTTTTTATTTTTTGATGCTCTATTTAATTATCTTTAACCCGAGAGCATGAGTGACGATAATCTTCATGTAATCGTGGTGGAAGATGATTAAATACGAAAGAACTCAAAATTTTGTCCACCGAAGGAATAACATAAGTGGAGAAGAAAATATCTTATAGGATAGGGTAAAAGATCGTCGCCTTCCCCGAGGGTCGGTGCTTAGATCACACATAAAGAGACGGTCGTCTTTCCGAGGGTCGGTGCTTAGACCGAACATAAAGAAATTGTCACCTTTCTGAGGGTCAGTTCTTAGATCAAGGAAAGGATTGTCGTTAATTCGAATATTTATGCTTAGATCAACAAGAGGTGATCGCCACTTTCTTGAGGGTCGGTGCTTAGATCAAACACAAAGTGATCTTCGCCTTTCCGAGGATTGCTGCTTAGATCGAACATAAAGAGATCGTCGTCTTTCCAAGGATTGGTGCTTAGATCGAACATAAAGAGGTCGCCGTCTTCCCGATGGTCGGTGCTTAGATCAAACACAAAGAGATCGATGTCTTCCCGATGGTCGGTGCTTAGATCGAACACAAAGAGATCATCGCCTTCCCGAGGGTCAATGCTTAGATCAAACATAAAAAGATTATTGTTTTCCTGAGGGTCAGTGCTTAGATCAAATACAAAGAGATTTTCTTGTGGATTTTAATTTTAGGGACTAAAATCAAAAGGATTTTAACATTCAACGATTATTTCTAGAAGAAAAAAAAAGATACAGGGACGAAAAACAAAAACACACCAACTTGAGGGGATAAAAAAACTGTTTAATTTAAATCTAAATAATAATTTTCAAAAATTGAATATAACGCATTAATAGTTAAAATTTGGAAGAGGTTTGATCTTTAGATAGTAACTTGAAACCAAGGAGTTAAACATGGTTGTTAAAAGCATAAGATCTTATTTGTGGTAATTAATCATAACTCATCCATCATGAAAATATGCCCTCTCTCTTTTTTTTGTTATAGCAACTGCTTTTACGTTTTTTTTTCATTGATCTTTTTTTATCAATATTAATAGTCAAAAGTAAAAATGTTTGACTTTAATAATTAAACTTTTAACAGTGACTTTTTATCAAAATTAAAATCTTGATTTTGACTGGGAGATTAATCTATAAATGGATCATTCAGTGTCTAAACTTGATGAAAACTCAATATCTACCAATGGATCATTTTAGTTAGTCTTATTATTTTCCTTACTTTTTTAGCAATGAAGTGTAAGGTGTTGATATTTCATTTTAACATTACAAGTTCAGGTTGATGTTTCCTCAACTTATTGTTTCATAAGTCTTCTCTCATTTATCATTTTCATATTATTGAGACTAATGACTGCTTTTGTGTGTATGTGCATATTTCTTTGGTTCTAATTAAAAGAGCTATTTAATATTAGTGTTTTATTATCCTTGATTATATATCAAATCCTGCAAATTATAATCATATTTAAAGCTGCAAATTTAATTTCGTTATGAATCCTATTTACTATATCATCCCAATTTGAGAATTGTACCTTTAATCCTATTTACTACCATATGTTCTAGGGAGAAAAGAACTGGTTCATCAAAGTATGGAGTCAAGACACTACAAAATGAAGAAAATTATGCTAAAACAAACATCTTTTCCCATAACAGAGAGATTAATGACATATGTACTAATGAACACCAAAGAAACTTTTGTGCAAACTCAAACATTATTAATAGAGAGGTACTAGATATTTATTGGCTCGGTAGTAAGCATCCTCTGGTGCATTTACACTCACAAACTGAAACTTTCTTGCTAAAATTTCAACAAAACAGGGGTGGGATTTATAGAAAACAGAAATTAAGGTTTTCAACATAAATTTCCATTTTCAATACCGGAGTACAAACAATTTAAGATACATGATACTCACCCTAAGAGAAAGTGAACCTTTGGCTTCCTGAGAAGAATCTGGCGTGGTGGCTCGCGGTAGAAAGAAGAAAACGACAAAAAGCACTTGAATCAAAATTTCTTGAGCAAGATCAAAGCAGGGCGCATGACATTTGGGTCAATATGGAAGATCTTAGACACATTAGAATTTACGATTTGTTTAAAATTGACACCATCCTCAACTTTTGATGTTGCGGCTAGCTTCTCACTTTGACCACTCTACATATTCAGACAAAATAAAGGAGGCGTCGGACCTAATAACCAATCAACCAAAACTTTCATAAACTGAATCATCAAACTTGAGATCCATTAGTTTAATCTAGAAAATCAACATTGCAAATGGCCTCTTTGTTACATTGATTAATTAGGAAGGAAACAAATATGTGTATCTTTTACTTGCTATACAACAAACCTATATTAGTATGACCCATTTCCACAAAAACAATGAATCCATTAAACCATATCAAAATAGGCATTTACAAAAAGAAATGAATAAATTGTACTCCTAATTTGCATTTAATAAAAGATGAGAAGCATGTATGCAAGACAATCAAATAAGAATTCAAAAACTTAAATCTAAGGAATTAAGGAAGCCCAAAACAATTGTAGTTTATGGATAAAGCAATACGCGTTTAGCATCATCCATAGTAATGTTGTATATCTTGATTTGTAATTTCTTGTGTAGGTGATAACAATTTTGTCCATCAAGATTGATAGAAATTCTCCATAGGTTGTGGTAGATTTCCAACATTTGGTATCAAGAGCTCCTGGTTTGAGCGATTCAAAGGAAGAAAATCACGATGGCAGTGAATCATTCAAACGGACATTTTCCAGCGAATCTTCCGATTCTCAAGAATAATAATCATGAGAATTGGTGCAAGCAGATGAAAGTTGTGTTCTGTTATCAAGATCTTTGGGATCTTGTGAAAGAAAGAGTGATAACGCTTGCAAAAAACGTGAAGGATCAAGAAAGGACTGCACATAAAGAATTGAAAAAGAAAGATTATAAAGCTCTCTTTATAATCCATCAATGTGTTGATTCAGATAATTTTGAAAAGGTTAGTAATTTAGAGTCAGCGAAAGAAGCATGGAAAATTCTGGAGAAGTCGTTTGGAGGCGCGAAGAAGGTGAAAGAGGTGAGGTTACAAACTCACAAAAGGACGTATGGATTGCTTCAGATGGAAGACAATGAAAGCATAACTGGTTTCTTCACTAAGATTACGAAATCGGTGAATCAAATCAAGGTATGTGGAGAAATATTGACATCAAAATATGTTGTTGGAAAGATCTTGAGGTCGTTGGCTCCAAAGTTCAACTATGTGGTAGTAGTCAGCCATAAAAGAGTCGGAAGATTTGTCAAAACAAACAAAGGAAGAGCTTCAAGGGATGCTTGAATCTCATGAACAAAGAATGGATGAAAGAGCTGCAGGAAAGTCGAAGAGTGATATGGATTTGCATGCGCAATCAGCAAAAGAAAGGAAAGGTAAAGGAAGTTGGAATGGCAACAAAGGTAGAGGAGGCTACAACAATTTGACTGGTCGAAATCAATAAGAAGACAACTGGTTGAATCAGAGAAAACCATGGAACCAAGGCAACCAAAGAGGTGGTGTTGTAGGTAGAGGAAAATGTGGTGGTCAAAATCCAGACAAGAGTCACATTCAGTGTTATGATTGTCAGAAGCATGGTCATTATTCTAGTGATTGTCCAGAAAAGCAGAAGAATCAATAAATTGATGCAAAGCTGGCAAAACATGAAGAAGAATAAGAAATGTTACTGATGGTTACAACGAGAGATGAAGATAGATTTAAGGACCAGTGGTACTTGGACTCAGGATGCTCATCACACATGTTTGGAAGGAAATATTAGTCTGTCAACATAAAGCCCTCAATGAAGAACATGGTGAAATTTGCAAATGACAATACTCTAGCAGCTGAAGGTGTTGGTGGTGTTCTGATTATGAGGAAAGATGACAAAAGATCAGTAATTTAAAATGTGTTGTACATACCAGAGAAGAGCAATTTGCTCAACATAGGGCAGTTGGTTGAAAAGAACTACAAGGTGTCGATCAAAGACAAGATGATGAGAGTTCTCGACTCAGATGGAAGGTTGATCTTGAAGGCTCTAATGCCTCAAAATAAAACCTTCAAGATTGAGCTTAATGTGATGGAGCATAAGTGCCTTGCAACAACATACAACATAGATGAATGGATATGGCATTATAGACTTGGCCATCTCAATTTCAAAGACATCAGAGATTTGAAGAGAAGAAATATGGTTTCATGATTACGAGAAATCGACATTCCAAACAAAGTGTGTGAAGAATGTGTGCAAGCGAAGCAACACAAGAATAACTTTAGTAAAGATGCAGGAAGCAGGTCGAAGGAAATTCTTGAAGTCATATACTCTGATATATGTGGTTCTACCCAGGTGGGTTCAGTTGGAGGTAACATATACTTTGTTACATTCATAGATGATTTGATTCGAAAACTATGGACTTACCTGATCAAGAAGAAAAGTGAATTGATCTAGGTATTTGCCAAGTTTAAATTTATGGTCAAAATGAAAGCTCAAGATTCTGAGGACTGATGGTGGTGAGAATATGTGTCAAAATGCTTTGATGCATTATGTGTGAAAGAAAGGGATTGTGCATGAGGTGGTGCCACCCTACACTCCACAGCAGAATGGAGTCGCAGAAAGGAAGACTAGAACCATCATGAACATGGTGAGAAGTATGTTGAAAGGCAAGCATCTTTCCAAAGAATTATTGGGAGAAGTTGTGTCGAGTGCAACATATATCCTGAGCAGATGTCCGATAAAGAAGCTAGAAGAATCACGCCAGAAGAATGTTGGTCTGGTGTCAAGCCTAGCTTGATTTATCTAAAGGTGTTTGGATCTATAGCACAAAGACATGTTCCAGATCAATTGAGAAGAAAACTTGATGATAAGTCGAGTCAGATGATCCTGATAGGATATCATTCGACTGGAGGATACAAGTTGTTCAACCCAGTGAACAAGAAACTGGTGATCAACATGGATATGATCATAGATGAGCTTAAGGAATGAGATTAGACTGAGAATGTTAAGAAGGGTTATGAGAATATTTTGCAATGAACCAGCTAGTGAAGTCGAAAGAGAAGTTCGACAAGAAGTCAGAGGTGAAGCAGGCCCAAGCAGACCTCAAAGAGAAAGACACATGCCTACAAGGTTGCAAGAATGTGTGATTACATCAAATGATATGGTCAATAAAGAATGTGAGCTGGTACAGTATGCTTTCTACGCATATGTCGAATCAGTCAATGCAGTTGAGGCATTGAAAGATTCGAAGTGGATGAAAGCAATGAACGAAGAACTGAAGTCAATCGAAGTCAACAACACTTGGTCACTTGTCGAATTGCCCCAAGACAAAAAGGCAATCGATGTGAAGTGGGTATACAAGGTGAAGTTGAGTCCGAAAGGAGAAGTGACTCGACACAAGTCGAGACTTGTGGCGAAAGGAGTTCTTAAGAAAGAAGGAATCGACTTCGATGAAGTTTTTGCACCTGTTGCTAGGACCGAAACAATCAGATTAGTTACTGGTCTAGCAAACATGAACAACTGGAAGATGTGTCAGATGGATGTGAAATGTGCATTCCTGAATGACCCCTTAGAAGAAGAAGTTTATGTTGCACAACCAGTTGGGTTTGTGAAACAAGACGAAGAAAGAAAGGTGTACAGGCTACATAAAGCACTGTATGGGCTTAAACAAGCTCCAAGAGCTTGGAACAAGAAGAGAAGGAATTTATAAATTGAAAAACTGAATATGGAGTTTATGTAAGAAGAAGCAATAATGAATTGCTTATACTATGTCTTTATGTTGATGACTAGTTGATTACAGGTAGCTGCAAGAAGGAGATCGAAGACTTCAAAGGTGATATCAATAAGGAATTCGAAATGTCAGATTTGGGTGATATTTCATATTTCCTTGGCATCGAATTTTACAAGAGTGGTAGAGGTTTGATGATGCATCAAAGAAGAGAGTGCATGTCAAAGTGTTCAGAAGACTAAGAGCTATGATGAATGTAGATAACTTAGACACAATGAATTAGGTGATGTGTTGATTTGTAATTCCTTGTGTAGAAGCAGGTTGCTCGACAGAAGCAAGGAAGTGTCGAATCACCTAGTGTGTTGAGTTGTATTAATGTGTCGAAGTGTCGAAGCATGTTGCTTCACACAGGATTTTGACTTAGGCCTATTTTAAGTAGTGTTAACTATTTTGAGCTTTTATAGTTTTGAGTTTTAGCTTAGCGAGCAAGCTAACCTAAATTTATAAATAGAGGGATCAACCCTTATTCTTGTATGAAGAGAAGAAAAAACTCATAACATTATATTCACAGAATTTTGCAGTTGCAAAGTGAATAAAGAATTTTTCCATGGGTTGTGGGCAGAGAGAAAACTCTGCAGAGAATATTCTTCTTCTCAAACCTTTCTTTTCTTTCTTTCTCAATCACTCTTTTCTTTTCATTATCATTGTGTGGTGATATCAATCTTGTCCATCAAGATTGATAGAAATTCTTCATAGGTTGTGGTGAATTTCCAACAGTATACACCAGATCCCATCTTCTTCTTAATCCATGTCACTATAGCATTTATACATAAAGCAAAATTTCAACTCATAAGAATGTTTTAAAAGCAATGTCATATCAATTGAAAGCAAAATTTGATGAGCACATGATTTTATGGGCATTAAAACGAAGAAATGTTAAATCCCCAAATAAATAAAAAAATCTCCATATAAATACAAAACTTAAAACGCGAGTAAAACATATATTCACTAAGTTTCGTTGTTTATGAGATGTGCGAGAAGAATCATTCTGCGATTCGATAGAACAAGACAGTTTTTCAGTTTTAGGAAAATTGAATATGGTTTCAAATTGGATGGAAAAAGGATGAGGGCTTGCGATTCTGAAAAAGATAAAAGCGCGGTAGAAACTGAAAGTCATATCCACATGAATTGAAAATTTTGTATATAGGAACACGCCGGCTGGTGGAGAACGGTCGTGGAATTTGAGTGAGGTTGATTCTTACAACCGTCGTAGGTTGTGAAATATGGCTTATACCTTCCACCGAAAGGGATTATATATTAGTTTGCCTTCACTTAACCAAAAAAACAGGGGGACGGTTGGCTCTAACAGCCGCGAGAACCGTTGCACTCAAGGAATTAGGGTTTTAAAAAGATAACATATGACTACAATGACCATGGTCAGGGTTTGTGCAAGGTATTATAGTATTATCCCATATTCGCAATTTAAAAAATCTTTGTATCTGAGTCCATACCCGCTTGAGCATCAACATTAGCACTTATACTCGTGTTTTATGGATATGTAAGTGTCCATATCTGTACTCGTTACCCACATTTCTGTTAAAAACAAATAGATCAATTATAAAATATCATATCGTTTTAAAATTTTAAAAACGTTAAAAAAAAATTAAAAAATGTATTGCTAAAAGAAAAGAACATTATATTAAATACATAATACATTAACAGTAATATATTTTTAAAATTGATATACATACATTCTTATATAATAATATAAATTAAAATATAAATATAAATTAAAATACATAAATATATATTACGTGGGTATGAGACATGGTGGGTACTAAGGTGCTCATGCCCGCACTTATATCCGATTAACTTTATGGATAATTATTTGAGTCTATTTCCGTATTTTTTTTGCGGATTTTTTATTATTGTAGATAATCTTGGATGATTCTACCAAATCTGATGTTTAACTTTTCCATTATTATTTGTTATGTATTTATTTATTTTAGTCATTACACTCCACATCAATGCTTGCTTCGTGACAAAGCAAATGACCTTCAACAATTATGCCATTCTTGCTTTGTGACATTCAATTTTTCTAGAAAACATTTAATACCCATTATTATTTTATATTATTCAAATCCATAATCCACTATGCACTGTCACACTTTCAAAAGACTAAAGATACTGAAATATGTATACAGCTCATACACTGAAAACTGGTCCATCACCATTACTCATGTTGAAGAATCCTCTCTTTCTCTTTCTCTCTCTTTATTACACCGACAAAACATTACTACATAACATAATTATCTCATTTATAAAGCTCTAAAGCCAAAGGAAAAAAACAAAGTGTTGTTGAAGAAATGGAGTACTCAATGAGACTAAGTTCTCTCTCATTATTGTTACTAGTGTTTCTTGTTGTGACAAATTCAAATGGAGAAGATCCTTATAGATTCTATACTTGGAATGTTACCTATGGAGATATCTATCCTCTTGGAGTTAAACAACAGGTTATTTTGTTATTCTTCTGAGTTCTTTTTTTGTTTTTGTTCTTAGTTTATTTTCTTATGAAATGTATTGAATGTTTGGTTCATGAAATGGCAGGGTATATTGATAAATGGGCAGTTTCCAGGACCGCAGATTGAAGCTGTCACTAATGATAACTTGATTATCAGTGTTTTCAATAGCTTGGATCAACCTTTTCTCTTTTCTTGGTTTGTTTTTTTTCTTGCTAAATTTCTTTGTTTAGTTTTGGGTTTCAAGTATTAGCTTCAAAAACAATATCATAGTTTTTCATGGTTTTATAGTTACTCCGAAAACACCACAATGTTAGTCTCTGACACAGACACATTTTTTAGAGGTGTCGGTGTTACAGGGATTCTGATGAACGTTTATGAAGTTAAATTTGACTAGTACAATGCAGAAACTGTTAAACTAGTTCTTATTTATAGGCCATTATTTGAGTGTTAGGCTAATATTAATAGGATGTGATGATTCTTGATTAGGAATGGAGTAGAGCAGAGAAGAAATTCATGGCAAGATGGAGTATATGGAACAAACTGCCCTATTCCACCGGGGAAGAACTTCACTTATGTTCTTCAAGTAAAAGATCAGATTGGTAGCTACTTTTACTTTCCCTCCCTTGAATTTCACAAGGCTGCAGGTGGTTATGGTGGCATCAAAATTAACAGCCGTCCTATGATTCCGATACCGTTTCCTCCTCCGTCAAATGATTTCACCATATTAGCCGGAGATTGGTACAGCAGAAATCATACCGTAAGTAGCTTTACACTCGGTACCTCGACCATCTGAATCGATGGTCGAGATCCTTTAAAATAATGTATATTCTTATTTTTATTTATTTCGGCTTTCAGGACCTGAAAGCCGTTCTCGACAATGGAAGTGACCTTCCTTTTCCTGATGGACTTGTCATCAATGGTCATGGTTCTAATGCTTTCACATTCAATGTTGATCAAGGTACATTACAATTTACAACAACTTGAGGCATTTTTCTTTTCTTGATGATTGATTCTAACACAAGCGGCTCAAGTTTATGTCAACTTATCGGTGAATATGAGTCATCAAATTTTCTGGTTTGCTTGGCAGGCAAGACTTACAGATTCCGCATATCAAATGTCGGACTCACAACTTCCATCAATTTCAGAATTCAAGGCCATAAGATGAAACTAGTTGAAGTGGAAGGAATCCACACACTACAAAACACTTATGATTCTCTTGACATTCATTTGGGACAGAGTTACTCGGTGTTGGTTACTACCGATCAACCGCCACAAGACTATTATATCGTTGTCTCTTCGCGATTTACCTCTCAAGTGTTGACAGCTACCTCCATACTTCATTACAGTAACTCCGCGAAAACTGTCTCTGGTCCTCCCCCAGGAGGCCTCACTGTTCAAATCGATTGGTCTCTCGATCAAGCTCGCTCCCTCAGGTAATGTTATAAATTGTGTTACATATTTGTGTGTGCGATCGTTGAATGATATACTAAAAGAATGTTTCATCACTCAGGAGAAATCTTACGGCTAGTGGACCGAGACCTAACCCGCAAGGATCTTACCATTATGGTTTAATAAACACGACGCGTACAATTAGACTTCAAAACTCTGCACCAATCATCAACGGCAAGCAACGATACGCGGTTAACAGTGTTTCCTTCATCAACGCCGATACACCACTTAAACTAGCTGATTATTTCAATATCCAAGGAGTTTTCAGCCTTGGAAGTATTTCGGACAGTCCTACGGGCGGTGGTGGTTACCTTCAGACTTCTGTCATGGCTGCTGATTTTCGAGGCTACGTCGAGATTGTGTTCGAAAATCCTGAAGATACTGTGCAGTCTTGGCACATTGATGGCCATCACTTCTTTGTTGTAGGGTAAGATTCATCTAACAAAACTTAAGACTCTTTCAATAATAATGTAACATTTTTACGATATCGATATTTTCAGAATGGATGGAGGACAATGGTCAGCTTCAAGCAGATCAAATTACAATTTGGGAGACACAATTTCTCGTTGTACAGTTCAGGTATATCCCAAGTCATGGAGTGCAGTGTACATGCCTTTGGACAATGTGGGAATGTGGAATGTTAGATCAGAGAATTGGGCTCGTCAGTACTTAGGACAACAGTTTTATCTTCGTGTGTATTCTCCGGCAAATTCGTGGAGAGATGAGTATCCAATACCAAGTAATGCTCTGCGGTGTGGCCGAGCTATAGGTCATTGAACTAAGTCGTTAAGTTTCATTCATTCTCTATGAAACACGGACTTCAAATATGATTATGAATTTTATAGTTTTCATTCTTCAAGACAAGACATTTCCTTCAATATATATTCTCCGGTCAATATTATAAGCAACAAAAGACTTTTTAAATTTATTGAATAAATGATGTATCTGGTCATTATTATATATCAGATACATCAATTATTTAATGAAAAAAAAACGTTTTTATTAGTTATAATAGGAATGAAGGGTGTATATAGTTTTATGGCTACATAATTTGTTTTCCTTCTAAAGCTTAACTAGAGCCGATTTTCCTTTGTACTAGTCAATATTACTTTAGATGATAAAATATAGTCCTTGGATTGTTTTGTTCATTATGTAAAATCTAGATTTAAATCACTGGTACATATGCCACATGACATTCATATGGCAACTATATGTGTGGTTATCTTTCCTATTCCCTCCATTCCTTACTTCTTTTTAATTGAAAGAAAAATGTGTTTGTATTATTTTCTTTAAGCATTTTATTTTTCAATGTGTTTGTATTATTTTCTTTAAGCATTTTATTTTTCAATGCAATATTAATAATTGGTTCGTTAATAATATTTTATATGATTTATTGTTGAAAAAAATACAACAACAACTTAGTATTATCTCATTAGGTAAAATTGATTACATGGATTAAATTTTATCATAATTTTCTATTAAATATTATATGTATTTCAAGATTCTCTCAAAGAATCTCCTTTCGGATTGATCCTTTCAATCTTACTTTCCTTCGTTATTTCGCCTCTTTGCTTTGTATTTGCTGCAAGCATTACAGTGTCCTTCTCTAGTTGAGTGAGTTTCATGGTTTCTCTATGGAGGCGATACTTCAGTTTTGGTGTGGTGGCGGTGTGCCATATGTTATCTGATGTCTTGTTTGAGTTTCATCGATCTGACTCTGGTGGTGTGGTGGGGGTGCTCCATCAATATCCTTATTTTTTTTGCTGGTTTTGTGCTTCCCATGTCAGGTTGTTTGTGTCCTTCCTCAAGAATCTTCACCATGGAAGATTCAAAAAGCTTGGATATCGGAAAAACATCACGCTCTAGTCTGGACATCATCCCCAAGTCTCACCATATCCCTCACCCTCGAAACATCATGATCCTAGATAATCTTCTGTTGGGGGATTGTAATGATGATTGCAGTAATGGAAAGAGGAACTTGTAAGTCCAAGAACAAAGCAAAATTTATAATCCTGTTAACAGAAAAAGTGAAGAAGATGATACAGATTTATGTGTATGGGATGATGTGTAAGAATAAGATTTTGTCATGCATCTAATCTTATACTTTGATGATAACAATTCATATAGACTCGTAGAGAACAATTTTGTATCCTAATTAATTTTTTTAATGTGCAGATACTAGATACGAGTTCTGACTCTGAGTGAATGACATGTGATGTCATCAGATTCTGAACCTAGTGCACTCTGACTCTGAGATATGTGGTTTACAAGATAATCAATCTGAAGATTCTGTACTCAAAGCTTCTGGTTTCTGCTCATACAAAGTTTTGTTACTCTGAAGCTTCTGATGTTGATATCCTCTAAAGCCCCGCACTCAAACAACTTTGAACTATGTCACCAGACTCTGAAGATCAGGTTTTGGTGAACTGTATCAAGACTCTGAAGACGGAGTTTCTTAAGATACTCTTAACCAGACTCTTACTCTTCTCTTATCATGCTTCATAATATATCTACCAGAAGCCTTTGAATATTGAAGATAAGATCAAAAGGTTTTACATGAGAAAAATAGTACACATTACAAGATCAAATATTTCTTCCACTATACTGATTTTGTGGGCTAAGGACGGTACTATTGTACCATTTTGTCTCCCATTTTTACAAGCCGTTATGCAAGGATACAACTGCATTTTGGTATTTCAATTCTAGTCTCCAACGGATATTTTCATTGCCTATATAAAGAAGACTTAGAAGAATGGAAAAGTGTTGCTACATTCTAAGAGATTATCATATACATGAACAATGTACTTTGTGAAATATTAGAGAAAAAAGAAACACACGCAAGAACTTTTGTTCATACTCTTCATAGAATATATTTTGTGTGATATACTTGTTATTCATTGGTGTATTCTGCTTTCTTAGAAACCTTTTGTAAACACACTTTGTATCTCAATTTGTTTGATTGTATTTTTCTTGAGTTACTAGGGTTTAGTCAGTATTACTCAAGAAGAAATTGACAGTTTGTGTTTGTGTTATAATCAAGTTTAAAAATAGTGGATTAAGTTCTTGTTGATAAGGCAAAATCACATTGGCGGATGGGCTAGAGGTAACTTAGTTAACAACGAACCATGATAAAATAATTGCTTCATTATTTTTTGTTCTTTATTTTCTGTTTGTTGTGTTGGGTAGAAATATACTTCATTTTTAGAAACTCAATTCAAACCCCCATTTCTTGTGTTTCTCTTCACCTTCAATTGGCATCAGAGCTCTGGTTCTGGTATTGATTGCGTATCAAACACTTCATTGTGTCAGATAAAGATCCATTTTGTGAAACACAATGGTTGATATCCCTCCACCAACTGCACCTGCTGATAGAGATAGAGATCACTATTGCGCAAAACCTCCAGTTTTTGATGGAGAAAATTTTGATTAATAGAAAGATATAATAGAAAGTTTTTTTCTTGGTCATGATGTGAATCTATGGGATATGGTAGTTGATGGCTACATTCATCCTGTTGATGGCAGTGGTAACAAGGTGAAAATAAGAATGATGATTGATCAACAAAAGAAAGACTACAAGAATCATCATAAAGCAAGAACCATCTTATTGAATGTTATTTCATACATTGAGTATGGAAATATCACAAATAGAGACACAACAAAGTCTATATTTGATTCTCTAAAAATGACTCATGAAGGAAACATTCAAGTTAAAGAAATCAAGGCACTTGCCTTGATACAAAAGTATGAAGCCTTCAAGATGGAAGATAATGAAACTATTGAGAACATGTTCTCAAGGTTTCAAAATTTTGTTGTAGGACCAAAGGTTCTGGACAAAGGTTACTCAATTGCAGATCATGTAAAGAAAATTATCAGAAGCATGCCCAAGAGATGAAAGCATATGGTAATTGCACTAAAACTTTCTAAGGATCTGAACAACACAACTCTTGAAGAACTTGTGAGTTCTATGAGAAGTAATGAGATAGAGCTTGAAGAGGATGAGCCTCAAAGAATTTAAATTTGTGGCTTTGAAATCAATGGGAAAGTATGAAAAGACTAAAGTCTTCCAAGCTGAAGAAGAAGAGGAGTCTGAAGAAGACTTTGAACAAGAAGATGAATTCTCTTCTTTCCAGATGTGTTAATCAACTTTGGAAGAAAAGAAAAAGCAAGTTCAGAGGCTCCAAAAGGACAGGTGGTCGCTCTGAGTCTACATCTAGACTGAAGAAGTCAGGTGTTGGCAAGGATGCTATCTATTTTGAGTGCAAGGAGTCGGGTCACTATAAGAATGAGTTTCCCAAGCTAAATAAAGACAGACCAAAGAAGAAATACTTTAGAGGAAATAAGAAAGGTCTAATGGAAACTTGGGATGACTCTGAATCCTCATAATTTATGAGGAAGAGCAAGCTAATGTGACACTAATGGCAAGCACATAAGTACCTGATGAAAAGATTCAATCAGAATCAGAATCAGAGTCAGACTCTGAAGAGGTATTTCCTAACTTATCTCGCTCTGAATTAAAATATTTTCTTTCTGAAATTCTAAAAAGTATTTGAAGCTTCATAAAAAATGTGTTTACTTCTTTATTAAATCTCAAGAGTGAAGAAGAATTTCAATGGCATTTAAAATTTCATAAGATGTTTGAAGAAATCCTGATATACTCCCTCCGATCCAATTTATAAGAGACGATTTACTTTTTAAATACATTGAATAATCAATGTATATTGATCCATATATAGTCCAGATACATTTATTATTCAATGTATCTAAAAATTAAATTGTCTTTTATAAATAGGAGCAGAGGGAGTATCTAATAAATCTTCCTATTATGACGTCTCATATAAAAGGAAAATCATCGAAACTATAAAAGACATCGGGAAAGTGTGTGCCTCAATCTTGAGTACCTAAAAGGATGTGATCCATCATTTTTTTTGAAATATTTAGAACTATGTGATGTTGCTAGATAGGTGGAATCCCTTTTCCCGGCTAGTCGTTAAGAAAGAAGAATTTATCTTGTTATGTTTGGTATGTCATGTTGTTAGATTAATCTCTCGCGATCATGTTATTTATTTTTTTTGTCTTTTTTACAGGTGAAATTGTTAATGAGAACATAATGAAAAAAATTTAGGAGGGAAAAGTTGGGTCCTCCTATGTTGGTCCATATCATGCTGGTCCTTCTAATTATATTATTATTATCTATATAAGAGATGATGATGAAGTGATAGACCAACATAGCTTATCGCCTCCTAAGCGGTATAATAAGGATGTGTATGTATTGGCGCGAGAGAAGCTTGTGATACCATTGCCAAAGATGTTCCAATGATGCTTATGTCAATTGCATACATCTTCCCTCAAGTCCTTCAAAATTACGCTATCTAGTGCTTTAAGAAAATGTCAATTATGTGACCAACCTAGTGCCTCTGAGGTGACAAATGTAACACCCTAAAACCCCGACTCATAAATTAAAAAATAAAATTCACATTTTAGGATGTTAATTAAGCATGACATGCATACTTTCCAAATAATTTCAAAATTCGCAGCGGAACTCAAAAATAATTAACATAAACTTCAATTATCTCAACAAATTGAAATACTCAATTAAAGTAACATAATCCAACTATTAACTCAAAAAAAAATGCCTTGTCACAGATGTTACATATAAGAGCATTAAACCAACTAAATATCTATAAGACGATAAAATAAAGGAAGAGAAGCTTCAAGGACACCTTCCAACTCACATCAGCCCTTACTCCTCCTGAGTATCTATACAAATATGTATAGAGCAACACAAAATAAACAAGAAAGGGGTAAAAATATGCTCAAATATATTACCTGTGCAAAACCTAGCAAGGGTAACATATTCAACCCAATCATTATTCATACATTTTGTTCACAATAATAAAATAATCACAATGCATTTATGTATGCAACGCGACCAACAATCTTAACTCAATGCATGTAGTACCAGTTTGGACATCAGAGGTTTGTTACTGATCTCGTCCATTCAACAATGGTTCCTTATTCAAACCGGCTTTCCACTTCTAAACTCGGGATGACCACATGTCCCCACTTCTGAACCCATGACTTTCCTCTTTCAACACACTGACACAATATGATATTATGATGCATGGCATGCAAATAATGTAATAAAAACAATTATGATTCCACTTTTAACCATAACAACATGCAATATAACATTCACAGTAATCCCCACTTTTGAACTACACACCTCAACACAAACAATTATAATCACCTTCATAATATGCAATCATAATCACCAATTCACAACTCAACATAAGAATCAATTATATAATGCAGTAATACTCATCCATAAACACCACAAGAAAAGCAATACATTCAGATTCTCATGTACACATATAACCTTTGGGAATGATAATATGAGGTAGTCATATGCGTTATCTTTCCAACTTTTAAATTGCACTTCAACGGAGTCACAAAACTCAAATTATGGCAAAAACAACAGGGGAACCAATAGATTATTGTTGGTGGACCAATCGATTAGTTTCATGGAAGCTAATGAATTATTGTGGGTTGACTAATAGATTAGTCATAGCTTGTTGTCCAATACTTTTTCCGCTCAGTTTGATGAACCAATAGATTGTTCCAGGGGAACCAATCGATTAGTTTCTGGATTTTCTCTCTCTAGAAATACCACTTTTAACTCATCTTCTTCATCCTCTATCCATTCTAAATCCTACCCAATTATGTTCTAACATGGGTAAACATTTTACATGATTAATTTATCATCAAAACATAATTGTATGATAGACTTTACACATCACCATTTTTCTTATCAATTCATTCACAATTCAACAACACATTCATCATATTAATAAATACCGATATGAACACCAACAATTCAAATTTCACATATGATGGTACAGAAATTTCAATAGTAAGAATAAAATGATAATTCATGTTCATCACAACAATTTTAGATAGGTTTTATACAAAACTTCTCCAAAACATACAAACTCAACAATGGAGAAAAAGGGAAAAACATAGAGGAGGGTCAGGATCCATCTCTATCCTTCATGAAATTGACACCTATAATCGAGTAATCTCCCTTACCTAAATTACCAACAATTTCTCAAGCTCTAGTTATGGTGATCTTCCTCCCCAAACCATTGTTCTTCCTTTTTCACTTTGTTGTTTGCCTCTTTTTTCTCAATGTAACTTCTACGTATCAGTAAACTCTCTCAACCCTCACACATTTCTTTTTAAATGAAAACTGAATTCTCCTATTTTGGTTATTTCAGTTTTACCCTTCTCATCTTTAATTTTCCTTATTTTTCTAAAAAAATCTATCCAAATATCACTATTTATATTATTTTATTTATTATTCTATATTTCTGCTAATTTTAAAATTAATTAAAAATTCTAATTAAGTTCTATGGCTCTTCCTAAATCCCGCCAACATACCCACTAATTCCACATACCACGTATATTCACCAAATAATAATAAAAAGCATATTAAATCACTCAAATACTACAATAAGATACAACTAAATTCAATTTAATTTAATTTAGGGTGTTACAACAAGCAGTCATTGTAGAATGAATTCCTCATGTGGCCTGCCTGATGGTCTTAACTTACGCTATTCTAGATTCATATGGGGCACTGTCCGCACGAATAAATCATTTATCTTATTATCTTAATCAATCATAGAAATAAGATCATGAGGCTTTGACTAGAGAATAGAATTTACAGACCATGTTTTGTTTTGTCATAATAATCCTCCAACTTTGCATTTTCGGTGATGGGGGGTAAAGTGTGGCCCCTTACCACAATCAATTTAGAACTCAAGAGACTTTAGGATGAGGGTCGACTTCAGGAGGTTAAGAAGATTGAGACTCCAATCATTTAGAACATTAACATAACTAAGAATTTAGTTGAATATGAGGCTGACATAATTGTTGTAGCACTCAAAGTTTTGAAAATATTATTGTGCAGATTCACAGTTTGAATCATGTTTGCGTTTTGAGACTGACGCATGAATGTTCACAAATATGTAATAGGTATGATGATTTAGTAACTGCTAACCAAGTTATTATGGATCTTTGTGCTTGCATATATAGTCAAGATGGTCAAAGGTGGTGAAGCTTATGGATAGCAAAGCTAGAAGTCAATTGAGTAGCTGTTTAGTTTTGATGATGACAACACTTAATACCAAACAATATCTAGTAAAGTCAAGTATCTGTTAAAGATAACTTAAGTGATCAAAGGTGCACTAGATTATTGATTAAGTTATCCTTCTGAATCAAGCTATCCTCTTGAAGATAGTGTCAACATTGTGGTAAAATGACATTCAGGTGAATACTTATATTTCAAGAGTCATCTGTGGTTTAAACCTATCAACTCCTAGATGATGGCAATCAACATGAAGATATATCAAGCCCTATTGAGAAGATTCAAAGCTCTCTTATGTTTCCAAACTCAAAAATAATTATGCCAAGACTTGTTAAAGAAATAAATTATGAAAGATTGCATTGTCGTGTTTGTCTGAGTGATCAATGTCTTGTATCGCAAAAGTATTTTTAGAAATACTATGGCTAAATCACATAGACACTTAAAATATTTGAAAAGCCTCTCATATTTTATTTAAACGACCAAAAAATATTTTTAGGGCCTAGCCAATTAATTAGGGGAGTGTCTGATTAATTTGAAGATGTTTTTTAAACTAAATATTCGATTAGATAATTAACCCAATCGATTATTTATTTATTGGTTGGGTCTAAAATTGGTTGGGACAATCTATTAATGATGGGTAACGACTATATATTAAAACCTTCAATTTATGACTTGTGAAATCAATTATTGAAGGTCAATGATCGATTAGCCTCATTGTTTCACTTAAGTTCACTTAAGATTTTAGATGATACATTTTTAGAGGTTGAAAAATCAAAAAGTTATTAGTAACCTTATAAATAATTGATTTATTAATTGTTTATCGATTGTAATTATTTTACTAATAATTTAATTTAAGTGGCATAATCTATGTTATTATGATATTTTGACATAAAAATTATATTAATGATAAAAACTTTTTATATTTTTTTATATAAAATTATTTTTAAAAAAAATATGAAAAATTTCTTTACAGTTTTTAAAATATTCTTTTTTAAAATCTTCATTCCTCTCCAAACACACCTTAAAAAAGTTACAAACTAGAGTACATATATTTTTATTTATTGTTTGAAATTATTTTGGTGAAAGAATAGAGCATTATTATTTAGTTTTTTATTAATATAAGAGAATAAATTCCACCCCATTAATTAGGATTCCAATTAAAATCAGAGGAAGTTTTGTATGAATTTATTCAACACAAAGATGCAATTTGTATTGTGCATTGTCTTCTGCGTGAATCTGCACTGTGGAATGCAACTTGTATTGTGCAGTTTCTTCACCCCAAACGCCGCCCCTAACCCTGCCTTCCGATCACTTTTCTGCGCTCCTCCGATCAAACGCCGCTAAAAGTCCTTCCGATCACTTTTCTCCCTCCTCCGACCAACGTGCGTTCACCGTGTAACTGTAAGTTGCTACTAGGTTCCTTCGATAATAAGCTTTACTATAAACGCATTTCGTTAATTTTAATTACCTGATTAGTTACGCATTGCGTTAATTTTAATTACCTGATTAGTTGTATTTCACAATTTGAGTAAACAACTCTAATAAGAGTCACACTCTAAGCTATAATACTCCATACTACACATGATTATACCTTCATTTTCCATTTCAATTTTTCTGTTAAATACCAACAACATAACTGAATAGTTGAAACTAGAGACAGAGTGAGTGAGGGCATTATTTTCAGTTGAAACCATTTCTGTCTATTCATTTTCCCAATGGAGCTTCGTCGTAGTCAATGCATTTCCAACGCAAGATCATCTGGTATTCTTAATCTTCCAATTTTCCTTTTCTTTCAAATCTTTCTGTTGAGTGCATGTGTTCATCATACCCTTTTCTTGTTCGTTTCTTGAATCTTTTCAACCTTCAATGATTTTCTTTTCGTTATACGGTTACAAAGCTGATATTAGGAGAAACAGAAAATAATTGACTTACGTTGAAAACTCTGATTATTATAGGATGATATTGAAATGTTTATGAGTCAACGCCTCTCTATGTATTATTATAGTGGAGATTTATCTGGTGATTTCATTCTATTGTAGGACCAATTTTGAGGAGATACATAGAAGAAGAAAATGCAGGAGAATCGAGAAGTATTGTTGTTGATGAAGTAATAGAGAACAAAGATAACAATGAACCGCCAATGGTTCAGGTTCCGCAGCAGCCACTTCCCATTGATAACTATAGGGAAAAAGATTATAAGAGTGAAATGTTGAATGAAACTGCGGAGGCCTCCTCTGATTTCATTCTACCTTTGCTTAGATTCCAAAAGGAATGGTTGGCTTGGGCTTTGAATCAGGAACAAATATACAGAGGTGGAGTGCTTGCGGATGAAATGGGAATGGGAAGGACCATTGAAGCAATTGCCCTTGTCCTTGCCAAACGAGAACTCCAACAAAATGGATTTGTATTTTCACAATCACCTTTACCATCTTCTTCTGAAGCGTTGCCATTGATTGAAGGAACTCTTGTCATTTGCCCCGTGGTAGCTATCACTCAGTGGGTCAATGAGATTGACCGATGTACTTTGAAAGGAAGTACCAAGGTTCTAGTTTATCATGGGGCTGACAGAATTAAGAATTGGGAACAGTTCTCCAAGTATGATTTTGTGATCACTTCATACTCTATTGTTGAATCTGAGTGCAGGAATATGTCGAATTGGCGTGACAGAAATTGTGAAGGACCTGGTTTTGTTAGACAAGCAAAACACTCCAAGCAAGTTAAGAAAAATAAATCAAATGCTATGCCAGCTCTACACGCTGTAAAGTGGCAGCGAATCGTACTAGATGAGGTCAATTTTGATTTAGTGTCTGTTTCTGTGTTTTGAAAATGAGTTTTCTTTCTTCCATTTTACCTACATTTTTTTCCGCATATTTATTAAACATCAGGCACGCTATATAAAAGATAAACGTTCTAAAACCACTCAAGCAGTTTTTGCTTTAGAATCTACATACAAATGGGCACTAAGTGGCACTCCATTTCAGAACCGTCCTCGAGAGTTGTATACTCTGGTAAATTTGCAAAGCTTTTTTGGCCGTAGTTCTGTGATATACAAGACTTATGTTTTAAAGATATTTTTATCGAAATTTCATGCGTGCAGATAAGGTTCCTACAGATAAATCCTTATTCCTATTACTTTTGCAAACACTGTAATTGTAGAGTTCTTCAGCACAGGTATGGTGATTCTTTTTATATAATGAGTTGTGTGCATTAGCAAGCATTAGTCATACATGAAGCATATATGAAAAGATAGGGTCTAGCAGCATTCGTTGTTTGAAAATGCTTGTTTCTCTTTAATTGTTAATTTTGAGTTTGTTTTCTTGTTGTCTTTGTTTACAGGTATGAATTATGTTCAGACTGCTCCCATGATTTTCGGGATCATTTCAATTGGTGGAAGAAAGTAAGTTCTACAGTTTCTTAGCCTTTTCTCCAAGGAGACAGAACTCATATTTGCAATTTTCAGTTACAAAAATAGGCCGGAGAAATAGTTTCAGCTGACATATTCTTTATTATTTTTTTGATCTTGCTTAGTACATTGCTAAACCAATTGAATCTTCTCGATCCAATGATATTTGTGGGAAAAAAACTATGATATTGCTCACACACACAATTTTGAAAAACTTGGTACTAAGACGCACAAAAATAGGCAGGGCTGCTGATCTTGCACTTCCACCTAGAATTGTAAGTTGTTTCCCATGTGGATAATGTTCAATTTTTAATACTGAAAAACTAGATGTAAATTTCTTCTATGTTTTTCTGTAGGTTTCAGTGAGAAGGGATTTCTTGGATAGAGAAGAGCTCGACTATTATGAAACATTATACAAGGAATTTCAAGCAAAATATAATAGGCATGTCATTCTTTTTCTTAGCAGTCAAGAAAAATACCATGAAGTTTAACTAATTCTCATAAGGCAAAAGGACAAAAGGGAGGGGGAGGGGGAGATCCATCTTTAGAAAAATCATATACATAAATCCTGTATTTTTTTTATTGATATGCTGTTTCCTTTACAGATATGTTAGAGAAAATACTATGGGGGATCACCGTTTTGAAATCGTTGGCCTAATCACACGGCTGCGTCAGGTGGACAAATTTTCTACTACAGTAAATCAGTTTTATGTTTTTTTCCACCTGCAATACAACTTTTTCCCCCTTTTATATCTGGAATGTTGATTAAGAGTGACATGCTTTATGAATATGTATTATATTGGGATGGACGTCAAGCTCTCAACGTCTAACAAATATTCCCGAAAAATATGATTGTATCTTGTCTATTTCATTCCATGTGTTCAAGTGAAACTAATTTGTTGATGAATAATTAAGATCTGCATTTTTACATATCCTTAAATGCACAGGTAACAAATCATCGATACCTTGTGGAATTTTCTCAAAAAGAGGAGTTAAATGCTGAAGATCTGGCAAGTAGTGCAGCTGACAAACAAGAAAGTGGCATTTGTCATAAGCCAGAAGAAGATCCTGTTGATTTAACTTCCAACAAGGATGTTAGGGATGACGATGATAAAATCATGGTTAAATATTTCAGATCCTCAAGAATTTTAAAAAACATTGAGCTTGAGAACTTTCAGACAAGCACTAAATTAGAGGCTTTGGTATGTAGTGTTGAGTGATTAGTCACGTTGTAAATGTTCTCTTTTCTGGTTTCCTGTTTCATTTTACTGTCTCCGACATTCCTTTATGCCTTAATGAATTAAATGGTTGTAGAGAGAAGAAATCAGATTCATGATTGAAAGAGATGGTTCTGCAAAAGGGATTGTTTTTAGCGGGTTCTCATTATTCGTAGATCTTATATACTACTCTTTGTACAAGGTGAATTAATTTTAAACTTCTATTCTATTGATATATATATATATATATATATATATATATATATATATATATATATATATATATATATATATATATATATATATATATATATAAAATGCATCAGTATGATAGCAAATGCATTAACTGCAGTCTGGAGTATCTTGCGTTCGGTTGAATGAAAACATGTCACAGGACGCACGGGATGCTGTTGTTCATAGATTTAATGTTGAACCAGACTGCAGAATTTTTGTCATGACCTTTATGGCTGGTGGTATTGCACTCAATTTGACAGTAGCATCACATGTGAGCATTTTCATGTTGCTTTTATATTCAAATAAAATAGGGTAGTTAAGTTTCTTGGAATTAAGATAAAATTTGTGTTGGTTTGTTGGATGTGGACAGGTTTTCATTATGGACCCTTCTTGGAATCCAGCTTTAGAGCTTCAGGCTCTAGACAGAATTCACGGAATTCACGGAATTGGGCAATATAAACCTACAAGGTTTTGGTTCTTGCTCTTTAGCATTCTCAAGTTAAAAAAATGAAAGTAACAACCTATGTAGCACCGGCGCTTCAGAATAAAGGCGTGTCCCTTGTCCATCTGTGTGTCATAGGTAAAAACTATGTCTTCATGAACTGACACTTTTTTTTACAGAGTTGTGAAGTTTGTCATTGCAAACACAGTTGAGGAGATGATTTTGAAGGTACAGGAGAAGAAGAAACAAGTTGTTCAAGGGTAAGTGTGATGCGTGAAGTATAGAGTTAAAGTTGATCGAAATGGTTCTTCTGAAGCTGTGGAGCAATTGTCATTTGGGGACTTTGAAATCTATATATATGCTAAATGAGTAGAACAAAAATGTATTTGTTTAATGTATGAACATCTATATCGAATAATGTATGAACTTCAAATGAATTGCGTCTATTGTATAATGTTTGTCTCTTTCAAAAAATATTTCTCAATCTTTACCCTTTTTAGATTACACATTCCGGATCGAATAATGTATGAACATCAAAAGTTAACTTTATTTTTTTCCCAATTGGAGTATAAAATTATCGAATTTTTCAAAAAATTTGAAAATCATAAAATATATCAAATTTATCAAAAATCTATTAGTGTTAACTTAATTTTTTTTATAGATGTGCTCGATATGAACTACTGAATTTTATAAATTTAATATTAGATTTTTGAAAATTTTACTATCTTCTTTGAAATTTTTTATTAAATATTTTTTTAAGATTAAATAAATAATGAAAAATATATTTTAATCAATACAAAAAATAAGAAGTGTCAGGTATGACTAATGATTGGAAGGACAAAATTCCACGTCTCTGTCTAACTCAAATTATAGTATTGTTTAACCCATTAAAATATTTTTTCAAATTATATTATGACTTTTTGATATCATTGCCACGACTTTGAAAATATTTTTTCAATATGCAACCCATTAAAAATATAGATTTTTTTAAATTTAAATAATTCAGTTTTTCAAATTAATTTTTAAAATAATTTATATTTTAAACTTTTTTTTAAATATCCCACTTTTAGATCTTGATCAAGGGTTGTTATTAGATGAATTGATGATAGCTCTATATATTTTTAAAAGGAGAAGTCAATTGGATTGACGATTCCATACGGTATTGATAATTCAATTGACGACAATGTACAATTTTATAAAGGAGAAACCACTTGATCTAACATCAGTGTACAAGCAAATTTTCTTAAGAGTGAACACACTAACAAACAATAGATAAAGACACTTAACACCACACCATGTTTAAGAGATTACAACAATCAAAACAATGTCATCTGCTGCAGACATCATATCCCTAACATCATTGTCATCTCTAACTCGTACCCATATACGCTGCCTAATATTATTGTCATCTTCAATTGAAATGTACGAAACAAATCTATCGATACTAATTCGTTCCTCATCCTTAATATCTCAGTCTACCCAATTTTTCAAACTCCTCTCAAGATGCTCAAAATTTTAGATGTTCCAAAAAAAAAACATTTTCATCAGAGGTTTCGTTGCGGAATAACAAACATGCATATATCTTTTAACAATCATGATAGAGCTAGTGATAAAAATGAAAGAAGAATTTGAAATGAAGTGTGAATTATAGCAAATGGTAGGAGACACCTCTATTTATATTTAAAAAATTATGTTTATACACTGATGTCAGACCAATTGGCATCTCATTTATAAAGCTATATATTGGCTTCAATTGAATTGACAATATCATATGGAATCGTCAAATCAATTGACGCATCCTCTTAACAATATACACCTATCGTCAATTCATCTAGAGTAACACTTGGTCCAATTTTAAAAATTGGGTTATTTTGAAAAATTATTTGAGATATGAATTTTTTTAAAAATTAATTTAAAAAATAAGTTATTTAGATAAAAAATTATAAAAACATATACTTAAAATGCCACTTTTTTTTTAATAAGAATATATAATAATATAAAAAGTCAAGTTGACATGCTAGAAGGGGGCGTCATTTGGGATCACGTACTACATTTTTTTAAATTATTTATAAATAATTTATAAATATAATATTTAATTAAAAAATTAATAAAAAGTTATTTTATTTTTTTTGTAATTTTTATTTTGTAATATATTTTAATATTTATTTATATTCTTAAAATTAAATATTTAGTAAATATAAAAATTTTAATTAATTTTTCCATTAATAATCATTTTATAATTATTAATAAATAATTTTAATTAATTTATAAATGTAATAATTAATTGAAAATTAAATAAAAATAACTAAAAATTAAATTAAAAAATATATATATAACTTCTTTTTTTGGTATTTTAACTTTGTAATATATTTTAGTATTTATTTATATTCTTAAAATCAAATATTTAATAAATATAAAATGCTTTGTGAATTAAATGATTTTAAAGAAATTAAATTTAAATAGGCATTGAAGAAAACAAAATTCAAATATACAATATTTAAAAATCATTTATTAAAATTTTATGAAATCAAAAATAATAAAACCTTTCAACCCCAACCCCACTTCATTCACACAATAATATTATATTTCAATTTTATTTTTTTAATTGTTTATTTAAAGAGATTAATTATTATACACTGCCAGTGTAAAAAAGTTTTACACCATCGATTCATCATCATCATCCGTTTGTATTACTTAGATTTTTAAAATAAAAGTCAAACTTTTTTTAATATCCGACGTCTATGATTAACTGACAGTGTAAAATCCTTTTACACTGTCAGTGTATTTCAATTAAACTCTTATTTAAATTTAATTTCTTTAAAATTGTTTTATTTCTCAATGCATTTTATATTTATTAAATATTTAATTTTAAGAATATACACAAGTATTAAAATATATTATAAAATTAAAATAACAAAAATAATTTTTTTTTGTATTTTTGTTGATTTCTAATTAATTTTAATTAATTTTTATTTAACTATTACATTATAAATTAATTAAAATCATTTATTAATAGTTATAAAAGAACTATAAATAGAAAAATTAATTAAACATTTTATATTTACTAAGTATTTAATTATAAGAATTTAAATAAATATTAAAATATATTGAAAAATTAAAATAACAAAAAGAATTAATTAATTATTATATTTATAAATTAATTAAAATCATTTATTAATAATTTAAAAAAATGAGAATGCATCCAGATGGCGGCCCTTGTATGTTAGCTTGGCTTTTTATATTATTAATTTTTTTTATTAAAAAATTAAAAAATGTGGCATTTTTTAAGTATATGTTTTTAATGGGTGTTCTATTGGGAAAATGTTTTCAGATTTGTGGTAATGATGTGAAAAAGTTTTCATTAAAGTTGATTTTAGGTGAAGCAAATTAAAATTTATTATTACTGCTACAAATTCTTTTCTAGAAAACTTACCGTTCTTTACTAGAATGCAAGCCTATACCAACTAACGTAAGTTTCCTACTTGGTGCAGATTTGAGCAAAAAATAGAAAAGATCTTTCAACTTTCAAGAATATAAAAATTGATTTGTATGAGACTACAGAGTAATATTCAGGTCTAAATCAAATTTTGGTAGAATACATTTGAAGCCGGAGAAGAAAGCAATCAAACAAAGTCCAAAAAAGGTACTCGCTTGAAGTGTTTTTCAAGATAAAGGCAGAAATTGAAAGATTGTTTGAAACCGAATTTAGTTGAGCAACCACATAGTTCTTCTTGATAAGAAAAATGTTTCTCTAAGAGTTAAAAATTTAAATGCCACCACTTCTAAAGACGAATATCGTATGCGGATGGTTGATATGTTAATAAACTTAGTATCTGACAGTTAAATTTATATTTCAAGGAATAAGTATTTATATTATAACCAAATTTTTATTATAGAAGATGATGTATCAAAGATGATGTATTTGGTTAAGTGAAATCCACCTTAAGGTAAAAATACACTTATCTTTTCTGTTAGTTATTAAGAAAGAAGAATCCCTTGTCGTGTTTGGTATGTTGAGTTGTTTGATTAGTCTCTCACAGACATATTATTGAATTTTTTTTTGTCTTTTTTTACTGGTGACGTGGTTGATGAGAACATAATGAGGAAAATTTAGGAGGGAAAAGTTGGGTCCTCCCATGTTGGTCATTCTAATCCCATTATTGTTGTTTACATAAGAGATGATGATGAAATGATGTACCAACGTAGATCACCGTCACCTAAGAGGCAAAATAAGGATGTGTGTGTCTCGGCCCCGAAGAAACTTGTGATACCAATTACAAAAGATGTGCCAATAATGCTTCCGACAATTGCACCCTTCCTCCCTCAAGTCCTTCAGAACTATACTCTTTGGTGCTTCAAGAAAATGTCAATTATATGACCAACCTGGTGCCTCTAATGCAACAACCAATCCTTGCATAATGAATTCCTCATGTGGCCTGTCTAATGTCCTTAACCTGTGCTTTTTTGGATTCAGATGGGGCAACGTCCGCATGAGATGAGCAATTGTCTTGTGATCTTGACTAGTCCTAAAAATAAGGTTGTAAGTCTTTGGCTAGAGAATAAAATTTACGGGCTAAGTTGATTTTGTCATAATAATCCTTCAACTTTGTATTTTCTGTGATGAGGGGAAAGTGAGGCCCCTTAACACAATTAATTTTGAACTCAATATACTTTAGAATGAGGGTCGCCTTCAAGATTTGAGAAGATTAAGACTCTGATCACTTAGAACATCGATATTACTAAGCATTTAGTTGAATATGAGACTGGCATAATTATTGTTAGTACTACAAGTTTTTAAAAGTATTATTGCACAAATTCACCTTTTGAATCATGCTTGCATTTTGAGACAGGGGCATGCATGTTCACAAATATATAATAGATGGGAGGATTCAATAATTACTAGCCTAGGTAATATGGATCTACATACTTACAAGTATAGTCAAGATGATCCAAGGTTGTGAAGCTTATCGATAGTAAAGCTACAAGTGAACTGAGTAGATTTTTAATTTTGATGATGACAACACTTAATATCAAATGATATCTAGTGAAGCCAAATGTCTATTAAAGATAACTCAAGAGGTTAAAGATGCACAAGATAGTTGATTAAGTTATCCTCCTAATTAAGTTATCCTTTTGAATATTGTGTTAACACTCTGGTCAAACAAAATTCAATTAAAGACTTCTATTTCAAGAGTCACTGGTGGTTGTAACACCTCAAAATTTGCCCTCCTCTCTTGGGGCTAGCATTAACATATTGCATTTCATTTTAGGGCATTAGGCATTTCATATTGCATATCATGTGGTTACATTATGCAAGCCATCTTCCCAAGTCTTAATCAGGATGAGGAAGTTAAAAGTGCAAGCCTAGGGTTTCATTGATTGATCATGGCCATCTGAGGATTGAGCTGTGAATTAGGGTTTTATGATTCTCAATGGATGTTGGTCTTCATCTTGATTGCAATGATACATCATCATCATCATGGTTGGATGTCATCAGGAGATTGAAGAAGATTCCTTGAGATTAGGGTTTTGACCACTGGTCAACCCTAATCAGCTGTATTGGGCCAATCAGGGCATGATCAGGAGATGGGGTTTATGATGGATATGGGGTTCATTTTGTGATTATATGGTGTTTATTGAGGCTAGGGTTGCACCCTTGAGCCATTTCAGTTGAAGATTGGGGTTCAATTTGATCTATGCATTGCCAAATTCATCTATCAGATGAAAAGTCAACTGTGGTCAACTGTACATGATCTGATGGATTGGGAGGTGGAAATGAGTTGGATACACTTCATTCATGTTGGAACAAGTGTTATTTGACATCTCAAAGCTTAAGAATGAAGAAAATCAAGTCAGGACAAAAACTGCCAAAAATAGAAAGTGACTTGTAATTGAAGTTTCCAAAAATGGAAAGTTTTGGACCTCAAGACCACGTGTCCAAGGAAGCTTCAAATGAAACATTGTTCAACATGAAAGTTGTAGATCTTGTTCTCACCTTTCCAAAAAGTCCAAGAACTTGAAAATCCAATGTATGGTTGGAAAGTTATGGCTCAGTGAAATTCAAAAATGACCCGTAATCAGGAGGCCATAATTTCCACATGCTTTGTCCAAATTGCAAGTTCTTTATATGCACAAACTCCATTTAACATGTACTTTGAGGGTGCATCATTGGATTTGTCCAAAAATGGCCAAGGCAAAAAGTCACTTTTCAACTGGACAGCTGAATTGGACCAGGGGCAAAATTGTCCAACTCTCAAAATAATTGGAATTTGGAGATGGGACTTTTTTCTACACCTCATAAATGGAATTTAGAGTGTGTTGGAATCATCATTTCTTGCATAGGCCTTGTAAATTGAGATTTGGCTTGAAAAATGCAATGGATAAAAATGGACAAATGGTATCACATGGTGATTTTGAGATTTAAGCAACCAATGAGCATGAGGCAAGTTTCTACAGCTCACATGTGATAATTGGAAGGTGTATGTGCTGTCAAAACAGGTGGCATGAGCTGGCATAGTGAGATACCATTTTTACCCCTCACTTGAAATAACCAATTACACTAACAATGCTAATTTGGTTAATCACACACTTAAGCATGGATTAAGCTATCATATATAAACATAAACACTCTCTAATCATAACAGATTTTCACACTTCCCCAAATTGGATCTCAAAACCTCTCACATTCATCAATTTCATCAAGAACTCAAGAACCTTCAAATTCCTCAATCTTCCTCAATTTTGGATCAAACCTTGAAATTCCTTTTGCATTCATCTTGTATCATCACATGCTCGAGCTGTTTTTGCTTTTTATCATCGATCAAGCACTGGTTCGTAACTGTCCATACAAACATCATCCATGGTGAATCGGAGTTTTGAGCGTTAGGAGCAACATTGACCGGATCCAAGTGTTCTACTCACCTTCCACGAGCCTCTAGTGCAACTGTTCGAGATCAAAACACACGAATATCGTCCATAGCAGTTCTGCATAACAGGTACACCAAAATTTCGACCATCACGATTTGATTTGTTGTTATGTGCGTTTGATAGTTCACTTCATGTAGAGCACGGTGATAGTTTTATTTTTGCGAATGGTTAACCGTAGGCTGCGTAATCTTGAAATGAACTTTCGATCCAAAACCCTAAGTGATTCGATTCGTTTGATTTAGGAATGGTTAGGCAAAATAGAGTTCATATTTGTAATCCTCATGCTTGGACGGTTCGAATGAGTATCTACTCGTCCGTTTTGGTGAGGGTTTGAGAAACTAGTGTTCTTGAGTATTCATGATATTTCTGGAAAATTCTGGGTAGAAGATGAAGCCAGGAGCTCGTTTGATCCGTTTTGCTGTTTGAAAATTCAAATTTAGTGTTTCCCTCCCGCGCCATCACTAATTACAAAACTGCCACTGTGCAATTTTAATTAATTTGTTTAATTCACAAAAATTCATTAACACATTGAATAATTCATAAAAAATAGTAAAAAAATCATAAAAATATGGAAAATTTTTCTATGACTTTGTTGATGAGTGTAGAATTTTTTTGACCTATTGGTCAAAGTTGTGCTTGGTGTAAATAGTGTTTGACCTAGGGTTCTTCCATACATGTCCATTTTTGCTACCTTTGACTAATTCCATTGTGAAATGCACATAGTGTTAAATAAATTCTTGAAAATTTTTGTGATGATTGTGGACTCATTGATGCTCATTTACATGTAAATTTCATGCATTTTTGATACCTGGTCATTGAGCAGCAAATTCTGGAACTTAGGTGTGACAATTTGTGTCACACCTCATTATGTCAACTTGCTGGATTTTTTTGAGTGACCTATACTTGTGGGATTAATGTGAAATTTTGCATGATGCTTAGTTAACATGTTGGGAAGCTATGAGAATTTTTGTGGAATTTTTCATGTCATTTTCAAATTGATTGTGATTTTTCATTTCTGTTGACCAATTGTGCAAGTCCATGTGATACATGTTGGTAGATTGATTGGGAAATGCTCATATGGTATTGTATAATCATGAAATTTGGCATGCTTGTAGTAGACACATGTTAGGACCTCCCTGTTTTGGTCTCATCCATTTCTTTATTGTTTTCATTGAGATATGAATTTTTGAAGTGGAAGCATGTATTGATGTTGTGATTTGGAGCCTATAATTGTGTCTGTTTTTGTTGATTTTCATTGACATGGTTCCATTTGCCCAATTGAGCTCAAATTTGACATGGTAGACCTTGAATATCCCCTGTTTAGGTGTAATTAATTTGAGAATTTTTGGATTTATTTTGACGTGGATTTGAATGCAATAGTTCTGTTTGTATGCTTGGTGCTTCATTTGAACTAGTTTGCCTTATTTTGTGCATAACATGAGCATAATGAAGGATATAAACATGAGACCAATGATGTTTGCTCTTGTTTGACTTTAATTTGAGATTGGTTTGTGAATGCCTTGCTGTTTAAGGAATTTGTCTTGTTTTGGACCCTAGGCTTAGCCTAGTGGTCTAGTTGCTAATATTTGCTTGATTTTTCAGGATCAAAAGCATAATGCACATGGAGAACGAATCAAGTTAAATGCAATTGATGTTGTTTGATGTTTGTACACTAACATAACATTGTTTTGTAGGTGGTGAAACTTGGGTTTAAGCTTTGAGCTTGCCTTGTTGTGCATTGCTTTGTATAGTCTGACTGATTGAACACTTGCTGTTTATGGTTTGTCTGTCTGATTACTAACTGGGTTTGATTGTTTCCAGGTACTTTAGTTGCTCAGTTCCTTGTGAACTTTTGCTTTGCTTTGCTTAAGCAACTTGCATTGAGGTAGGTCCTCTTGACTTCATGTAGTCTGGAGACCCGGCTGTTACCGGGCCGGGCAAATAAATGTCTGAAGTCCTCCTTAAGAGGCAATGATTGTGTATGTTTAATTTTAAGCCCAAGCAGGAAAAGTCCTTCAAGTAAGGCAATTGGTGGAAGGTAGGGACAAGCAGTCTGTCCCCCACTATTCAGTGAGTCTTCTCCTTGCTCCCATTACATGGTTGTAGCATTGAGATCAAAAGCCCAAGATCCTGTGCAGTGCACATTGAGTCAGAGTCATCGAGTATAGAAGGGTCCCCCCATTCTGGACCCATGCTCATTTGTCAGAAGCTCTCCCTGGTTAGGGATATGAGCTGTGAGGTCTGATCCTCACTTCACCTCTTCATCTGCTTCACCTTAGCCTCGTAATGGCAAGGTTAAGAGCAAATCAAAACCATGTACAGACGACTCGCTTCGGCGGTCAAACCCCTTTGATTGAGCCTCTTGTTTGGCTATAGTGCGTGCTATATGGATATCTGATTGACATGCTTGTTTGAGATGCCTGTTCTCATTTGATGTATGATATGATTGTATGCTTGTGTGCTAGCTTCTTTCCTGGTTAGGATAGGCTTGTTTATGCAAGTAGGATAGAAAACTGAACTTAGGGTTAACGATGCATGACAACATTAGGCTCGAGTCTCAGCTCCCTAGTCGTGTGTCTTTTCCCGGTTTCTGGTTAGCAATTTAGTCCCTTTCGGGGGAACTACATCGCCCTGATCCTCGTTCCAGACGAGGTATGTAGGCAGGGGGTCGTGCGAGACCTCTCCGGGCAACCTTTTTCTTTTTTGTGTGTGTTTACCTGTTATCTGATTGTGTGTTTTGGTTCGGATGCCGACGTAAGCCCAGTGATTGGCAGTCGGGCTCCACGTTTGCCCTTTTGTGCGTGTTTTGGTTCGGATGCTGACGTAATTCCATCCAGTGGTTGTCGGGCTCCATGTTTGCCACCCTTGCTTATTTGTATGTTTTGTGTTGTTTGGCGTGCGTAAGCCGAACTACAGTGGCTCTGATTCTTGTTCCAGACAAGATATGTAGGCATAAGGTGCGATACCTTATCGAGCTCATTCCTCTTAACCCCACCTGCGTTCCCCGTGTGTGTGTGTGTGATGTTTAGCAACCTTTTCTTTATTCTAGGACGTGGATCCCGTCGAGTACGACGGACGTGAGGGGTGCTAATACCTTCCCCTTGCGTAACCGACTCCCTTACCCTTTCTCTCTGGTCGCAAGACCATTTCCTTTCCAGGTTTCTCTGAGCGTTTCCTTTCCCTATCTTGGGATAAATAACGTTTAGTGGCGGCTCTGTGTGTTTTTTATTTTTGAGTCTCGCCGGTTGATTTTTCGCAGGATGCGACAGTGGTTTAAATCTATCAACTCTCAGATGATGGAAATAAACATGAAGATATCTTAAGCCTCATTAAGAAGATTCAAATTAAGTTATCCTCCTAATTAAGTTATCCTCTTGAATATTGTGTTAACACTTTGGTCAAACAAAATTCAATTAAAGACTTATATTTCAAGAGTCACTGGTGGTTTAAATCTATCAACTCTCAGATGATGGAAATAAACATGAAGATATCTTAAGCCTCATTAAGAAGATTCAAAGCTCTTGTATATTACTAAACTCAAAGATAATGATGTCAAAATTGAAGTTTCAAAGTTAAGAAAGAAAAGAAGTGTGAAAGTTCGTCTAATCATGTTGTGTCTAATTGAATGACCAGTGTCTTGTAAAGACACAAGGGTATTTATTGAAATATCATGGCTAAATCACACATACCACAGACACACACACACACACACACACACACACACATACACAATATTTGAGAAGCCTCTCATATTTTATTTAAACCACTAGAAAATATTTTTAGGGCCTAGCCAGTTGATTAGGGGGGTGTTTGATTGATTGGATGACCTTTTTCAACTAAATAATCGATTAGATCATTAACCTAATTGATTATGTTTTGCTTGGTTAAGTCTAAAATCAGTTGGGGTAGTCTCATAATGATTGGTAATGACTATTTATCAAAACCTTCCATTTATGGCTTGTGCAATTGATTATTGAAGGTTAATAATCGATTAGCCTAATAAATTATCACATTGATTTGGCCCATGAATTATTTTTAAATTTATAAAACACCTTGGCCTATAAATAAAGATCTTTGCCATCATATTTTTGTATCCATAAAACAATATTTGATCTCACTTTCATTTCTCTCATCACTTTGATCAAATCTCTCAATTTTCTCACATATATTTAGCCATAGTTCTTCGAGAGTATTATTGAGTCTAAGTGAGGATCTTTATTCTGGGTGAGGGAAAAACTGTAAATTTATCAAGAGTTTATTATCTATTGAGTAAATAACTCTTCCATATGAAGTTATTATTTTGGTTGCGAGCTAAGCCCGTAAAAACTCTTGTTTGGTTTGAGAATTGTCTTAGGAAGTCTCTATTTTGTTCGTGAGTTTCGTCTTGAAGAAAAAGCTCTCTTTTGATTCGTGAGTTTTACCTTGAAGAAAAAGCTCTCTTTGGGTTCTGTTGAAAGGTATATTTCGTGTCGGGTTTTTGTTATCGTATCCACAGGGATTGTAAGATATCACCGCCGTTCGATGGTTGTATTAATCTTAGCTCAATGTAACAATAGGGTTTTGGTTTTAATCAAGTTATCTTGCATAAAAAGTAATAAATTGCGGTAAAAGTTATGGTTTGATTAAATGAGAAATATTGTCAAAGTTAGGTTTCAATGATCACTTTGCATGTATTTGCTCGGTCAACAATCTTATAAACTCCTTTAGATGATAAATCATTTCACAAAGTCCTCTCAATATGTTTCTCTCGAACACATATTGTGAGTTTTGCCATTTTGATCCATTGTTTCTCTCGAACACAATCTATCAAAATGACAACTTTTTGGTTCAACCTTATGGTGAACAAAATCATTCGTTACTATCTCTAGCTAACAAACAAGTTTGGATGAAAACCTAGGTCAAGAGTCGGTAAACATCTCTCGATCATAAACCAACACAAAGAGTTTTAAATAGAAACAAAGTTTTCATCATATATTTACCGTTAAAGAGTTTACATATGAGGATCCTTACATTTACACACAAAGCTAGTAATCACCTACATCTAACCTTGACAAATGGATGACTTAGCTACTCATTTTCATGGTAGCTTGGTCGGCAAGTAAGGAAAGAAGGTTGATCAACATCCAAGTCGGATAATCGAAGTTGGATGGGAATCCACCTTCTTTTTGTAGAAGATGGTTCTAAGATGAAGAGAAAATGAAAACTAGGGCATAAAGATCCCAAGAACAATGCTGCAAAAATATCTAGAAGAAAGTACAAAAGTGGAAAAAGTTGGTAAAAATGAGGTATGGTGCCCAAAAGTGGCACCTGCTACTTATAGACCACTGCTGGGCTGTCATGTTCGCTAGGCGAGCAGAATGGCTCGCCTAGCGAGGGTCAAAAATGGGCACATAAGGCCCCTGCGCCCAGAGAAAACAGGGCCTGCTGAACTGTGATGTTCGCCTAGCGAACATACCTTCGCCTAGCGAAGGACACGCTTCAACCTTCGCCCCAGCGAGGTTGAGAGGTTTTGCTACTGGAATGCTCGCTGGGGACTCGCTAGAGCTTCGCCTAGCGAGTGAGTGCTGGCTGCGTTTTTCACTAAAACAGAATGAACTCGCTACCACCTTCGCCTTCAGCTCGCCTAGCGAATTAATTTGACAATTTACTGGAGCTGTTCGCCTGGAACTCGCCTAGCGAACCAATGCTTCGCCACAGCCTCGCCTAGCGAGCAGGCTGATGAAATGCTTGTATTCTTTGGTTCCTTTGCCAATTTTCTTGTGTCTTCATTTTCAATTAGTTCATGTCTTTCCTGCACAATAACACACAAATCAAAGGCACCAAGCTTGTTTATCAATGTAATGCATTCCATGTAAAACAAATGTGGTTTTGACAGTTTTAGCAAGGAAAAAGAGTGAAAGATGCCCACATATGATAGCTCTAATAAGCACTTTTGGGCATCTAACAACTCTCCCCAACTAGATTCTTGCTTGTCCTCAAGCAAAGTATGCCTCTTGAAGGACAAGAGGATTTGCTTTAAGAAACTGGTTTCTCCGAAGTTGGATAAACGACTCAAACACAAGCGAAATCAGTAAATACAAGTTCCCAACGGTTCGAATAAAATAATACATAAGAACTAAAACTTAAATAGCAATGCAAAATATTTATCTATCTACAACAATACTATTCTGAATGAATCATCCTATCTCTCCTCTTCGAATAAGGAATGAAGATTTTGCGCGTTTGCAACCGCGGGACTAATCTCACTCTCTAACAAATAATGAAGAAATCAAATAGATTCATACAATGTCTAACAATTAAAAATGGTACTGTGGAAGCATAAAGATCACTAAGGGCTTTTCGGTTGAAGCTTGGTTAGGTTAACAAACAAGGGTCATTTCTAAGGCCATTGAAACGAAAGTGCCAATGCAAAAGAGACATTCACAGTATTATTCACACTACTCGACTTTGTTTCATTTGTTTCTTATTTGAAACCTTCACAACACAAATTCCACAACTCAATTTTATTTTTCACTATTTTTCTTCCAAGCAAGCACTCATTTTCATTTTTTCTATTTTTGTTCTTTTCTTTCACATCAAATATACAAAACAGATGTTTCTTTTCTATATTTTCTATACATATATTTTTCTATGCTTGCTCGGTTTTTCTTTTCTTTTTCAAGAGTTGTGGTACTTACCAATTCTTTTTCGTTCTCCCCAACTTATTTCTTCCACACCCTAAGTGAATGCTCTTAATTTTTTACGGCAAAAGAACAATAATCAAGATTTTCCGGGTTGTAAAAAAAAAGATTTTTGAGATCTCGCTTTATTTCAAGCCGAGATTCAACTGTTTAGGCTCAAAGGGGTTAACAAATACTCTCTCTGCTCACAGGTAAGTTGTTTTTGGATGTAGTTGTGCTCGAAAGAAAACAAGTGCCTTGATCATTTCTAATTGCTTCCACAATTTCACAATAATAAAAGACAAATAATGAATCACATGAATCAACAAAACTTATTAGAATCCAGCATTTAAGTGAACAATGGAGGTTTCCTCACAATTTGTGGTTTTAAGTTCTAGATGAAGCATTCATTCAATTATGTTGCAAAAAGACAATATTCAATTTACCAAAAAGAGTAAAGTTCCTAATGCATTCTAAAATTCTAGCCGACGGTAACCATGTACCTTAGCTTCATTCACTTGTTTATTCTTATCATTGCCATCCAAGCTCGGATGCACCTTCATTGGGTACTTCTTGAGGAGCAACCAATCTAGAAGGGTTTGCCACTCAATCAACCAAAAATTTATTAAACACACAAAATTAAAAACATATATAAATAACATTAACTGAAAATATAAATTTGTTCATGGGGGACAAAACACCCCAATAGTACAACACCATGGTCAAAATACAAAATCCGAAGATACAAATAGAATTAACATAAAAACTGAAAAAATACAAAAACTTAACCCACTAAGGGCTCAGGACTCCTCCTCGCTACCGGCCTCAGAACCGGTAGCCTCATCATCATCATCAACATCATCAGCATCAGCGCCCACCCCCTCACCATAGACTGGCCTGTCCACAGGCCAATTAGCGTTAAGCATAAACTGCTCACGCGCCAACAATGCTCGAGCACCGGAGGGGTCATTACCTTGCAGTTCCAACCTCTGCATACTGTTGTGCATATCAATCATAGCTCTCTGGGATGCCGCCATCCACTCAAAACTGTAGTCACACACCGCTCGTAGGTAGGGATCAAGCCCGGGAGTAGAAGCACTAGGACCATCAGAAGCCCGAGTACTTCCTGAGGCTGCATTGCCACCGGTAGTCTTTGGTCTACAATATTTAGCCACATACCGATCATCGATAGGTGCCGGGATCCTAACCTGCCCATGAGACGGAAGTCTCACCCTTGCCTGAACGCATAAGCTCATGATCAAACACGGGAAAGCCAGGGGACAATTAACACGAGCCCCCGACTTAAGCCCGCTCTCGACCACCGTCTTCAGCTAATTGGCGATTATCCTCGCCACATCTATCTCAACATTTGTGAGGATGGAATGGACCAAATGTGCCACTGGGATCGGCACAGTGGAGGTGTGTGATTTAGGCTGGATGTTGGTCAAAACCAAGAGCAGTATCAGCTGAGCCATGGGAGTCATGTCCTCCCGATGATACCTCACTGGAACCCCAGATGGGTTCGGCTCAACCGATTTCCCAGGTAAAAGCAGGTCGGCGGTAATGGCAGGGACATCTCGGTGAAGCCTTAGGTCGGTGTGGTATTGGTCTCTCTGGTCAGCTCCCAGCTGGAGCGGTTCCCCAAGGATTCGGTTGATAGCATCCCGGTCAAATGGAATTGCACGCCCGGCAACTCTAGAAACCCAAGTAAAGGGCTCGTCGTCGTCGGGCAGTGCGTTAGCATAAAACTCCCGCACTGTCGCAATGTCGTAATGCTCTATGGGACTTATCAACCTATCCCACTTCTTTGCGTCTATCAACCCGGCGAAAGTTCTGTAAGTGCCCTGTGGGTTGATCAGAAAGCGCTTCTCTGGAAGTATCTTCCGCTTCTCCAGAGCGATGTACCGTGCAGCCTGTTTTGGACCGACAAACTTGTCGGTATCGAATTGAATAGGTACGGTCCGGGAAGTAGTTGCTCCCTTTGTTTTCTTACCAGCTCCAGACCTTGACTCCATCTGCAAAATATACAAAGAAACAACACACACCAAACAACAAATTAGCCAACAAAGCATAATTTAAAATACTGCCTTGCTCGCTGCTGCTTCGCCTAGCGAAGTGGCAGCGAACGCTCGCCCCAGGTTCGCCTAGCGAGTGCTAGCGAACCTTACGGGTTTTGGGGTTTTCTGCATTTTCAAAGTTTTTTCCCCCAATACCCATACTCTAATGGTTCCCACATCAGAACCTAATGATTTCTCATGAAAATTAATCGTTCTATGCTATTGGGGATTGCCTAATTGCATGCAAAACCTAAAGTAACACTAAATCCCCAATTTGAAAACCTAAATCTTCAAGACTTGCAAACTCCAAAATACCACATGCAACCTCAATGTTCCCATACCACACTCATCCTATTTGCCATTCACATTTGGAAATTAAGAGTTAAAACAAAAAGACAAATGTAGTAGGGCAAACCTTAGTTACACGGATTCGGAAATGTGAAGTGAGAAGAGTTTGCAATCGACCGAAACGAACAAGTGTTGGTGATAAAGATGCAAATGAAAGAGTTTGAGAAGCCTAGCACAAATTCCTCAGCAGAGCCGTTCAGAAAATTTTTTGAAGGTTTGGGGCAAAATGACCCTGCTGAGATTTAAATAGTAAACAGTACTGCAGCGCTCGCTGCTGCCTCGCCTAGCGAGCTGCTAGCGAGCATGCTCGCTACTGTCTCGCCTAGCGAGCTGCAAGCGAGCATGACAGCAAGTGCATTGGCAAATGCAGCACTTGCAAGTCATCCAGCATGGGTTTAGCACAGTGTACTCAATACAACATAAAACATAAAACAGTAAATACTTACAATGTTGGGGTGCCTCCCAACTAGCGCTTGTTTAACGTCGGCTAAGCTCGACGGTGCGATGCTCACAGAGGAGCATCGAGCGGCTGAGCACAACTCTCGCGATCCACATGACCGCCGAGATACACTTTCAATCGTTGGCCATTCACGGTCCAACTATCTTTCTTGTCCATGTCTTAAATGACAATGGCCCCGTACTCTTTTACTTCTTTCACCCGAAATGGCCCGGACCATTTTGATTTCAACTTCCGGGAAACAACTTCAACCGGGAGTTGAACAATAGGACCAATTGTCTGGGCACAAATTCTTTGTTACGGATCTTCTTGTCGTGATACTTCTTTGCTTTTTCCTTGTACAACCAACTTGAGTGGTATGCGGCATTGCGCATCTCCTCCAACTCAAGTAGTTGTACTTTCCTTTTGTTACCGGCCAACTCATGTTCAAAATTTAAAAACTTTAGGGCCCACAAGGCCTTGTGTTCCAATTCAACCGGCAAATGGCAAGTTTTACCAAATACCAATTGAAAGGGAGTTAGGCCAATTGGAGCTTTAAAGGCCGTACGGTAGGCCCATAATGCTTCGTCCAATTTTTGGGACCACTCTTTTTTAGAATTAGACACGGTTTTTTCTAGGATTCTCTTAATCTCTCGATTAGAGACCTCCGTTTGCCCGTTAGCCTGAGGGTGGTACGGAGTTGTCACCCTATGCGATACACCATAATGTTTTAGAATTGTTTCCAAAGGTGCATTGCAAAAGTGTGACCCTCCGTCACTTATCAACACTCGGGGGGTTCCAAAACGGGAAAATATGTTTTTCTTTAAAAATTTTATCACCGTTTTGGCATCCGCCCGAGGTGAGGCAATCGCCTCAACCCACTTAGAGACATAATCAACAGCAACAAGCATGTACTCATTCCCATAAGAGGGTGGGAAAGGTCCTACGAAATCTATGCCCCAACAATCAAACACTTCCACTTCTTGGATATTTTGGAGAGGCATCTCATCTCTCTTACCTATCCCACCGCTTCTTTGGCAGCTGTCACAACTTTGCGCATGGATATGTGCGTCTTTGAAAATAGTTGGCCAATAAAATCCCGATTGAAGAATTTTAGTGGCCGTTCTAACCCCATTATAATGTCCGCCATAAGGCGAGTTGTGACAATGCCAAAGGATGCTCTGGGCTTCATCACCAGTTACGCATCTCCTTAACAGGTTATCGCTACCCAACTTAAACAAGTATGGGTCATCCCAAACATAATACTTCGCATCCGAAAGGAACTTCCTCTTTTGGTTCGAAGTTAGGTCGGCAGGCACAAAACCACTAGCCTTGTGGTTTGCAAAGTCTGCAAACCACGGCCTAACTTGAACCTTAAACAGTTTTTCATCAGGAAATTCTTCCCGAATTTCCTTTTCAGATGCGGTAACCTCGACATTCACTAAGCGGGATAAATGATCCGCTACCAAGTTTTCCGACCCCTTCTTGTCTTTGATTTCGACATCGAATTCTTGTAACAAGAGGATCCAACGGATGAGCCTTTGCTTCGAATCCGGCTTGGTTAGCAGATACTTAATCGCCGCGTGGTCGGTATACACAACGACTTTAGACCCTATAAGATAAGACCTAAACTTTTCTAGCGCATACACTATTGCGAGTAGTTCTTTTTCCGTTGTGGCATAATTTATTTGAGCCTCGTTAAGAACCTTACTCGCATAATGTATCGCATGAAAAGTTTTGTCTTTTCTTTGGCCAAGTACCGCTCCAACAGCATAGTCACTCGCGTCACACATTAGTTCAAAATTTTCATTCCAATCGGGAGCGACTATTATTGGAGCGGTAACCAATTTTTCTTTTAAAACCTCAAAAGCTTGCAAACAATCTTCGGTGAAGAGAAATACCTGGTCTTTGGCGAGCAAATTGCTCAAAGGTTTAGCCACCTTTGAGAAGTCCTTGATGAAGCGCCGGTAGAACCCCGCGTGCCCCAAAAAGCTACGGATGCCCTTCACATTCACCGGAGGGGGTAATTTTTCAATTACTTCAACCTTAGCTCTATCCACTTCAAGCCCCCTTTTAGAGACTTTGTGGCCTAGCACGATCCTCTCGGTCACCATGAAGTGACACTTTTCCCAATTTAGCACCAAATTGGTCTTCACACACCTTTCCAACACCGTCTTCAAATTTGCCAAGCATAGACTAAACGTCCCACCAAATACCGAGAAGTCATCCATGAAGACTTCCATTGTTTTCTCTATCAGATCGGCAAAAATGGCTTGGACACATCGTTAGAAGGTCGCCGGTGCATTGCACAGCCCAAAGGGCATTTTTCTGTATGCGAACACTCCAAACGGACACGTGAAAGCTGTCTTCTCATGATCAACCGGGTCAACCGCAATTTGGTTGTACCCGGAGTAGCCGTCCAAAAAACAATAGTATTGTTGGCCCGATAGTCTTTCAAGCATTTGATCCATAAATGGGAGTGGGAAATGGTCCTTACGAGTCGCGGTATTCAACCGTCTATAATCTATACACATTCTCCACCCCGTGGCAACTTTAGTCGGGATCAATTCGTCTTTGTCATTTCGGATTACGGTCATTCCACCCTTCTTCGGAACCACGTGCACAGGACTAACCCACGGACTATCCGAGATCGGGTAAATCATTCCCGCATCCAATAGCTTCACCACTTCCTTTCTTACAACCTCCTTCATCGTAGGATTTAAGCGGCGTTGTGGTTGAGCCACCGGCTTAAAATCTTCCTCCATCAAAATCTTGTGCATACAATAGGATGGACTAATTCCTTTTAGATCGGAAAGAGTCCAACCCATAGCTTCTTGATTGGTTTTTAGCACAATGATTAGACGGGCTTCTTCTTCTTTTGTCAAGAGGTTGCTTATGATGACCGGCTTTGCCTCGGTCTCATCTAGAAACACATATTTCAAAGTCGAAGGTAACTCTTTTAATTCAATTGGCGTTTTCTCGTCAATGACCTCCTTCTTCAAGTTTTCTTCCTCTACTTCCCATGGTTGTAGGTCTTCCAAACTATCAAGTTCCTTTAAGCATTCCTCAAGAGCTAGCTCCTCTTCAACAGTGAAAACCTCCAATGAGTCGTCAAGAGCTAACTCCATAGGAGATATCTCATGAATATGCTTTGAAACCTCTATAATAGCGTCTTCGATCACATCGATGCGAAAGCTATCATTTCTATCCTTGGAATGCTTCATCGCCTCGAATAGATCAAATGTGACTTCCTCATTTTGAACACGCACCTTCATTAAACCGTCATCAACATCTATCATCATTCTTGCGGTCTTCATGAATGGTCGGCCCAATATGAGCGGAGCATCATCATCTTCCTCCATATCAATTACAATAAAATCCACCGGGAAAAAGAATTTGTCGACCTTCACCAAAACATCTTGGGCTACGCCATGAGGATGGGTCGTCGACTTATCCGCCAATTGCAACGTCATTCGGATGGACTTAATCTCGATGTTGCCAAGCCTCTTGATAATTGACAAAGGTATAAGATTAATGCTCGACCCCAAGTCAATAAGTCCCTTCCCGACATAAACGTCACCAATTTTAACCGGCAATGTAACTCTTCCCGGATCAACCTCTTTCTTAGGAAGCGTCCTTTGAATAATGGCACTACAGCTCGCATCAAGGACGATGGTCTCCGGTTCCGTATACCTCCGCTTTTTGGTTAGTATGTCCTTCATGAATTTGGCATACTTTGGCATTTGTTCCAAGGCTTCAGCAAACGGAATGTTGATTTGCAACTGTTTAAAAATATCCATGAACCGGGCGTAATGCCGTTCATTCTCCCTTTTGGAAGGAGCATGAGGATAAGGAAGATTTTGGACCGGAGTAGCGCTCACTACCTCCTTTCCCTTTGCAATTCTAGCACTTTTCCATCTAGGCTTCTTCACTACCTCCCTTATTACCTCATCACTTTTATTTTCCTCAATCTCCACACCTTTTTCTTTTTCAACTTCACCATTATTTTTATTCTTTTCAACTACTTCCTCATCACTCCACACTCCTATTTCACCATCAACATTTTCCTCCACTATTTCCTCCTCAATTTCTTTCTCTTTCTCTCTTTGTTCACTCTCAACTCTTTTTTCATTCTCACTACCCAACTCCCTCCCACTTCTCGTCATAATCGCCTTACAATGCTCCTTAGGATTTGTTTGCGTATTAGCCGAAAAAGAAGGACCGGTTTGTTGTTCAGCGAGTTGCTTGGCAAGTTGCCCAACCTGAGTCTCGAGATTTTTTATGGCCGCGTCATTACTCTTTTGATTGGCCATTGACATTTGCATGAACTGCGTCAATGTCTCTTCCAATTTAGAATTGACGACTGGCGGTTGTTGAAATTGATACGGATTTTGGGGAGGGTTTTGACGGCTAGAAGAACCACCTCCATAACCTTGGTTATGATAATAGTTGCTTCTAGGTTGGAACCCTTGGTTCCCTTGGAATTGTTGTTGTTGTTGAGGGTGCGGTTGATAAGGTTGTTGTTGTCTCGGTTGATAGTCCCGTTGATTGGCCATGTAGTTTACTTCGTCAAAACCGGGAGGTGGACAAAATCCGGTGTCATGTTCACCTTTACAAAGTTCACAACAAGCTATTTGTTTAGCTTTTGACGGTTCTCTTAACTCTTTGATTTGTTGCGTTAAGAGTTCCACTTGTTGTGAGATGAGCTTGTTTTGGGCAAGGATGGCATCATTCGTCCCTAACTCAAGCACTCCCGCCTTCTTCAAAGAATTTCCACGACTTTGACTCTGAAGATCATTTAGAGCCATTCGATTGATAATGTTGGTGGCTTCTTTGGCACTTTTTGACATCAACGAGCCACCCGAGGTGGCATCCAACAACGTTTTGCAGTTTGGTTGAAGTCCATTTCTGAAGATATGGATTTGAGTTAATTCATCAAATCCATGCCCTTTACATTTCCTAAGCATGGACTTGAATCTCTCCCACGCTTCATTCAAAGATTCACTGGTTCCTTGAGAAAACACCGAGATGGCCGTCTTTGATTCCATGAATCGGTTATGGGAGAAAAATCTTTCAATGAATTTCTCTTCTAACACGTTCCAGTCTGTCATTACGGCTGGTGTTTGATCGAGATACCAATCCTTTGCTTTACCGAGCAAAGCGTGGGGAAATAATCGTCTGAACAACGGAAGCTCCTGAGCCTGATCCACTCCGGCAGCCAATGCTATCTCATAAAATTTTGTGAGAAAAGCAAATGGGTCTTCATGGTCCATTCCGGTGAATGGACTCCCATATAATAAATTCAGAGTTCCCGTTTTCATCTCAGCTTGCCTTCCTGTGTGGTTGGCAAACTGAGCGGTGTTCCTTGGACTATTGATACATGGAGTAGAGATAGGTGGTGGAGGTTGTGGCTCCATGTTTGGTATGAATGGGTGTGGATTTGTGGTTGAAGAACTTTCTCCTTGCTCTTGGCGTTGTCTAGCCTGTTGCCTCCTACGTCTCGTTTTGCTATTGAGCCTCCTTGCGGTTCTCTCGATCTCAGGATCAAAAAGAAGTTCGTCCACAGGGATTTGCCCTCGCATAAAACGTAAGCTGCACACTAAACCAAACAAATTACAAGCACAAGTCAAAAATTCACAAGTTAAAACTTAAACAACCATTGCGATGCTCGCAATATCAATTTACAATCCCCGGCAACGGCGCCATTTTGTTGAAAGGTATATTTCGTGTCGGGTTTTTGTTATCGTATCCATAGGGATTGTAAGATATCACCGCCGTTCGATGGTTGTATTAATCTTAGCTCAATGTAACAATAGGGTTTTGGTTTTAATCAAGTTATCTTGCATAAAAAGTAATAAATTGCGGTAAAAGTTATGGTTTGATTAAATGAGAAATATTGTCAAAGTTAGGTTTCAATGATCACTTTGCATGTATTTGCTCGGTCAACAATCTTATAAACTCCTTTAGATGATAAATCATTTCACAAAGTCCTCTCAATATGTTTCTCTCGAACACATATTGTGAGTTTTGCCATTTTGATCCATTGTTTCTCTCGAACACAATCTATCAAAATGACAACTTTTTGGTTCAACCTTATGGTGAACAAAATCATTCGTTACTATCTCTAGCTAACAAACAAGTTTGGATGAAAACCTAGGTCAAGAGTCGGTAAACATCTCTCGATCATAAACCAACACAAAGAGTTTTAAATAGAAACAAAGTTTTCATCATATATTTACCGTTAAAGAGTTTACATATGAGGATCCTTACATTTACACACAAAGCTAGTAATCACCTACATCTAACCTTGACAAATGGATGACTTAGCTACTCATTTTCATGGTAGCTTGGTCGGCAAGTAAGGAAAGAAGGTTGATCAACATCCAAGTCGGATAATCGAAGTTGGATGGGAATCCACCTTCTTTTTGTAGAAGATGGTTCTAAGATGAAGAGAAAATGAAAACTAGGGCATAAAGATCCCAAGAACAATGCTGCAAAAATATCTAGAAGAAAGTACAAAAGTGGAAAAAGTTGGTAAAAATGAGGTATGGTGCCCAAAAGTGGCACCTGCTACTTATAGACCACTGCTGGGCTGTCATGTTCGTTAGGCGAGCAGAATGGCTCGCCTAGCGAGGGTCAAAAATGGGCACATAAGGCCCCTGCGCCCAGAGAAAACAGGGCCTACTGAACTGTGATGTTCGCCTAGCGAACATACCTTCGCCTAGCGAAGGACACGCTTCAACCTTCGCCCCAGCGAGGTTGAGAGGTTTTGCTACTAGAATGCTCGCTGGGGACTCGCTAGAGCTTCGCCTAGCGAGTGAGTGCTGGCTGTGTAACACCCTTCTAAATACCCCAAAATATTTAATTAAAATAATAACATATCAATCAGAGTAATTATGCCCCGAAGGGTGTCACACAATCATTTCACAACAATTATCAAAATATCCTGTCATGCTCATTTATTAAATCAAAATAAGACTCTTTCGCATAATTCGCAGCGGGTACAAAACATCGACATTCAAATCATGTACTACATTACATGTAAAGTTGAATCAACAACTAAATTAAAACATAGTCAAACATTCCCTCCCGATGTTACATCTACCAGAGCATGACCCACTAAGGACGACACTAGACTCCATAGCACTAGCTTCTACTCAACTCACTGCTCGTTACCTGAAAAATAGATGTAAGGGTGAGTTCCTCAATCAATATAATAAGCATTATAGAACAACATGTAATGCTAAGTAAATAACACATCAATTCACCCTAATCAGACTACGCACTCAGCAACGGCAATATCCGTTCAAACATCATATTCAACAGTAACATATAGCATATGTATAATCTCAACCATACTCAACATCAACAACACAACACATAACACACATATAATACTGGAATACATCCATTCATATTATATGCCATACATTCATTATGAAATGAGACTCCACACATGCGGTACCGACTATTCTTGAACATACAGTTCAAGCTCACCGATCAAATCCAGATACGGCTACTAAGCTCACTAGTCCCATTCATTTGAGATCTAATGACTCACTCACTAATTCCTCACCATGGGAATTAGCTACAGCCCCGAAGGCTAGACTATGCACACTAATCATCTAGCATGCAAACATCAACAACAAACCCACCATGGTTCACTCACTAATTCCTCACCATGGGAATTAGCTACAGCCCCAAAGGCTAGAATAAGCATGCTAATCACCTAGCAATGCAACAACAACAGCAACAATTCAAGAATAGACATAAGCTCACACTCTAAGCCATAAAACAGTCTATTCACAAATGCATACATAACTGATACATTCACAGTATCATGCTTATCATCACACATCATTAATACATTTTATCACGAAAGCATATCACATCCTGCCACATAATCAAATACAGTATTAGCACACTCTACTAATACCTATACCACTCAAAACAACGGGAAATGATCCCTGCTACATCATACATCGGCTAAGTACATCACTCAGCCTAAACAACCAAGAACTGCACAACAACAGCACAGAAAATCACAATTCTGCCCATACGCGTATTGCCTGTGCCCATACGCGTATTGCCCACGCCTGACCAAATCCATACGCGTAATGCCCACGCCCATACGCGTATGCTACGCGTATCATATTCCCATACGCGTACCAACAGAGACCAAAACACGTTCAAAACATCATCTTCCTCATCCATACGCGTATTGCCTAGTGCCATACGCGTACCAGCCATCTCATACGCGTATTGCCTAGTGCCATACGCGTACCAGCCATCTCATACGCGTATTGCCTAGTGCCATATGCGTATGACCAGAAACCAGAACTCTCAGATCTGCAATGGCTCTCTCTGCTACGGGATCTATCCAATTTACCCTTCCACAGTCCAAATTTCACACAATATTACACATAACATCTAACACGAATCATACATTTTCGATTTCACAAATTGTTAACCTTTCTACCTCTAATTCCTACGAATTTCTCATCAATCATCACCCAAATTCGTTCATCAATAAGTCACAAGTTCATCACATATATCATTCAATCAGAGGCAATTTCAATGGTTTCTCACTACCCATCACATACTATCCCATAATACCCGTTAATCGATGATAAACCCCCCTTACCTGAGTTAATCCGGCACTTCCGTTAGCTTCAAGCTTTTCCTCTTCTCTTGCTCTGCCTCTTTGCCTTTTTCCACTTTCAGCCGCTTCTCTGTTCCTTTTCACGTGAAAACCCTTTTTACCACAAATGGGACTTTTTATTGTTCCAACTTATTTTATTCCAATAAAATAATAACCCAATAATGATTATTCCAAAATAATAATAATAATCCAACTTCCAATTATTCAATTAAATTAATAAATAAAATATTAATTTAAATTAAATAATTATCTTATTTTAATTGGGGTGTTACAACTCTCCCCCACTAAAAGAGTTTTCGTCCTCGAAAACATACCTCAAGCGAACAACTCCGGATAAGACTCCTTCATCTGGCTTTCAAGTTCCCAAGTCACATTGCCACCTGCTGGTCCTCCCCAAGCTACCTTCACCAAGGCAATCTCTTTACCCCGCAACTGCTTCAATTCTCGATCCTCGATCCTCATAGGTGATGTTTCCACAGTCAGGTTATCTCTCACCTGTACATCATCTACTTGGACTACATGCGACGGATCATGAATGTACCTCCTCAACTGAGACACATGAAAAACCTCATGCAAATTCGCAAGCGATGGCGGTAAAGCGATACGATAGGCTACCTCTCCTATCCTCTCCAAAATCTGATAAGGACCAATAAATCGAGGTGTCAACTTCTTCGACTTCAAAGCTCGACCAACACCAGTTATCGGAGTAACACGAAGAAACACATGATCTCCCTCTTGGAACTCAAGTGACTTCCTCCTCTTATCATGATAACTCTTCTGACGACTCTGAGCAATTCTCATTTTCTCCTGAATCATCTTAATCTTTTCCGTAGTTTGTTGAACAATCTCCGGTCCAACCACAGCACTCTCACCGGACTCATACCAACATAAAGGCGTCCGACATCTCCTACCATACAAAGCTTCAAACGGTGCCATACCAATACTCGAATGAAAACTATTGTTGTAGGTAAACTCAATCAAAGGTAAATAACAATCCCAAGCACCTCCCTTTTCCAAAACACAAGCTCTCAAAAGATCCTCTAATGACTGAATCGTCCTCTCAGTCTGACCATCAGTCTGCGGATGATATGCAGAACTCAATCTCAGCTTAGTTCCCAAAGCCCTCTGCAAACCTTCCCAGAACTTCGATGTAAATCTAGGATCTCTGTCCGAAACAATACTGGACGGAATACCATGCAAGCTTACAATCTTCTCAATATACAACTCGGCTAATCTCTCTAACGGATAATCCATTCTGATCGGAATGAAATGAGCCGACTTCGTCAATCTATCCACAATCACCCAAATAGCTTCAAAATTCTTATTTGTCCTCGGCAAACCAGAAACAAAATCCATACTGATACTATCCCACTTCCACTCTGGGATAGCCAACGGTTGCATTAGCCCAGACGGCTTCTGATGCTCAATCTTTGACTTCTGACAAGTCAAACAGGAATAAACAAAACTCGCAATTTCTCTTTTCATTCCCGGCCACCAAAATAACTTTTTCAAATCATGATACATCTTCGTAGCTCCAGGATGAATACTCAGGCCACTACGATGTCCTTCCTCCAGAATACTCTTCTTAAGCTCAGTAACATCCGGAATACACACCCGATTACCAAATCTCAAAACACCATTCTCATCAACCCTGAATTCACCACCTTGACCTTGATTCACTAGAGTCAGCTTATCAACCAAAAGCATATCGGATTTCTGACCCTCTCTGATCTCATCCAAAATAGCACTTGTTAACTTCAGCATACCCAATTTAACACTATTGTGAGTACTCTCACACACCAAACTCAAGTCTCTAAACTGCTCAATCAAATCCAATTCCCTAACCATTAACATAGACATATGCAATGATTTCCTACTCAATGCATTAGCCACTACATTTGCTTTACCCAGATGGTAATTCAAACCAAAGTCATAATCCTTCAGAAACTCTAACCATCTTCTCTGTCTCATATTCAGTTCTTTCTGATCAAACAAATACTTCAAACTTGTATGGTCACTGAAAACTTCAAATCTTGACCCGTACAAATAGTGTCTCCATAACTTCAGAACAAATACCACAGCTGCCAACTCTAAATCGTGCGTCGGATAGTTCCTCTCATGAACCCTTAGCTGTCTCGAAGCATAAGCTATAACCTGCTTATTCTGCATCAACACACCACCTAAACCCAAACAATGAAGCATCACAATAAGCCTCAAATGATTCCGACGAACTCGGTAACATCAGAATAGGAGCAGTAGTTAACCTTCTCTTTAACTCTTGGAAACCTTCTTCACATCTTGAGTCCCAAACAAACGCTTGCCCCTTTCTAGTCAACATCGTCAACGGTAACGCCAACTTAGAAAATCCCTCAATGAACTTCCTATAATAACCTGCAAGTCCAAGAAAACTTCTTATCTCAGAAACTGACTTCGGAGCTTCCCACTTAGACACCGCTTTTATCTTAGAAGGATCAACAGCAACACCACCTCTTGAAATCACATGACCAAGAAAACTAACTTCTTCTAACCAAAATTCACACTTAGACAGTTTAGCAAATAACTTCTTTTCTCGTAGAACTCCCAAAACCACTCTCAAATGCTCAGCATGCTCTTCTTCAGATTTCGAATACACTAAAATGTCATCAATAAACACTACCACAAACTTGTCTAGGTACGGATGGAAAATCCTATTCATATACTCCATAAATACTCCAGGCGCATTAGTCACACCAAAAGGCATTACGGAATACTCATAATGTCCATACCTTGTTCTGAAAGCAGTCTTCTGAATATCCTCGGTTTTCACACGTATCTGATGATACCCAGATCTCAAATCTATTTTGCTGAACACACTCGCACCAACCAATTGATCCATCAAATCATCAATCCTCGGCAAAGGATACCAATTCTTGATCGTCACTTTGTTCAGTTGCCTGTAGTCCACACACAACCTCATAGTACCTTCTTTCTTCTTAACCAACAACACTGGTGCACTCATGAACACGATGTCCAGCCCGACCACATCTATAACACCTAACAGGAGCACTAGAGTCTCCCCCACTAGGCCTCTTCATCCCACTCTGCCGCTGGAAACCTTTGCCAGCTGCATACGGTTTCCCACGATCAATCTGATTCTTACCTTTCCTATAAACCCTTTGCTGATAGCTCTCTGCTCTAGCTTTGGAATCCTGTTCGAAAATCCTGCAACAGTCAACCAAATCAGAAAACACCCTGATCCGCTGATATCCAATCGCCTGCTTGATCTCGGGACGCAACCCGTTCTCAAACTTCACACATTTGGAAAATTCCCCAGTAGCCTCACTATAGGGAGTATAATACTTTGACAGCTCTGTGAACTTAGCAGCATACTCAGTAACAGACCGGTTACCCTGCTTCAATTCCAAGAATTCTATTTCTTTCTTTCCTCTGACATCCTCTGGAAAGTACTTCCTCAGAAATCTCTCTCTGAACACAACCCAAGTGATCTCAGCATTTCCAGCAGATTCCAACTCAGTGCGGGTAGCAACCCACCAATCATCAGCTTCTTCTGACAGCATATGCGTACCGAACCTGACCTTCTGGTTATCGGCACACTCAGTTACTCGGAAGATCCTCTCGATCTCCTTCAACCACCTCTGAGCGCCATCTGGATCGTATGCTCCCTTGAACATTGGAGGATTGTTCTTTTGGAACTCACTCAGTTGACGAGCAGCTCCCATTCCCACAACATTCGGATTTCCTCCAAGTACTCCAGCTAGCATACCCAGAGCCTCAGCAATTGCAACATCATCTCTACCTCTTCCAGCCATCTCTATTCTGAAAACCCAACAAGCTAAAACAATAAGTACTGATAGGGTTACACAACACCTATCCCGTACAGGGGAAACAGAATAATTACGACTCGACTCGACCGACTATGCTCTGATACCACTAATGTAACACCCTTCTAAATACCCCAAAATATTTAATTAAAATAATAACATATCAATCAGAGTAATTATGCCCCGAAGGGTGTCACACAATCATTTCACAACAATTATCAAAATATCCTGTCATGCTCATTTATTAAATCAAAATAAGACTCTTTCGCATAATTCGCAGCGGGTACAAAACATCGACATTCAAATCATGTACTACATTACATGTAAAGTTGAATCAACAACTAAATTAAAACATAGTCAAACATTCCCTCCCGATGTTACATCTACCAGAGCATGACCCACTAAGGACGACACTAGACTCCATAGCACTAGCTTCTACTCAACTCACTGCTCGTTACCTGAAAAATAGATGTAAGGGTGAGTTCCTCAATCAATATAATAAGCATTATAGAACAACATGTAATGCTAAGTAAATAACACATCAATTCACCCTAATCAGACCACGCACTCAGCAACGGCAATATCCGTTCAAACATCATATTCAACAGTAACATATAGCATATGTATAATCTCAACCATACTCAACATCAACAACACAACACATAACACACATATAATACTGGAATACATCCATTCATATTATATGCCATACATTCATTATGAAATGAGACTCCACACATGCGGTACCGACTATTCTTGAACATACAGTTCAAGCTCACCGATCAAATCCAGATACGGCTACTAAGCTCACTAGTCCCATTCATTTGAGATCTAATGACTCACTCACTAATTCCTCACCATGGGAATTAGCTACAGCCCCGAAGGCTAGACTATGCACACTAATCATCTAGCATGCAAACATCAACAACAAACCCACCATGGTTCACTCACTAATTCCTCACCATGGGAATTAGCTACAGCCCCAAAGGCTAGAATAAGCATGCTAATCACCTAGCAATGCAACAACAACAGCAACAATTCAAGAATAGACATAAGCTCACACTCTAAGCCATAAAACAGTCTATTCACAAATGCATACATAATTGATACATTCACAGTATCATGCTTATCATCACACATCATTAATACATTTTATCACGAAAGCATATCACATCCTGCCACATAATCAAATACAGTATTAGCACACTCTACTAATACCTATACCACTCAAAACAACGGGAAATGATCCCTGCTACATCATACATCGGCTAAGTACATCACTCAGCCTAAACAACCAAGAACTGCACAACAACAGCACAGAAAATCACAATTCTGCCCATACGCGTATTGCCTGTGCCCATACGCGTATTGCCCACGCCTGACCAAATCCATACGCGTAATGCCCACGCCCATACGCGTATGCTACGCGTATCATATTCCCATACGCGTACCAACAGAGACCAAAACACGTTCAAAACATCATCTTCCTCATCCATACGCGTATTGCCTAGTGCCATACGCGTACCAGCCATCTCATACGCGTATTGCCTAGTGCCATACGCGTACCAGCCATCTCATACGCGTATTGCCTAGTGCCATACGCGTATGACCAGAAACCATAACTCTCAGATCTGCAATGGCTCTCTCTGCTACGGGATCTATCCAATTTACCCTTCCACAGTCCAAATTTCACACAATATTACACATAACATCTAACACGAATCATACATTTTCGATTTCACAAATTGTTAACCTTTCTACCTCTAATTCCTACGAATTTCTCATCAATCATCACCCAAATTCGTTCATCAATAAGTCACAAGTTCATCACATATATCATTCAATCAGAGGCAATTTCAATGGTTTCTCACTACCCATCACATACTATCCCATAATACCCGTTAATCGATGATAAACCCCCCTTACCTGAGTTAATCCGGCACTTCCGTTAGCTTCAAGCTTTTCCTCTTCTCTTGCTCTGCCTCTTTGCCTTTTTCCACTTTCAGCCGCTTCTCTGTTCCTTTTCACGTGAAAACCCTTTTTACCACAAATGGGACTTTTTATTGTTCCAACTTATTTTATTCCAATAAAATAATAACCCAATAATGATTATTCCAAAATAATAATAATAATCCAACTTCCAATTATTCAATTAAATTAATAAATAAAATATTAATTTAAATTAAATAATTATCTTATTTTAATTGGGGTGTTACAGGCTGCGTTTTTCACCAAAACAGAATGAACTCGCTACCACCTTCGCCTTCAGCTCGCCTAGCGAATTAATTTGACAATTTACTGGAGCTGTTCGCCTGGAACTCGCCTAGCGAACCAATGCTTCGCCACAGCCTCGCCTAGCGAGCAGGCTGATGAAATGCTTGTATTCTTTGGTTCCTTTGCCAATTTTCTTGTGTCTTCATTTTCAATTAGTTCATGTCTTTCCTTCACAATAACACACAAATCAAAGGCACCAAGCTTGTTTATCAATGTAATGCATTCCATGTAAAACAAATGTGGTTTTGACAGTTTTAGCAAGGAAAAAGAGTGAAAGATGCCCACATATGATAGCTCTAATAAGCACTTTTGGGCATCTAACAGGTTCGTGACTTTATCCTTGAATAAAAAACTCTATTTTGGTTCGTGAATATCAACCATTAAAATCTCCATAATGGGTCTTGAGCTCAACCCAATTAAAAGGTATATCAGTTCGAGACCAGCCCAACTAAAATATCATGTGTTTCATGAGTTCAACCTGATATAAAAGCTTAGTCAGTTCGAGATTAGATAATATAAAATCTCAACTCCGATTGTAGACAATCTATTCAAAACCCTAGTTCAATTAGAAGGATAACCAACTCAAAACTCCATCTTGGTTCGAGATCAGCCTTGGAAAAATATCTATTTAGTTTAGAGAATAACCAAGCTTGACTTATTCATTGTTTGGCTGGAAGCTAGCCTTAAAACTTCATTTCCTTGTGTAAGGGGGTTCGTGGGCACATCCTTCTAAAAAATATCAAGTTTAATGAATACTCTCTAGAATAATTCTTGGGGACTTGATTAGGTCATTTTAGATCGAACCTGTATGATTCTTTGTTGTTCTTTCTTCTCCATTATCTCTTTTATTTTTAGTCATTTTCTTTCCTTTGATTTTCCGCTGCTTATATTACTCCATTGTTTTACAAAATGTTTTCAAACTCTTGTTTTGAAAATGATTTTGTTTTAAACCAAAGTTTTTCAAACCTCAACAACTCAACACCCCTCTTGTGTATGGAGTCACATGTTCAAAAGTGGAATCAGAGTCTAACTCTTGTTTAAAGACTATTCGTCTCAGAAAGAAGATGACTTGCAATAATTTTTTTAACAAAAGGACTTTCCTAAACACACTTACTCCTTTAATGGTGATAACTTTACATTATGGAAATCTAGAATTAAAATCTTCATTCAAAATTTTGATCTTGAATTGTGGAAAACAATAATCAATAGTCTTTTTATCCCTACTCACTATGTTAATGGTGAAGTAGTAGATAATCCTGATTTTCTTTGGACCAGGGAGGACAAGAGAATGTTTATAAATGATTTTAAAACTAAAGTTAAAGATCCGCATGAAACTCTAAGTAAATTTACTAAGGGAAAAGAAAACATATATTTGATTGTATCAAATAAAAGATCTTTCTTTTATAAAAGTAGACTAGGTTTTAGAAAGAGTAGATCACATAGCAAAAGATTAAATAGGAAGAAATTGAGTCGCCCTATCTTCAAATGCTCATTTTGTAATAGGTTTAGCCACTTAAAGTCTTTCTGTTATGATAAACTATGAAGATCTAAAGGTTGGAACCCAAGACCTCTTAGAACCACTAACACAATATGACCCCAAAAGATTTGAGTATCAAATGTGAAAATCTAATCTGTTATGCAGGGATGCTTTGCATTTTTAATGAAACCTTAGTGCGTATTAAATGAAGTTGTACAAAACAATATGTATAACTCTGAGTATACAAGTAAAAATTGTGCCTGGTGGCATTTGATGATCTTGATACTTGTGATCAAAGTATGTTCGCTAGTTATGTATTTCAATATACGTGATCAAAACACTTTTCGTTAAAGATGCCTCTCAATATTTATGATGATCTTTGATGATAATTTAACCTATTAATAGGTTGTGGTAATAAGTTTGTAATGGATTTATCGACCATGTGGTTTGTGATGGAATAGTGCCATTAGTTAGTTTTGACTTATTCAAGTTTAGAGTTAATTGTTTGTTTCTGAATAAACTTATTCTTTAGGAATAGGATTCTGTGTTTGATTTATTCCTCCTTAGAAATAGCCATGATCTAGTCATGTAAATCATGGTCCTTATTTTACTCCCTTTTTGTTTCTGTATTGGCTATTTATATGCCATTTAGTTACATTCAATAAATTAAGCTTGATAGCTACAATCTGATTTTAACAGTGGTATCAGAGCTCACACAAGGGCCTGATCGATAGTAAAAGAAAAAAAGGAAGAGAGAAGTTGAGTGAAACACAAAAAGAGAGGAAACAACAAGCCATGTCTGACGGCAATAACCTTCTCAGTATTTCGAAGTTCGATGGAGACTATGATCACTGGTCCATGCTAATGGAAAACTTGCTGAGATCAAAGGAGTACTAGAGCTTGGTGGAGCAAGGCTATGAAGAGCCTAAAACGCTGGAGTCACTCACAGGAGCGGAACATCGAACCTTGGAGGAGAAAAAGCTAAAGGACTTGAAGGCAAAGAATTATCTGTTTCAATCTATTAACAAGAATATTTTGAAAACAATCACCAACAAATCCACCTCCAAAGCACTGTGGGATTCAATGAAGCAAAAATATCAGGGGAATGCTCGAGTTCAACGAGCTCAACTTCAAAGGCTACGGCAGGATTTCGAAATTCTAGAAATGCTAAATGGTGAGTGTGTGAATGATTATATTTCTAGAGTCATGTTAACTGCAAATGACATGAGAGGAGCAGGAGAGACCATTGAGGATAGACATATTGTTGAGAAGATTTTGCGTACACTGTCTGACAAATACAACTATATTGTATGCTCAATTGAAGAATCCAAGGATATCAATAAAATGACAGTAGATGCATTGCACAGTTCATTGCTTGTTCATGAATACAAGATTAAACGGAAGGATGTGACTGAACAAACATTGAAGGTTACAGGAGACAGCTCGAATTTCCGAGTTGAGGAACGATTCAGTGACCGAGGCAGAGGGCGTGGAGGACACATAGGTAGAGGCAGAGGCAGAGCATTCAATAAATCCACAGTTGAGTGTTATCGATGTCACAAGCTGGTACATTTCCAATACGAATGTCCCACCTATGCCAGTTATGCTGAAAACGCAGAGCTGAATGATGGAGAAGAGATGCTTCTTATGTCATATGTGGAAATGCAAGGAGCCACACGAGATGAAGTATGGTTTCTGGACTCCGGATGCAATAATCGCATGAGTGGAGACATGAAATGGTTCACTGAAATTGATAAATCATTCAGACACAGTGTTAAGCTGGGAAATGACTCCAAATTGGCTGTCATGGGAAAAGGCAAAATTCGAATGAAAATAGATGGACGGGTTATGGTCGTCACAGAGGTATTTTACATTCTTGATCTTAAATCAAATGTCTCCTTAGCATTGGTCAGCTTCAAGAATGAAATCTATCCATATTAATTAAGAATGGATGTTGTAGCATATATCATGATGTTAGAGGTCTGATCATACGAACTGTGATATCCGCAAATCGTATGTCTGTGCTTCTGGCATCCGTTCCTGTTGTCTCAAATGATATATCAAAGGAAGCATGCTTCAATGTAACCTCTGAAAATGTCACAAACCTGTGGCATCAAAGGTTTGAACATCTGAACATGAAAGGACCGCATACTCTTGCCTACAGAAAGATGGTTCAAGGCCTGCCGATACTGAAGAATCAATCCAAGGTGTGCACCATATGTATGAAAGGAAAGCAGCAACGTGATTCTTTTCCCAAATTAAGCACTTGGAGAGCATCCAGACCTCTACAACTAATTCACTCAGACATATGTGGTGCAATTACTCCTGAATCTCACAGTCATAAAAGGTATATAATTACTTTTATAGATGATTATAGCCGAAAAATGTGGTCATACTTTCTACATGCCAAGTCAGAAGCTTTTGATACATTCAAAAGGTTCAAGTCATCAGTTGAGAAGGCAACAAGATACAACATAACTTGTTTACGCACCGACAGAGGTGGAGAGTTCACTTAATCAGAATTCAATGACTATTGTAGCACCAATGGAATCACAAGACAGCTCACTACTGCCTACTCACCACAGCAAAACAGAGTTGCGGAAAGGAGAAACCGAACCTTGATGAATATGGTGCGCTGTATACTTGCAGCGCGAGATGTTCAAAAGGAGTATTGACCGGAAGTAACAAACCTGTCCACTCATGTTTTGAATAGATGTCCAACATCAGCCTTGCCAAACATGACACCCGAAGAAGCTTGGAAAGAAAAGAAACCATCAGTGGTACACCTCAAGGTGTTTGGTTGCATAGGATATGTTCATATTCCTGATGCCACAAGGAAGAAGCTGGATGAGAAGAGCATCGAGTGCGTCTACATGGGAATTAGTGAGGAGTCCAAAGCTTTTCGAATGTATGATCCAGAAACAAAGAAGATCATTATTAGCCGAGATGTAGTTTTTGATGAAATGGAAAAATGGGATTGGAAGAAGTCAGGAGAAACTAACTCTCTTGTTGATATGTGCAAAGAAAATGAAGAGAATCAGGAGAATAAAGATTCAGAAGATGAAGGAGTCAATCTCCCTGAAAAGAGAGTAAGAAGGAAGCCAGTATGGATGACAAACTATGAATCTGGAGCTGGATTGTCCGACGAGGAAAACGAAGGAGTGGAGCAGCTTACCCAGAAGATGCAACAGCTTGCTATGTTTGTTTCAAATGATCCTGCCACCTTTGAGGAAACAGCCAAAAGTCAGGTATGGAGGGATGCAATGGCAAATGAGATTGCAGTAATTGAGAAGAATGGAACATGGGAATTAACAGATCTGCCAACAGGAGCAAAAAAGATTGGTGTTAAGTGGGTATTTAAGACCAAAATGAATGAAAAAGGAGAAGTAGACAAATGCAAAACGCGTCTTGTTGCGAAAGGATATGTTCAACAAGTTGGAATCGATTATACTGAGGTATTTGCGCCCGTGGCAAGATGGGATACAATTCGACTAACTCTGTCCGTTGCCGCTAGTCGAGGATGGACAGTTTATCAACTCGATGTTAAGAGTGCATTCCTACATGGAGAGATAACAGAGGAAGTATACGTGGAACAACCGAAGGGATATGAGGTGACAGGTGAAGAAGACAAAGTGTATAAACTAAAGAAAGCTCTCTATGGGCTTAAACAGGCCCCTCGAGCATGGTTCAACAAGATAGAATCATACTTTGTCAAGGAAGGCTTTGAATGAAGCACGAGCGATCACACTTTGTTTACAAAGAAGGAAGGAGGAAGAGACATTATTATTGTAAATTTGTATGTAGATGACCTCATCTTTACAGGAAATAGTGACAAAATGTTTAAAGAATTCAAGAGCTCAATGAAAAAGGAATTTGAGATGACTGATATGGGATGCATGAGATATTTTCTCGGTGTGGAAGTCACACAAACTTCTTATGACATTTTTATTTGTCAAAGGAAGTATGCTAATGAAATACTGAAAAGGTTTGGCTTACAAAATTGTTCATCTGTCCACAACCTAATTGTTCCAGGGTGCAAACTCACAAAGGATGTTGGAGGGTTAAAGGTTGATGCAACCACATATAAGCAAATGGTGGGAAGTCTTATGTACTTAACTGCCACTAGACCAGATCTGATGTATGTTTTGAGTCTGGTGGCTCGTTTCATGGAAGCTCCGACGACTATGCATCAACAAGCTGTGAAGAGGGTTCTGCGCTACATAAGAGGGACCACTGAATTGGGAATGTTTTACAAAAGAGAAAGTGAAGAGAATTTAGTAGCTTTTTGTGATAGTGACTATGCCGGGGATCTTGAAGACTGAAAGAGCACCTCAAGGTATGTTTTTAAGATGTCAAATGGATTAGTTGCTTGAAGTTCTAAGAAGTAGTTTGTGGTGTCGCTGTCCACCACTGAAGCCAAATTTATTTCTGCAGCAGCCTGTGTTGCACAAAGTATTTGGATGATGCGTGTACTTGAGAGGTTGGAGATTAAGCAAAGTAAGTGCATTATTTTATGTGATAATAGCTCAATGATTAAACTTTCGAAGAATCCTGTTATGCATGGTAAGAGTAAGCATATTCACGTTCGATTTCACTTTTTTCGTGAGTTGACAAATCAAGGAGAAGTTAAACTAGTGCACTGTGGTACTAAGGATCAATTAGCTGACATCATGACCAATGCCTTGAACCGTGAAGTATTCGTGAAGTTGAGAGAAAGACTTGGAATGTGTAGCATTGAAGAGATAAACTGACTGTACTTCTTGAATAACAGTTCAATTTATGAGAGGGTTTGATGAAATAGTGCCATTAGTTAGTTTTCACTTATTCAAGTTTAGAGTTAATTGTTTGTTTCTGAATAAACCTATTCTTTAGGAATAGGATTCTGTGTTTGATTTATTCCTCCTTAGAAATAGCCATGATCTAGTCATGTAAATCATGGTCCTTATTTTACTCCTTTTCTGTTTCTGTATTGACTATTTATATGCCATTTAATTACGTTCAATAAATTAAGCTTGATAGCTACAATTTGGTTTTAACAGTTTGGACCAACTCTCGTGTCAAATATTTTTTAAAGACTCTCTTTCTCTCCAAACTAAAAAAAAAAATCTTTAAAAGTTAAAAACTAAAGTACAAATACTTTTATTTATTGTTTAAAATTATTTTTAATCATCTGAAAAATATTAGAAGTAGAGATTAAAGTGGTGAAAGAATAAGCAAAATCAATTGAACGGAGAAGGTTACTGGCAGAAGAACACGGTTGAACGGCGAGAATGCAGCAACTGTGCATGAACCTATTGTGCAGTGTCTTCATCCCCCAAACGCCGCCGCTAACCCTGCTTCCGATCACTTTTCTGCGCTCCTCCGATCAATGCGCGCTCACCGTGTCACTGTAAGTTGCTACTAAGTTCCTTTTTCTATTTCAATTTTCTGTTACTCATAATGTGCTTTACTATAAACGATTTTTCGTTAATTTTAATTACCTGATTAGTTATACATTTCGTTGATTTTAATTACCTGATTAGTTACGCATTTCGTTAATTTTAATTACCTGATTAGTTATGCATTTCGTTAATTTTAATTACCTGATTAGTTACGCATTTCGTTCATTTTAATTACCTGATTAGTTACGCATTTCGTTAATTTTAATTACCTGGTTAGTTATGCATTTCGTTAATTTTAATTACCTGATTAGTTGTATTTCACAATGTGAGTAAACAAGGCTAATAAGAGTCACATTCTAAGCTATAATACTCTATACCACACAGGATTATGTTTATTTTATTTTATTTTATACCGCTTCATCTTCCATTTCAAGTTTTCGGTTAAATAGCAACAAACAACATAACCGAATAGTCAAAGTTAGAAACAGAGTGAGTGAGATCATTTTTTTCTGTTTATTCTTTCCAATTCCAATGGTGCTTCGTCGTAGCCAACGCATTTCCAACGCAAAATCTTCTGGTATTCTTCTTAATCTTCCAATTTTCCTTTTCTTTCAATTGTTTCTGTTGAGTGCATGTTTTGATCATATACCCTTTTCTTGTTCGTTTCTTGAATCTTTTCAACCTTCTACATTTTTCTTTTTGTTATACAGAAATTTTGTTCTTGATTTGATGAGTTGAAGCACACTTTATAATCTATATTTCTTGTTTTGTTGATTTGTCTATAATTATAGGATGATATTGAAATGTTTATGACTTGATGTCTCTCTATGTATCATTATAGTTTTTTAAAGTGAGCATTTAACCCTGGTTTTGATGTAGGACTAATTTTGAGTAGTTACGTGGAAGAAGATAGTGATTATGAGGAAGAAGAGAGTGACATTGAAGTAATAGAGAACAATGAACCGCCAATGGTTCAGGTTCCGCAGCAGCCACTTCCCATTGATTTAACAGGAAATAAAATGAAGGTAGATGGAAGGAGGTCAAGAAAAAAGGAAAAGCCAGTGTTAATATGGCAAGTGAGGGAAAAGGAGCTAGACATATTTGTTCAAATGATAATGTCACAAGAACAACACATGAACCATAGGGCAAACGATTATGAGAGTGAAATGTTGAATGAAACTGCGGAGGCCTCCTCTGATTTCATTGTACCTTTGCTTAGATTCCAAAAGGAATGGTTGGCTTGGGCTTTGGATCAGGAACGAATTTTTGAAGGTGGAGTGCTTGCAGATGAAATGGGAATGGGAAAGACCATTGAAGCAATTGCCCTTGTCCTTGCCAAACGGGAACTCCAGCGAAATGGATTTGTATTTTCACAACCACCTTTACCATCTTCTTCTGAAGCGTTGCCTTTGATCGAAGGAACTCTTGTCATTTGCCCCGTGGTAGCTATCACTCAGTGGGTCAATGAGATTGACCGATGTACTTTGAAAGGAAGTACCAAGGTTCTAGTTTATCATGGGGCTGACAGAATTAAGAATTGGAAACAGTTCTCCAAGTATGATTTTGTGATAACTTCATACACTATTGTTGAATCTGAGTGCAGGAACATGTCAAATTGGCGTGGGAGAAATTGTGAAGGACCTAGTATTGTTAGACAAGAAAAACGTAAGAAAAATATATCAAATGTTGTGCCAGCCCTACATGCTGTAAAGTGGCAGCGGATCATACTGGATGAGGTCAATTTTGACTTGGTGTTAGTTTCTGTGTTTTGAAAATGACAAGTTTTCTTTCTTCCATTTTACCGACCATTTTTTTCGTATATTTATTAAACATCAGGCACATTATATAAAAGATAAACATTCTAATACCACTCAAGCAGTTTTTGCTTTAGAATCTACATACAAATGGGCATTAAGTGGCACTCCGTTTCAGAACCGTCCTGGAGAGTTGTATCCTCTGGTGAATTTGCAAAGCTTCTTTGGCCGTAGTTCTGTAATGTACGAGACTTATGTTTTAAATATGTCTTAATTGAAATTTCATGCGTGCAGATAAGGTTCCTACAGATAAATCCTTATTCCTATTACTTTTGCAAACGCTGTGATTGTAGAGTTCTTCATCATAGGTATGGTGATTCATTTTATACAATGAGTTGTGTGCATTCGCAAGCCTTAGTCATACGCGAAGCATATATGGACTTACTGAATACTGCAATATTTTCTCATATTATATCTTGTCGAATAAAATCCGGTACTACTTCAATGACTTAATATTGTTTTCCTGGTGCCTTTGTTTTCAGGTATGAATTATGTTCAGACTGCTCCCATGGGTCTGGGGATCATTTCAGTTGGTGGAATAAAGTAAGTTCTGCAGCTTCTTTGCCTTTTTTTAAGGAGACAGAACTCATATTTACAATTTTCAGTTGCAAAAATAACCAGGAGAAATAGTTTAAGCTGACATACTCTTTATTTTTTTTTCTATCTTGCTTAGTACATTGCTAAACCAATTGAAAATTCTCGATACAATGATGCTCATGGGAAAGAAGCTATGATATTGCTCAATCACAAAATTTTTAAAAAATTAGTACTTAGGCGCACCAAAATAGGCAGGGCTTCTGATGTTGCACTTCCACCTACAACTGTAAGTTGTTTCCCATGTGGTTAATTGTTCAATTTTAAATAAGGAAAAATTATTTGGAAATTTCTTCTATGTTTTTCTGTAGGTTTCAGTGAGAAGGGATTTCTTGGATAGAGAAGAGCTCGACTATTATGAAACATTATACAAGGAATTTCAAGCAAAACTTGATAGGCATGTCATTCTTTTTCTTAGCAGTCAAGAAAAATACCATGAGGTTTAACTAATTCTCATAAGGCAAAAGGACAAAAGGGAGGGGGAGGGGGGGTTCCATCTTTAGAAAAAACATATACATAAATCCTGTATTTTTTTTATTGATATGCTGTCTCCTTTACAGATATTTTAGAGAAAATACTATGGGGGATCACCGTGTTGAAATCGTTGACCTGATCACACGGCTGCGTCAGGTGGACAAATTTTCTACTACAGTAAACCAGTTTTATGTTTTTTTCCACCTGCAATACAACTTTTTCCCCCTTTTATATCTGGAATGTTGATTAAGAGTGACATGCTTTATGAATATGTATTATATTGGGATGGACGTCAAGCTCTCAACGTCTAACAAATATTCCCGAAAAATATGATTGTATCTTGTCTATTTCATTCCATGTGTTCAAGTGAAACTAATTTGTTGATGAATAGTTAAGATCTGCATTTTTACATATCCTTAAATGCACAGGTAACAAATCATCGATACCTTGTGGAATTTTCTCAAAAAGAGGAGTTAAATGCTGAAGATCTGGCAAGTAGTGCAGCTGACAAACAAGAAAGTGGCATTTGTCATAAGCCAGAAGAAGATCCTGTTGATTTAACTTCCAACAAGGATGTTAGGGATGACGATGATAAAATCATGGTTAAATATTTCAGATCCTCAAGAATTTTAAAAAACATTGAGCTTGAGAACTTTCAGACAAGCACTAAATTAGAGGCTTTGGTATGTAGTGTTGAATGATTAGTCACGTTGTAAATGTTCTCTTTTCTGGTTTCCTGTTTCATTTTACTGTCTCCGACATTCCTTTATGCCTTAATGAATTGAATGGTTGTAGAGAGAAGAAATAAGATTCATGATTGAAAGAGATGGTTCTGCAAAAGGGATTGTTTTTAGCCAATTCACATCATTCTTAGATCTTATATACTACTCTCTGTACAAGGTAAATTAATTTTGAACTTCTATTCTATTGATACATGTAAAGTACATCTGTATGATGACAAATGCATTAACTGCAGTCTGGAGTATCTTGCGTTCTATTCTATTGATACATGTAAAATACATCTGTATGATGGCAAATGCATTAACTGCAGTCTGGAGTATCTTGCGTTCTGTTGAATGGAAGCATGTCACGAGCAGCACGGGATGCTGTTGTTAAAAGATTTAATGTTGAACCAAATTGCAGAATTTTGCTCATGACCTTGAAGGCTGGTGGTATTGCACTCAATTTGACAGTAGCATCACATGTGAGCATTTTCATGTTGCTTTTATACTCAAATAAAATAGGATAGTTAAGTTTCCTTGGAATTAAGCTTAGATTTGTGTTGGTTTGTTGGATGTGGACAGGTTTTCATTATGGACCCTTGGTGGAATCCAGCTTTAGAGCTTCAGGCTCAAGACAGAATTCACCGAATAGGGCAATATAAACCTACAAGGTTTTGGTTCTTGCTCTTCAGCTTTCTCAAGCCACCATGTCTTTCTTCTTGGTCTGACACTTCATTTTTATACAGGGTTGTGAAGTTTGTCATTGCAGACACAGTTGAGGAGAAGATTTTGAAGGTCCTGGAGAAGAAGAGACTAGTTGCTCAAGGGTAAGTGTGATGTGTGAAATATAAAGAGTTGAAATTTAACCAAATTTCATATTATTGACTTGGGTGTTTTCTGTCTCATTTCATTATTAGGATTTTAGACGGTTCTTCTGAAGCTATGGAGCAATTGTCAGTTTCTGACTTCCAAACTATGTTTGGTAAATGATTGTAGAATAAAAATGTATCTTTCAACACCCTCCAGTAATTGTCAAATGCGTTGCGTCTATTGACACTACATTTTTGGTATTATGTTCATATGTTAGTTGCTGACATTTGACTAAAATGTGATGTTTTCTATTTCAATACACATGAAAATCAAGAATAAAAGGGACAAGGATCCTTTAGTTGGACTTATTTGTTGGAATGTGCTTCTACAATTTTGGACATTATATATTTGAATTTTTTCTTCCTCATATTTTCTTTCAAATTTACCCATCTCAGATTACACAACTCCCTAGTCGATTAGATGATGCTAATTGAGTCCATAACAGATTATGACAAACTCTTAATGATTGGTAACAACTCTATATCATAACCTTCTAATTTATGCACAAATAATCAATTATTTACATTGCATGATTGATTAGCTAATCGATTAGGTTATTTATTTAGCTCATGGATTGTTTCTAAAATTACACCATTATTTGGCCTTTATATAGAGAGATTATCTATCATTTCAAATTATCGAGAAAATGTGGAAAAAAACTCAGTTTTCCTTTATCTCATAGTCTCTTTAAATCATTTCTACTTTTTCACATATTTTAGCCATGATACTTAAGAGTGTTCTTGATTTTAGTGAAGAATTTGTTATGGGTAAGCTCTTTATTGTAAATTTACCAAGGTTAGTTTTTATATTGATTAAATCATTATTCCTTAAGAAGTGGTTGTTTTATTTGGGATATAAACCATTGTAAAAGCTCTCTGTTTATCTTTGGGGGATTAAAATAAGTCTTTGTTTGGTTCATGAGCTTTGTCATTGAAGAATATCTCTCTTTTTGGTTCCGAGAAAAATAATTAGTGAAAATTCTTCACAAAGATTCTTGAGCTTAGTCCGGTCAAACGCTTTATTGTTTCGAGATAATCCTGGTATAAAATCTCATTTGGTGTTTTAGTTCAACCAGTGTAAAAGCTCAGTAGGTTCAAGATCACCCTGGTAAAAATTTCGATTTGATTTATAGTTAACCTGTGTAAAACCCGAGTTCGGTTCGGAGGATATCCAAGTCAAAACTCCATCTTGGTTTGAGTCATCTTGTGTAAAGTCTCTATTTGACTTAGAGACAAACTGCTTGAAGCTTTGTTTGTTGTTTGGTGTAAAGGCTATCTGTTTCACTCCTCAGTTCGTTGTTTGGTTGAAAGTTAGTCTGAAATTTTATTTTATTGTATTACGGGGTTTGTGAGCTTAACCTTCTAAATGTTCGCAAGCATAAGTGGATACTCTCAAGATCAATTCTTGAAAAAACAAGTAGGTCACTTCTTTAAGATCGAACATCTATAAATTCATGATATAGTTCTCTCTTTCATATTATTGACTTGGGTGTTTTCTGTCTCATTTCATTATTAGGATTTTTGACGGTTCTTCTGAAGCTATGGAGCAATTGTCAGATTCTGACTTCCAAACTATGTTTGATAAATGATTGTAGAACAAAAATGTATCTTTCAACACCCTCCAGTAATTGTCAAATGCGTTGCGTCGATTAACACTACATTTTTGGTATTATGTTCATATGTTAGTTGCTGACATTTGACTAAAATGTGATGTTTTCTATTTCAATCCACATGAAAATCAAGAATAAAAGGGACAAGGATCCTTTAGTTGGACTTATTTGTTGGAATGTGCTTCTACAATTTTGGACATTATATATTTGAATTTTTTCTTCCTCATATTTTCTTTCAAATTTACCTATCTCAGATTACACAACTCATATGAGATTTGTTCGACATCTTTTGTAAATTTGACATGTTCCTGCACTCAGATTCAACATTAGTGTATGAAGTTATCACAAAGTCATACTTGGAGAACTGTTTCCAATTCTTAATTCTGTCAGCCCCATGATAAACTAGAACCTTGGTACTTCCTTTCAAAGTACATTGGTCAATCTCATTGACCCACTGAGTGATAGCTACCACGGGGCAAATGACAAGAGTTCCTTCGATCAAAGGCAACGCTTCAGAAGAAGATGGTAAAGGTGGTTGTGAAAATACAAATCCATTTCGCTGGAGTTCCCGTTTGGCAAGGACAAGGGCAATTGCTTCAATGGTCTTTCCCATTCCCATTTCATATGCAAGCACTCCACCTTCAAAAATTCGTTCCTGGTCCAAAGCCCAAGCCAACCATTCCTTTTGGAATCTAAGCAAAGGTACAATGAAATCAGAGGAGGCCTCCGCAGTTTCATTCAACATTTCACTCTCATAATCGTTTGCCCTATGGTTCATGTGTTGTTCTTGTGACATTATCATTTGAACAAATATTATCATTTCACTCTCAAAAAGTGAGGGAAAAGGAGCTAGACATATTTGTTCAAATGATAATGTCACAAGAACAACACATGAACCATAGGGCAAACGATTATGAGAGTGAAATGTTGAATGAAACTGCGGAGGCCTCCTCTGATTTCATTGTACCTTTGCTTAGATTCCAAAAGGAATGGTTGGCTTGGGCTTTGGATCAGGAACAAATTTTTGAAGGTGGAGTGCTTGCAGATGAAATGGGAATGGGAAAGACCATTGAAGCAATTGCCCTTGTCCTTGCCAAACGGGAACTCCAGCGAAATGGATTTGTATTTTCACAACCACCTTTACCATCTTCTTCTGAAGCGTTGCCTTTGATCGAAGGAACTCTTGTCATTTGCCCCGTGGTAGCTATCACTCAGTGGGTTAATGAGATTGACCGATGTACTTTGAAAGGAAGTACCAAGGTTCTAGTTTATCATGGGGCTGACAGAATTAAGAATTGGAAACAGTTCTGCAAGTATGACTTTGTGATAACTTCATACACTATTGTTGAATCTGAGTGCAGGAACATGTCAAATTTACAAAAGATGTCGAACAAATCTCATATGAGTTGTGTAATCTGAGATGGGTAAATTTGAAAGAAAATATGAGGAAGAAAAAATTCAAATATATAATGTCCAAAATTGTAGAAGCACATTCCAACAAATAAGTCCAACTAAAGGATCCTTGTCCCTTTTATTCTTGATTTTCATGTGTATTGAAATAGAAAACATCACATTTTAGTCAAATGTCAGCAACTAACATATGAACATAATACCAAAAATGTAGTGTCAATCGACGCAACGCATTTGACAATTACTGGAGGGTGTTGAAAGATACATTTTTGTTCTACAATCATTTATCAAACATAGTTTGGAAGTCAGAATCTGACAATTGCTCCATAGCTTCAGAAGAACCGTCAAAAATCCTAATAATGAAATGAGACAGAAAACACCCAAGTCAATAATATGAAAGAGAGAACTATATCATGAATTTATAGATGTTCGATCTTAAAGAAGTGACCTACTTATTTTTTCAAGAATTGATCTTGAGAGTATCCACTTATGCTTGCGAACTTTTAGAAGGTTAAGCCCACAAACCCCGTAATACAATAAAATAAAATTTCAGACTAACTTTCAACCAAACAACGAACTGAGGAGTGAAACAGGTAGCCTTTACACCAAACAACAAACAAAGCTTCAAGCAGTTTGTCTCTAAGTCAAATAGAGACTTTGCACAAGATGACTCAGACCAAGATGGAGTTTTGACTTGGATATCCTCCGAACCGAACTCGGGTTTTACACGGGTTAACCATAAATCAAATCGAAATTTTTACCAGGGTGATCTTGAACCTACTGAGCTTTTACACTGGTTGAACTAAAACACCAAATAAGATTTTATACCAGGATTATCTCAAAATAATAAAGCGTTTGACCGGACTAAGCTCAAGAATCTTTGTGAAGAATTTTCACTAATTATTTTTCTCGGAACCAAAAAGAGAGATATTCTTCAACGACATAGCTCATGAACGAAACAAAGACTTATTCTAATCCCCCAAAGATAAACAGAGAGCTTTTACAATGGTTTATATCCCAAATAAAATAACCACTTCTTAAGGAATAATGATGTAATCAATATAAAAACTAACATTGGTAAATTTTTAATAAAGAGCTTACCCATAACAAATTCTTCACTAAAATCATGAACGCTCTTAAGTACCATGGCTAAAATATGTGAAAAAGTAGAAATGATTTAAAGAGACTATGAGATAAAGGAAAACTGAGTTTTTTTCCACATTTTCTCGATAATTTGAAATGATAGATAATCTCTCTATTTAAAGGCCAAATAATGGTGTAATTTTAGAAACAGTCCATGAGCCAAATAAATAACCTAATCGATTAGCTAATCAATCATGCAATATAAATAATTGATTATTTGAGCATAAATTAGAAGGTTATGATATAGAGTTGTTACCAATCATTAAGAGTTTGTCATAGTCTGTTATGGACTCAATTAGCATCATCTAATCGACTAGGCCAAGTGTAACACCCCAAAATTTGCCCTCCTCATTCATGCATTCATTTAGCATTTCATATTGCATTTCATCATGTCAATCAGAATTAGATCCAAAAAAAAAAAACGAAAAAAAAAAACGAAAAAAAAAAATGAAAAATAAATAAATAAATAAATAATTTTTTACAAAAAAAATAAATAAATAAAAATAATAATAAATAAATAAATAAAATATAATAAATTTTTTTTGGACTTGGGTCTCTCTCATTTGAGCCCACAAAACCATGAAATTCAGTCTATAAATACCAAGGCTTCACTTGAGAAAAAGGAAGAGAAGCAAAATACTCTGAGGTTTCCTTGGAACAAAACCCTGGACAAAACCTGAAGAGAAACCTGACAGAGAATTCAGAGCAGCCTCCAAACCCTGAAGGGCCTCACGGGTGCAACTCAATTTCAATCAAGCTCTCCAATCAGGTTTGCCCTATTCCCATTATTTTACGCCTTCAATTTGAATGTTCTAAATGTGTGATGTATTATGAATGGGTGAAACCTATGCCTTGAATGTTTAATCACATGATTTCTGAAGTGTATGCCACAGGGTTTGAGGTTTCTGAAACCATACTGTTATCCATGAAAAAAAATGCTTATGGTGTTTCACTAACCCTTTTGTTGAGTTTTTGTGAGGGCTCACATGACTTTTGCAGGGATAACTTATGTGGTTTCCCACTTTATTTGTGGGATAACCCCTGGAGGTTCATTCCGATTACCTGTACTGACCCACTTTCTTTGATGATGTTAACTTGGAAGGATCCCTGAGTTTCTTACTCCTTTAATTGCTGTTACTTCGGATCTTTATCCGTGTGGTACTTTTACCTCTTTTCCGCATTTTATCGCTTTCTTAGCTGGAAGACCTCGATAGGAGGCATTTGTTTTCTTTTGTTTATTTACTTCTGAGCCCCTTGTTGGCACATTTACTTTATACATGTTTGTTTTGTATGTGTTCGTATCCCTGCAGGTAGCGCGGTTTCTTCGTCAAGGACTGCCTTTTTTGCCCTTGAGCATCCCAAACCCTAAAACCCAAAGCAACACGTTTACTCCTTCTACCAAAGACGAGTAAGTCTCCAAAGGTCGAGCATCCGGTAGATTGTGTAGTGACGTCGTTCGTCCAAAACCCAATCCACAACCCCGTAGTTAGCCGAACTACGGCTTGCTCTGATTCTCATTCCAGATGAGATACGTAGGCATAAGACGCGATGTCTTAGCGAGCACACATCCCCCAACCCATAGGTCAGCTGAGCTACGAAGACTCTGATTCTCATATTCAGATGAGATACGTATGTAGTGGATGCGACATCCGCGCGAGTCATTTCTCTTAACCTTTTTAGTAAATAAACACATTAGGTAAACCCACACCCTTTAGACAAAAACCACAAAAGTGGATCCCGTAGAGTACTACGGATGCGCAGGGGTGCTAATACCTTCCCTTCGCATAACCGACTCCCGAACCCAAGATTTGGTTGCGAGACCCCGTCTTGTCCTTTCCTTTTTCAGGTTTACTTTGAGCGTTTCCTTTCCCTCATTTGGGATGAATAACGCACGGTGGCGACTCTTCTGTCTTTTTCTTTCGTCGGTTGTTTTTTTTTTGCGCACTGTATTTTTCAGGTTGCGACAGCTGGCGACTCTGTTGGGGACTAAGAAGTTGACCTCTTGCTGGTCCATCTTCCCTAAGCGAGTCCCTCCTAGCTTGTGTGATTTCTTGTTTATTGGGTGTTCATGCTTTTGTACATTTATTTGCTTACCTGCTTGCATGCATCTGTTGTATCTATTGGATCTGTTTGTTTGTTTGTTGGGATGGGATGTTCTATGAGAGATAAGCCCATTACCCAGGCTTGAGTGTACACACAGGTTTTAGAGTGGATGATCATGAGGCTTGCGTGGCATGTTGCTCTGTTAAGTCGTTCGTGAAGAACCACACCCAGACGAGGTTTCTTTTGGATATATTATGTCCTACGGATGTTCCGTAACGACATGGTGTTCCTTTAGAAATCGTCGACTCTGGTGACCATTTCCCGAGAACTCAGTCGAGGCCTCTCCTCCGAGACGTGATTATGTTAGCTCTGGTGGGCGCATTCTCGCTGATCAATCCGAGGACCCCGAGACTGGGAACTTGCTTTAGGATGTCCTGTTGAGGGGAGTCAGTGGAGGTCTTTTATCCCGCAATAATGCCAAACCTTCAGTGGTAAACGTATTATTCGCGACTGAAGGGCTGAAGCTGACGAACTTCTGTTCTTAGAACCTACCAGTGAGGGGTGGGCTAAATTCAAGAAACCTTAACCTCCAACCAACCCGGTTTTCTGGAGCAGAGTTTTGGTCTTGTATTATATTCCTCAGTGAATTTCTCTCCAGGAAGTGCAACCTGACAGATGTTCAAGCGGATCCATCAATTCTGATTGACATGCCATTGCATTGCATAACATCATCTGCATATTTGCATCCAACATCTCATGCTTATTCATTTGCAGGGTATTCCCTTTCAAAACGGGGGTGCCTTAAAACTGAACAAGCAGTGCATCGCATACCATGCATATTAACCCTTGTCTGTTTTGCAGGTGTCACCGCAGTGTCTAATGTTTGTTCCCTGTATCAGGCAGTTATTGGTCCCAAGCGAGTTCACAGATACCCGACAAAGGAAAACCGTCCACGACTAGCGATGGACCAAGTACAGAAAGAGCTGGCTGATATGCGTGAAAGGATGGATCAGTTCATGACATTGATGACTGGTATGGCAGCAGGTCAAGAAAAGCTGAGGGAATTGGTTGGGCAACCGAGGCCTGAGGCGGAGATACTAAATGCTGAGGGAAACCCTGGTAACCCTGGGAACGCTGATAACCTTGTGAACACTGGTAACGCGGGTAACGCAAATGCTGATGGAAACCCGGGTAATGTTGGCAACACAGGGAATGTTGGAAATGGTATTGGTGGAAGGTACAATGTGAATCAAGGAATTCGAATTAACGGGCACCCCATTACTGAAGATTATCAGTATGATCAATTTTCTTTGCACGACGAGGCCCTCGAGACCACTCGCCGTATGGATGAGCTTGCTGAGAAGCTCAAATCTTTGGAGTCTCAAAATTCCTTAGGCTTTGATGTCACAAATCTTGGTCTGGTTCAGGGAGTAAGGATTCCTCACAAGTTCAAACCCCCTACTTTTGAGAAATACAACGGGGCTTCTTGCCCATGCACTCATCTCTAATCTTATTTGGGAAGGTTGGGAGCTCACACGGAAGATGAAAAGCTGTGGATGTACTATTTTGAAGACAGTCTAACTGGAGCTTCTCGTGAATGGTATTCTCATTTGTCTCGTACTACCATCAAGAGCTGGAAAGACTTGGCAGAGGCTTTTGTCAAGCAATATCAATACAACTTGGACATGGCTCCAAATTGGACCTTGTTGCAAGGTATGTCCCAGACTGCCAAGGAGACCTTTAGAGAATATGCTCAGCGCTGGAGACAGATTGCTGCGTCCGTTCAACCCCCTATGTCTGAAAGGGAGATGGCGGACATGTTCATGAACACTCTTCAAGGCAATTATATTGAGAGCTTGGCTGCTTGCCCGTCAATCAGCTTTGCAAAGATAGTAATTGCTGGAGAAAGAATCGAGAGTCTGTTGAAGAAGGGCCGAATTCAAGACAATAGTGTTTCCAACCCATTAGGTCCCAAGAGACCGTTTGCTGGTAACGGTCAGCGAAGAAAAGAAGGTGAGGCAAGCGTTGTGTATGCCGGCAGAGGCAGGAGTAAAGGACGCCCTAATTATTATCAAGATCAAGTGGCCGCAGTCACTATTCCAACACCTGTTCCTCAACCGCAATATCATTCGCAACAACAACCCAGGTACAACAATCAACAACAAGGAGGTAATCCGGGTCAACAGAGACACTATCAACAACGTCCAAGGCAGACGGACCGGGTCATCGAGCCAATCCCAATGCCTTATTCAGTATTAATTCCCAAGCTGATTGACATGAATCTGGTTACATTGAGAACTCTGGCCCCACCAATCGATCCCAATAATTTGCCTAGAGGTTATGATGTCAACGCCAGATGCGCTTTTCACTCCAACGCACCTGGCCATACTACGGATAATTGCAAGGCTCTCCAGTTAAAGGTACAAGATTTGAGAGATGCCCAGGCTATCAATTTCGCTCCGGTGCCTAATGTTATCCAGAACCCGATGCCGGCTCACGGCGGGCAGAGGATTAATGCTGTTGATAGTGGGGAAACTTTGAATTTGGTTTCTGATGTGACTAAGGTGAAGACTTCGCTATCGGTGGTTAAAGACCGACTTCTGAAAGGACAGATTTTCCCGGGCTGTGGGGAAGAATGCAGAAATTGTCAAGCTGCCGAAAACGGATGTGACAGTTTGAGAAGGGGTATTCAGCAACTGATAGATGAAGGTTGTCTTCAGTTCGATCAGGCCCGTCCAGTGAAGAATGATGTATCGACGGTGACGTTTTATTTCACTCCTGAAGAAATATATGTTCCCGAGAGACTCGCTCCGACAATAATATATTTCCCAGAAAGTACAGAACCAGCAGCGGTGAACATCGAAAGTTCAGCACCAGTTGCAATTTACTCTGACAGCCCTCAACCGACTTTGGTTGGTCCAATCACCATCACGGTACCAGGACCTGTTCCGTATGAGAAAGACAGTGCTATCCCGTGGCACTATGGGGCTGATATCTACTGCCAGGGGCAGAAAGTTAACGAAGAAGACATTGACATTGGTAGCTCCGCTGTAGACAATGTTGGAGGGGTTGGTGGCTTCACTCGCAGTGGACGCCTATTTGCACCATCAACATTACGCGCGAATACTGAAGCCGAGGCAGCTGCCAAGGCTAAAGGGAAACAGGTATCCACCGAAGAGGTTACTACTGAGGAAGATCCTCCTAAGACCGCATTCGAGAAGGAAGTGGATGAGTTTATGAGGATTATCAAGAAAAGTGACTACAAGGTAGTCGACCAGCTAAATCAGACACCCTCAAAGATCTCCATTCTCTCACTATTGCTGTGCTCTGAGGCGCACAGAGCAGCCTTGTTGAAAGTACTGAATATGGCCTATGTTCCACCGGAGATAACTGTTAACCAGTTGGAGTCGGTAGTTTCCAATGTAAACGCTAGCCGGGGGCTAGGTTTCACCGATAATGACCTGACATCTGAGGGCAGGAATCACAACAAAGCCTTGCATATCACAATGGAGTGCAAAGGGGTGATGCTTTCCCATGTTTTGGTTGATACAGGCTCTTCTCTGAATGTTCTTCCAAAGAAAGCCTTAACGAAGTTGGATTGCGATGACACCATCCTGAGGCCAAGTAACTTAGTTGTGAGGGCTTTTGATGGCTCTAAGAGAGCTGTCTTTGGCGAAGTTGAGTTGTCAGTTAAGATTGGACCGCAGGTATTCAAGAGTACCTTTTATGTGATGGATATCCAGCCTGCCTACAGTTGTCTGCTAGGTCGGCCTTGGATTCATGTTGCCGGTGCTGTTACTTCTACTCTCCACCAGAAGCTCAAATATGAACTAGAAGGTCAGATCGTCACTGTATGTGGTGAAGAGGATATTTTTGTTAGCCACCTGTCTACATTTAAGTATGTAGAGATGGATGGCGAGATGCATGAGATGCTGTGTCAGGGCTTCGAAACTACAAACATCAATGAGGTCGCGCCCGAAGCTGTCTTTTCACCTGAGTTTGAGAAGGTCGGGACTTCTATCTCTTCATACAAGCAAGCTGTCGAAGTGGTTAAAGCTGGTAATGCCCAAGACTGGGGCAAATTTGTGGAGCCAGTCATCAAAGAAGACAAGTTTGGATTGGGGTATGCTCCGGGATCTCAGAAGAATGAAACCGGTACTCTCTCCAGCGGGGGTTTGGTTTCTCCCCACATCGTCAATGCTGCAGATGAAGACAAGGCTGACAGCGACTGTGACTTAGATAGCTGGATTCGCCCGTGTGTCCCGGGAGAAAAGCTCGACAATTGGTCGTCTGAAAAAACCGTCCGGGTTACTCTACTGAAAGAGTGATTTTTATTGTTTTCCTTTATTACATGCATAATAAAGTCTTACACTTTGCCCAAGGTGTAACGGCTCATTTGTAGGGCCATCCATTTAGTTACATTTCGCAATTATTTTTATCATCAATAAAGGACGGCTTTTGCAAACAATTTTGTGTTCTCTTTCTTTCAGTTTTTTTTCTACTTTTACAAAAAAAATGGCAATGTTTCTTTTTTCGTTTTTTCTTTCTTTCCAAAAAAAAAATCTCTCATTCTAAGGTAAAGCATGATCCTCCATCATGCAGAGCCGACCACTCGGATCTCACTGCTAACGACACTGCTATGGCCAAGTATGACTTCGACAATCCTATCTATCAAGCCGAAGAAGGGGCTGAGGAAGATTGTGAATTGCCTGAAGGGTTAGCCAGATTGTTGAAACAAGAGGACCGAGCTATTACACCTTATCAGGAGGTGGTTGAGACCATCAACGTTGGTACCGAAGACGACAAGAAAGAGATCAAGATCGGGGCCAGTCTACAGGCCGAGAGGAAAGACCGTTGATCATGTACTTGACTGTGTTAGAAAGGTCAATGGGTCGTGTGCTCGGTCAGCATGACGAGTCAGGTCGAAAAGAGCATGCAATATACTACCTTAGCAAAAGTTTACCGACTGTGAACAAAGATACTCATTGCTCGAGAAAACTTGCCGCGCTTTGGCATGGGCTGCTCGCCGACTAAGACAGTATATGTTGACTCACACGACTCTATTGATATCAAAAATGGATCCAGTCAAGTATATTTTTGAAAAGCCATCACTTACCGGAAAGGTTACTAGGTGACAAATGATACTGACAGAGTATGACATCCAATACACTTCACAAAAAGCCATCAAGGGAAGTGTCTTGTCAGACTATCTTGCAGAGCAACCGATTGATGATTACCAACCTATGAGGTTTGACTTTCCTGATGAGGACATCATGTTTCTCAAATCGAAAGATTGAGAGGAATCACTCCCGGAGGAGGGGCCTGACCCTGAATCCAAATGGGTTATGATGTTTGATAGGGCGGTCCACGTCAATGGTCGCGGAGTTGGTGTAGTATTGATCACACCGGAAGAGGGTTCATATGCCATTTGGTGCCATAATAACTTTTCCCTGCACCAACAATGAAGCCGAATACGAAGCTTGTATCCTAAGACTTGAGGAAGCCGTCAATATACCGATTAAAACCCTGGATGTATACGGGGATTCAGCTTTGGTCATCAATCAAACCAACGGGAAACGGTATACACCTCAGCCTCATCTGGCTCCTTACAGAGACTACACGAGAAGATTGTTGACTTTCTTTTGAAGAAAACCAATTTGCTGATGCTTTGTTTACCTTGTCTTCGATGATTAAGGTGCTATGCTGGAACTACGTACCCAGAATTGACGTATCTCGGTCAGAGACGAATGAAGAAAGCATTAGGTCAGAAAGTGCGCCCTCGGGGGTATCAAGTCGGTGAATTGGTACTCAAAATATTTCTTCCTCCCAACACAGATCACAGGGGTAAATGGACACCGAACTATGAGGGTCCGTACGTGGTTAAAAGGATTTTCTATGGCGGAGTTTTGATGCTAACAACCATGGATGGCGAAGGATTCCCGTCCCCTATTAACTCAGACGCAGTTAAAAAAAAATACTTCGCATAAAATAGATCCGCTGGACGATAAAAAGAATAGTCCAGGCAAAAAAAGGGCATCCCGACGAACCAAAAAAAAGAGAATAAAAAGGTTCGGGCAAAAATTAGGGATATAAAAAAAGAGTACACCCGGTGAGTCGAAAACCCAAAAGGGCGGCTCAGGCAAAAATGGGTATCCCGGTGGATTGAAAACCCGAAAAAGGGGGCGATCCAGGCAAAAGTTAGGGAATAAGCGAACGACTGCGATCTGAGTTCATCAGTGTTATATCACCGTTTCATTCAATCCGGCAATCTTCGAAGGTTAAAGATCGACTAATCATCCACTTCAGAAAGCAAGATGAGTAGAGCGTCTTGAGGACATACGAGTCATAGCAGAGTCGAAACTCAGTGGGACCCCGTATCCCCGTTGTCATTAGGATAGTTCTCTTTTTATAGCGATCACCTCTTTTCAGGGATCAGCTTCCTGATACCCTCGCCTATTCCTGGCACAAATTTTCTCCCCATTAAGAGTCGAATAATTCAGTTAAAGAGCCTCTTTATTTTTCATTTATCAGTTTGTTTGCAAAAATGTCCGAATTTTTGATAAAACATATTGCATATGAACATAATGGTGGCTTTTGCAGATGATTTGCACAGGAAAACATTTAAAATTGCTTTGAATGTGCTTAATCCCGAACGGTGAATTCAAACCGAGTAATTCCCCCGAGGCATACGTGTGTTTTTGGTTGCAGGTCACAGGAACCGGATGCCAAGTCATGAATCCTCATCCCCAAGCGGTTGACAAAGTCTCTCCTCAGCAGAGCATGATCCCCAACAGAGTTGACAGTATCCAGACTGTCTATCCCCAGTAGAGTTGACAGTATCCAGACTATATATCCCCAGCGGAGTTGACAGTGTCAGACTGTATCTTCCTAGCAACAGCGGAGTGGTTGCATACCCAACGGACAAGAGGTTGGTGTTCCCAGTGTTCATCTCATTCCCCAGCAGATTATTTTTAACAGATTTGTTAATCCCCAGCTTGAGGGCGATTAGCAAGTTCATATCCCCAGCAAAGGCCGTTTCCTACGACATTTCCCCAAGAAGTGTTTTGCCCACAGACTCTCCTCACAGAGCCTCGCCGAGAAAAGTTTCCATAGTTGATACTCCCCCCGCAAGGTCAACTTTTCAAGCAGCCAATTTATTTTTGGTGGCTCATTGGTCCCGGCAGACGGATCATTCCCCACAGAGCATTCAAGGATTGATACAGCGATCTGTTCCCTACCGGAGTTTGCTTCCCCAAGCAGATTTCTTTTTACACCATGCATAACATTTGCATTTGCATGCATATCATATCAAGCATACACATAAGCTGATAAACAGGTTCTTCCAAGCAGACTGAAGAATTACTTTACAACCAAGGTCATGAGATCCAGCCAGAGGATCAAGCGTGAGTGATCCAGCCCGAGGGTCGTTTTGAAGATTCAGCCTGAGAATCGTTTTCCAGTGATCCAGCCTGAGGGTCATTTTGAAGATTCAGCCTGAGAATCGTTTTCCAGTGATCCAGCCTGAGGTTCATTTTGAAGATTCAGCCTGAGAATCGTGTTCCAGTGATCCAGCCTGAGGGTCCATTTCGAAGATTCAGCCTGAGAATCGTGTTCCAGTGATCCAGCCTGAGGGTCATTTCAAAGATTCAGCCTGAGAATCGTGTTCCAGTGATCCAGCCTGAGGGTCATTTCGAAGATTCAGCCTGAGAATCGTGTTCCAGTAAGCCAGCCTAAGGCTCAATTTGAAGATTCCCCAGTGAAGTTGCCTACAAGCTTTATTTCCCCAGCAAGCCCAAGTCTAATTGAGGAGTCGTTACAACATGTTCTAGCCCGAAGAATATGTACGAAGCCCAAAAGTGGAATATTCTCGAAGCTGCATATCTAATATGAAGGTTGGGTGTAGATTTCAAAAGAGGGTCAACCAGCGCATGCCTCAGATGCGGGATCCTAATGATGGGAATTTATCATCGAAACAATTCAGTTCTAGCCAGAAGATCGAAGTAGATTTAGCCAGAGAATCAAAGGAAATAGATTCAGCCAGAGAATCGAAACAAAGGAGATCTAGCCAGAAGATCGAAGAAGATCTAGCCAGAAGATCGAAGTCAGGTCTAGCCCGAAGACCGGAAATAGATTCAGCCAGAGAATCGAAACAATTCAGATCTAGCCAGAAGATCGAAGTAGATTCAGCCAGAGAATCAAAGGAAATAGATTCAGCCAGAGAATCGAAACGAAGGAGATCTAGCCAGAAGATCGAAGAAGATCTAGCCAGAAGATCAAAATCGTATCCAGCCCGAGGATCAAAATTAATATCCAGCCAGAGGATCGAAACTCCAGATTAAGCCAGAGGATCGGAAGAAAAATAAACAGCACGGTGTATTTCCGCGTTTTTGTGGTGTTCTCGGAGCGCAAATTTTCGGTCTATCTTTGGTATTCAATCACAGCTCACCCCATTTGTCTGATAAGCTGTTCGCTTTCATCCTACTCGGTTTAGCTGATGATTGAATAGAGGCAGCTGTAACACCCCAAAATTTGCCCTCCTCATTCATGCATTCATTTAGCATTTCATATTGCATTTCATCATGTCAATCAAAATTAGATCCGAAAAAAAAAAAACAAAAAAAATTTTTTTTACAAAAAAAATAATAAAAAAATAAATAAAATATAATAAATTTTTTTTGGACTTGGGTCTCTCTCATTTGAGCCCACAAAACCATGAAATTCAGTCTATAAATACCAAGGCTTCACTTGAGAAAAAGGAAGAGAAGCAAAATACTCTGAGGTTTCCTTGGAACAAAACCCTGGACAAAACCTGAAGAGAAACCTGACAGAGAATTCAGAGCAGCCTCCAAACCCTGAAGGGCCTCACGGGTGCAACTCAATTTCAATCAAGCTCTCCAATCAGGTTTGCCCTATTCCCATTATTTTACGCCTTCAATTTGAATGTTCTAAATGTGTGATGTATTATGAATGGGTGAAACCTATGCCTTGAATGTTTAATCACATGATTTCTGAATGGTATGCCACAGGGTTTGAGGTTTCTGAAACCATACTGTTATCCATGAAAAAAATGCTTATGGTGTTTCACTAACCCTTTTGTTGAGTTTTTGTGAGGGCTCACATGACTTTTGCAGGGATAACTTGCGTGGTTTCCCACTTTATTTGTGGGATAACCCCTGGAGGTTCATTCCGATTACCTGTACTGACCCACTTTCTTTGATGATGTTAACTTGGAAGGATCCCTGGGTTTCTTACTCCTTTAATTGTTGTTACTTCGAATCTTTATCCGTGTGGTACTTTTACCTCTTTTCCGCATTTTATCGCTTTCTTAGCTGGAAGACCTCGATAGGAGGCATTTGTTTTCTTTTGTTTATTTACTTCTGAGCCCCTTGTTGGCACATTTACTTTATACATGTTTGTTTTGTATGTGTTCGTATCCCTGCAGGTAGCGCGGTTCCTTCGTCAAGGACTGCCTTTTTTGCCCTTGAGCATCCCAAACCCTAAAACCCAAAGCAACACGTTTACTCCTTCTACTACAGGCGAGTAAGTCTCCAAAGGTCGAGCATCAGGTAGATTGCGTAGTGACGTCGTTCGTCCAAAACCCAATCCACAACCCCGTAGTTAGCCGAACTACGACTTGCTCTGATTCTCATTCCAGATGAGATACGTAGGCATAAGACGCGATGTCTTAGCGAGCACACATCCCCCAACCCATAGGTCAGCCGAGCTACGAAGACTCTGATTCTCATATTCAGATGAGATACGTATGCAGTGGATGCGACATCCGCGCGAGTCATTTCTCTTAACCTTTTTAGTAAATAAACACATTAGGTAAACCCACACCCTTTAGACAAAAACCACAAAAGTGGATCCCGTAGAGTACTACGGATGCGCAGGGGTGCTAATACCTTCCCTTCGCATAACCGACTCCCGAACCCAAGATTTGGTTGCGAGACCCCGTCTTGTCCTTTCCTTTCCCTCCTTTGGGATGAATAACGCACGGTGGCGACTCTTCTGTCTTTTTCTTTCGCCGGTTGTTTTTTTTTGCGCACTGTATTTTTCAGGTTGCGACACCAAGTATCTAATCGATCAGATAGTTCAAAAAATATTCTTAATCAAGCAGCCAGTCCCCCTTATCAAGTAGTTTGGTTCCAAAAATAGTTTTGGTGATTTTAATTAAAAAAAGAGAGGTTTCGAAAATACTTTTTAGTGTGTCTGTGTGTGATTTATACATACTACTTCTGGAAACGCGCTTGTGTCTTTATAATACACTAATCACTCAGATGGAGACGATTAGGCAAGCTTTCACACTTCCTCTCTTTCACATTCCAAAGCTTTCAAGTTCCTTTAATGGATATACCAATCATATAAGCACTTCAATGGAATATTGAATCTTATAAAGAGTGAGGCTTGAGATAACTTCAAGCTAATCACAATCATTATAGAGTTGTAAAGATGTCATCGGTGATCATAAATCCTAGTTCTTCATTTGAGATAACTTTAGTTTAATTTGGAAGGATATCTTGACCGTGATTAACAATCTTGTGCATTTTGAACACTTGAGCTATCTTCAATAATTTATTGACTTCATGTCTTTTTATCATAAAAACCACTTCAAGTGTGGTTACTACTTCAGGTGTTGTCATCATCAAAATCATGTTATCATCAAAGCTAAGCAATTACTTCTTAAGTCTTGCTATCCATGAGATTTATCATATTGGATCACTTCTTGATTGTACATGCAAACATATGAATCCATATTCTCCTTTTTTTTTATGATGACAATGCATCTCTCAGAGAGGTGGTAAAAGAAAAAAATAGGTAGATACAATTTGGAGTGATTAAACTCCCCCTCACACGAGTAGAGAGTAGTATACTTATATTCCTTTGTCATAATAAAAAAGGTGGATAAAGATGCTAGTTAAGATTGTAAATATGCAAACATATTATTCACATAGATCAAATAAATTATTAAGAAGGAAAAATATGAGTTTATTAATTCAAAAGACTAGAATTCAAATTACAGAAAGCAAAAAATCGTGAGAAATAAAATTGCGAGAAAGACATAATTAAACACAATTATAAGCTAAGAGACACATAAGTTAGACTACTTTTCACTATCCCCATCATCACGAGTTAACATCTCTAGAGGTAGATGTTTGAAGTCTTGGGCAAAGTGAAAATCCAAGAACTTGATTTTATCATTTGTCCTATTTAGCTTCTTGATTATGTACTTAAGTAAGTCTTTAGCAAAGGGCATTTTGAAGATGTCATGTTCAAAATATTCTAGATTCATGGGTGGTTCTTATTTTTTTTGTTCCATTCCTCTTTTCTTTCCTTTGGAGGGTTTTTGAATTATCTCCCCAACAATAATTTTGTAGCACATCATTCCTTTGCCTCTTCTCCTATCTTTGTCACATCGTCCACATAATCTTCTTCTTTAAGGTTGACACCAGTGTGTTCCAGGATTTTCTTTCCTTTTGCTTCCCGACATGTCTTAAATCACTTCACTTGCCTAGTTTATTTCAATTTTGTTTACAATCAACCACACAGTTGCAATCAAACCTAATTACATGAGTGGAATTTCCTTTTTCTTGGAAATAATATGTGATTTGCCACATAATGGATCAGAAGAATATCCGAACGCACAAAGCATACAATGAATGAAGAGAGTATTAGATATTTTGTATTTATTAGAAAAACTGAGGCAACGATCTTGTAATTGAAGTTATCACCTTGTTTATTTGGCTTGGAGAGACGTCAATCACGGGGAAGATCCAAAATGTTTGCAATATCTTCCAAAGGTAGATATGTCTTGTGCTTTCTTACTTCAAAGTAGATTATTCCCTTGGTGAACTAGCCATTTGAAAAGAATATCTTGAGTAAGGATGAAAACACTTTTCTTGGAGGGATGCAGATGAATGCTGTTAACTTAAAATCTTAAAAGATCTTCAAGAATTCACATCTTGAAAAATTCTAGCATCAAAAGTGTGAAATCCCAAGACGATTGTGTTTGGGAAGCCTTGAAAGAGTCTTCTTTCTTAATTTTGAGTTGAGAAATAATCTATGAGAGAAGATGATAGAGAGAAAAATCTTAACCTCCTAGGTGCCATGATGATGATGATGGAATATTAAAGTGGTATTAACACACACACACAAAAAAAAACAACAACAACTATTTATATCGTTTCTTGTGACGTTTTTTTGCATGAAAAAGCCTCACAAAATCATTGAAGATTTGGACAAAAAAGTGAGAACCAAATCTTACCAAAATAGGTCATCTAATCGACTAGATTTGTGACCTAATCAATTAGAACATGATGATTTTAAATATTTGACATGTTTATCATCAATGCACTGATTTGATTTCTTTGGAGGCAAATATTAAATCTAATTTTATATGAATTTTGATGTGCGTAGGTTAGCTAATCGATTAGTTCCTTATTTTTCAGACTCCATTGTGCTTTTGGGTCTCAAGTTGGTTTTTGACTTTTTCATACTGCTTTTTGCACTTTCACTCATTTTGTTTGCACCATTTTCGTGGCAAATGCTTGAATATCAAGTAATCTTGATACCCCCCCCTAGAGGGAACATAAATATATTGTCGTACATCCTTCCTTATGAATTGTTAGACACAAGAATTGGTTTAACACGAGATAGATAAATCCACTACTGACTTATCATATCAACCTACTAAGAGGTCAATTGATCATCATAAATCATAAATGTTAAGACCATTCTCAAATAACAATTGCTTTGATCACGACCGTTGTTATACATCATTAGTGAAAAACCTTAAATCACGAGCACTAGTATACTCAAACACTAATGTTTGCTCGAGGGTATACACTTTTCTTTCCACATCTTCATTTAGTAAGCACCACAACTTCATTAAAGCTGTAAAGCATCACTACAAAACACATTAGGTTTTCACCTCTGGTACCCAAATTTTCTTGGGTCCTGGTGCGTTAGTAGTTCAAAGAGGTATATGGTTACTACATTTATATCTTATAAATTTATTAAAACAAAATGGCTATAGATGGCCAAATCTATTTCACTAAGAGCATTTATAGACATGTCGATTCACTTTCTTTCTATTTAAATCCTTTACCATACATTCTACCATATTTAAACCCTAACCCAATTTCATTCAAGGAATGCCTTTGACTTGATAGAATAAAGTCAAGGTTTTATTTTTCCTTCAGAAATTTACTTAGGATTTCATGAAAATATTTCACTTCCTTTTTCATCGAGACACAAGTCTCACAAAAATTAGCTTGGTTTCTAAAGTTGTCTATTTCATATTTTAATGCTTCATTTAAGATATATGTTATGCTATTTATTTTATAATTGTATTCGATTAGTGTTGTTCCTTTTGTTGGCTACTTTAGGTAAAACATCACATACTAAATAAGGTGAATTTGTGAAGAGGCAACATGTGGGACAAAATTTTATAGCATGTGTGCAACATGTGTCCTCGGTCTGGAAGACAAATTCAATGAGTAAATATTAGCATATTTTTGGTTTACTTTAAGAATATTTGTCATTTAAGTGTTGTATCTTTTAACAATATGTTTTAAAGAAGTTTGGCTAAAAATATTATCAAAGACCAAATCAAATTGAATGAGATCAAATCTCTTGGTGGACATTAATGAATAAGCAAATAAAGTTTTCCTCAAAACTGAATCTACATCAAATAAAATACATTTGCTTTTAATTCAACCGCCCAGGCCCAACATATAGTTTTCTATATAAGAAGACTCATTCCTAACAAAGGACACATACACAAACACAAATTGGAGATCTAGTGTGTTAGGATTTACTATTTGAGTATTTGTTCTTGTTATTTATTGTAAACCTCCAAAGAAGCCTGGATTGAATATTCAAGGCATAAAGGTTGATTGTTAGTTGAGTTGTAATTTAACATCTTTAATTTGTTGAAAACATATATCACTAGGGTAGTGATTGAGAGAAAATGATAAAGGTTATGATATTTAGAGGGATTCATAAATAGAAAGACACATGCATTATTAGGAAGTAGGAATTGAAAAAAGTTTGTTCATCTAATACTAATTGTACTAATACTATTGAGAGTGAATTTCCTTTCTTGGGTTGGAAGTCCCCCAGACGTAGGTGATGTTGCATTGAACTAGGTTAATAATTCTCTTGTGTTCTTTATTGATTTCTGCTTTAAATTCCTTAATCTGTGATAATCTGTTATAAACTATTTTTTGTGGTACACATTATTTAAGACATTGTGTCCTACATCTGTCCTGCGTAGAGCGAAATTTTAATTAGCTTAGCTCTTAATTTAAACAATTGCTTGAATGACAATTTTGTTACCTTACGTTCATCTTCTTCATGAGAAAGTTTCAAGCAAACTTCATCTTCTTCACTGGAAGAAGATTCTTCAAAGGTTCTACCAAAGGTGACCCTTTGAGATTCATCCTTTATGTTGAATCTCTGAATGTATTGTTCATTTGGACTTTCTTCTCATTTTTTCGAAGATTTTTCTAGATGATATTTCTTCTTCATATTCTCTTCTTGATGAAGTTCATCCATTTAATGTTGAAACTTCATAGGATTGTTCAACTACTAAGACAATTCTTTCGAAGAAGATTATTGGAGTTGATTCATCTTTATAGGAGTTTGTTGATGGATTTTCTAGATATGTTTCTAGATTTGAGCTCATGTCTTCATCTTTTTACAATTGAATCAATTCATTCAAATTCTCTAAGATTTCTTCCTTTTTGTATTTTTCTTGAAAACTGTAAACATTCACATCTCTTAATTTAAGAATTGGACCAGGTTTCTGATTCCAATTCTTAATTCTTAGATATTTGTCAGTGACGAAGGTTATAACATTGTTTCCAAAATTTATAAAGGTTGAGGAACATTTATGAAAGAAGCATTCATATTATTTGCCTCATGTGTTCATTCTTTCTTGTTTGATACTTGGAGAAACTCCATATATAATTTCAAGAGCGTCCTACATTTCTTTGACAGAATTATAGTTATAGACATAGAAGAATTGATTTTCATCTAAGGACATGACTAAAAAGTTTTTAGTTTTAAAGCCAATTTTAAACTTTCTCTTTTCTTCTATGGTCCAAAGAAAATCTGGTTTATCTACTACTTCACCATTTATGGAATGACTAGGAATAAATGGACCATTGACTATACTTTTCCACTATTCAAAATTAAAACTTTGAATGAATATTTTAAATCTAGATTTTCATTAAATTGCGGAATCGTGTTTAGGAAAGTCCCCCTGTTAAAAACAGTGTTGGAAGTGATCTTCCTTCTGAGACAATTAGTCTTTAAATAGTACTTAGACTCTGATGCCACTTGTTGAACAAGTGAATCCATACACAAGAGAGAAGGAGAGGTGTTAAATTGTGGAGGTTTGAAAATCGTTGATTTAAAAGAAAGTCATTTTCAACATCAGAGTTAGAAAACATTTTATAAAAAGTGTTTGAATAAGCAGCACAACTTCAAAGTAAAGCAATTAACTGGGAAATAAAAGAGATAAGGGAAGAGAGAACAACACTAAGAATTTATAGAGGTTCGATCTTACATAAGTGACATACTTTTCTCCATAAGAATTGATCTTCAGAGTATCAAATATTGCTTGAGAGCGTTTATAAGGTTAAACCCATAAATCTCCTTCTATAATTAAATGAAGTTTCAGGCTAACTTCTAACCAAACAAAAATTTGAGGAGTGAAGCGGTTACTCTTCACACCAAACAACAAACAGGGCTTCGAGCAGTTAGTCTCTAAGCCAAACATATATTTTTCACAGGATGATCTCAAACCAAGATGGAGTTTATAATTAGCTATCCTCCTAAGCAAAATGAGTTTTTACAAGGATGACCATAAATCGAACCGAGATTTTTACCGGGTTGATCTAAAACCCACTGAATGTTTACATAAGTCAAACTCAAAAACCAAGTGAGATTTTATATCATGCCGATCTCGAACTAATAGAGCCTTTGACCGGGTTGAGCTCAAGAATTGTGTTGAAACTTTTTCATTGGTTATTTTTCACGAACCAAAAAGATAGTTTTTCTTCAACGGAAGAGCTCACGAACAAAATAAATACTTATTCTAAACCCCGAAAGATAAACAAAGAGCTTTTACAATGGTTTAGCTCCCAACAAAAATAATAAATTCTTAAGGAATAATGACTTACTCAAGAGAAAAATTACTCTTGGTAAATTTACAATAAAACCCTCATCCAGAACAAATTCCCCAATGAACTCATGAATACTCTCAAAGTATTATGGCTAAAATATGTAAAAAAGTAGAAGTGATTTAGAGAGATTATGAGAATGAAAAATGTTTTTTTTTCCCACATTTTCTAGTTGATTTGAAATGATAGATAGCCTCTCTATTTATAGGCCAAGAAATATTTTAACTTTGGAAACAATTCATGAGCCAAATAAATGACCTAATAGATTAACTAATCAATTTTGCAATGCAAATAATTAATTATTTGTGCCCAAATCGGAAGGTTTTGATAGAGAACTCTTACCAATCATTAAGAGATTCTCATAATCGATTATAGACTCAATTATGTATCTTCTAATCGATTAGGGAACCAATTTGGCGATAAAGTGGACTTGGTTTTAAAAATACAGAATGTGTTTTGGCCTACCATAACTAAAGATTGTTTCAAATTTGCCAAAGACAGCAAAGAATACCAAAGACATGCTAGCATCAACATGTACCCACCAATAAATTGCATTCTAGAATTAAACATTAATCTTTTCGAGGTTAAATATTATACTTTTATTGGTCAAATTCACCCAACTTGCTTGAAAGGGTATAAATACATGTTGCTACCTATAGAAAAATTCTCAAAATGGGCAGGGAAATCCCTTTAAAATATGTGAAGAAAAAATATGCGATAGATTTCATTAAAGGATCACATTGTGTGTTGTTTTAGAAGGCCACAAACATTAACTACTCATCAATGTAAAATTGCGAGATATGTTGAATTGAAAATCATGAAATTATTGACATCAACACCTTACTAAAATTAAGCAAATGAACAGGTCAAGAATATAAATAAAACTTTGATTAATTTAGTAAAAAAACACATAAACTAGAATCCATAATCTGACACAAGATACTATATTAAATTTTACGAGCTTATAAAAATTTGTCGAACTACACCTTTCAAATTGATTTTTGAACGAGATGTAGTGTGTGCAAAGAAAAAAATAACCTACCTGATTTAAAATTATTGAAATATGATGCATGATCAATTAAGCAATTTAAAAAAAATACATTAATGGTTTTAGAAAATATAAAAAATAATTTCTATTTATATCTATTAAATTCAATACATCAAACTATTTTATGTGTATAACTTCTGCTAAATCATTCACATCATCCTATTAACTTATGTGTATAACTTCTGCTAAATCACAAATTAAAACATCCCTATCCACCAACACCCCATCCGACATTCTTTGAATCTTTTCATACCAAAATCCTTTTTTTTTCTTTCCTAATTCTCTAATATCAAGCTACGAGTGACAAAAATCAAAGAAATGGAGAAATTTATAATTTTGTACCTTAAAGAAATTAGTTTCAAATACTGTCCAATAGAATAAGACAATAATCAAAGCAATCATTATTCCTGTTGCAAAATTCTCAGGAAGTGTGGTTGTTCTTGCAAAGTTGGTTTTGGATTTATCGATTACAATTTCTCTATTTTGGATTACTATTGTATAATTAGTTATGTGTGCGGTTGTTATTGCAGAATTCTATTTTGAATTTCTCCAATCACGATTAGATTTTCTCTTTTCCTATCGTTACCGACAAATTAATTTTGGATTATTGTTCTTGGAGAATTCTATTTTGGATTTCTTCTATTACAATTCGATTTTTTTCCTTCCTACCATTACTGACAAATAAATTTTGGATTGTTGTTCTTGCATAATTCTATTTTGAATTTCTCTTATTACAATTAGATTTTCTCCTTCCTAGCGTTATTGACAAATAAATTTCAGATTGTTGTTCTTGCAAAATTCTATTTTGGATTTCTCCATTATTATGAAATGGTTCAAACTCTTCACACAAGAACAATGATTAGGAATAAACAAATTTTGTTGCAAGATTCTCAATTCCTCTTCTTTCATTTCAAATAATTTCATCAAATAATATCTACAAAATGAGCTTAAAACTCATTATTTTGATTTCATTTAAAAATTTCTTGCATTTGTTCTCTTAACCACAATTATTAAGATCCGTGAAAAAGGTGGTTCAAAATGGATTATAATTGGTTTAATATTGTTAACACTTCCTAATACTTTTAATCTTGGAATAACGTTGTTGAAAAATATGTATAATGACGAAGCTGTTGTTCTTTTACCTCAGATTATTTTCTTGCAGAGTGTGTATATGATTGTTTTCTTACTTAATATGATTCGCTACAATTTTATTTTGTTTATTTATTAATTTGATGCTGCCAAGAACATGCTATCCACACCTTCATCACAAACTTTACATGTACAAGACAAATCGATTTTGGTTTTCTTTTCTTGCATAATTCTATTTTAGATTTCTCCAATTATGTTTTAAAATATACTATTTTATTTCATTCAATTTTATAAAAATATAATAAATATTATATTTTTATCTCAAATATTAATAGCATCACAAATATTTTATTATTATTATAAGAATTAAATTTTACACCTTTAATAAAGGCACAGGAATTATATATATATATATATATATATATATATATATATATATATATATATATATATATATATATATATATATATATATATATATATATATATATATATATATATATATATATATATATAATGTCAAAAAAATTAATGTCATCAATAAAAAAAATAAATTTTTGATAAAATATTTATCATAAATTATATTTAAAATTGTTCCCAATTAAAGGAAATAATGAATATAATAAATATTTAAATTTTGTATTCTGAATATTATTATTAAAAATTGAAAAATTAATTGAATTCTATTACATTATATTTTTGACTATCCAAATGTAATTTAATTTAATTTTTAATTTTTATTACTAAGCAATAAAATCACATGAAACTTACAACTATTTATTTCACAATGACGATAAAAAATTATCAATTTCATTTGTGAACTAAATTGAAATATTTATTACAATAAACATTTAATAAAATTTTAAATATAATTATAATGAAACAATTACACTAAACTTTCTTTTAAACATCAATATTATCATTTTAATATACTATTTTATTATAAAAAAAAGTATAAATAAAATATTGGGTGGAGTGAATTGGAGTTTTTTGAGAAGCGTGCTTAGTCGAATGGGTTTAGCTGATAAGTGGATTCATTGGATAATGATGTGTTTTACATCAGTTAATTATTATGTTCTGCTTAACGCGGATATAGTCAGGCATATTCAACTAGGGAGAGGTTTGAGACAAGGAAACCCATTGTCCCCTTATCTTTTCATCCTAGTAGTAGAAGGGTTATCCACTTTTATTAATAGAGTTGTGAATATAGGTGATATCCATGAAATCCATATTTGTAGAGTCGCACCTAAAGTGTCTCATCTACTTTTTGCTGACGATTGTTTTCTGTTTTGTAGGGCTAATTTAACATAGGTGACATACCTTATGGAGTTGTTTAAAGTTTATGCAGAAGCGTCGAGTTAAATATGACTAATTCTAAAGTGTTTTTCAGCCGTAATATTAGTAGACCATCGCAAGAAGATATTGCTTGTATCATATGAGTTTGTTAAGTGTTAGGAACTGACATGTATTTAGGACTACCATCGATGATTAGAAGAAGTAAAAAAGCTACTTTTGATTTCATCAAGGAGGTAATGATTAAGTCAGTGATTCAAGTCATTCCATCTTACATTATGAGTGTCTTCATTATACCAGATGCTATAAAGAATGATATTGAGAAGATGTTGAATTCTTTATGGTGGGAAGATATTGATAATAATAAATAAATAAGGTTGCTTGCTTGGGACAAACTAACATGTTCTAAGAAGGAAGGTAGGCTTGGCTTCAGAGATTTCAAAGATTTCAATATGGCTATGGTTGTGAAACAAGGTTGGTATATGATGACTATCGTACCTCAAAAAATACGAATCTTTACAAAGCGCGCCGCACGCTCGTGGAAAAAATGTGTTCGAACAGAGTCGCCATACAAATTTATTTAATCCAATGAAGGAAAAGGAGAATATCTATAAAACCTTTGAAAATAACATGGTCGTCACAACCATATTTGGTTTCGGGAGTCAATTACATAAGGGGAAGGTATTAGCACCTCTCACGTCCGTTGTACTCAACCAGAACCTTTTAGTTAAGCTTGGGATTGAATGTTAACTTAGGTGAATTGTTTTTTTCGAGTTATTAAAAGTGAAAAGAGAAAAAGAAAGAGGTCGCAAAAAGTTTTTTATTAATGTGCCTGATGAAATTGCGGGTCTCGCTCCTACATATCTCCAAATGTGATGGAGAACTCAAGGTTACGTAGTTCTAGGCAAAAAAAATTTGTTTGTTGGTTGATTTTAGCAAAAGCTTTATCGTCTCAATCAACGTAAAAACATTGCTTGCTACCCAAAACAAGCGAGGAGCGGACGTTTGAATCACATTGAATGGATTTTTACATATCAACATTCACGGGAAAACGTCACTTATCTCAACTCACATGATTGTGGATGAAGCATTATTTTGTATCGTCTCGAGACAAAATATCTTTCATTTGAAAAAGTTTTTAAAGATCACACGACGGCGAGAAAAGAGTTTGATGTGTTAAAGATTTTATAAGCGAATGACGAATGCTTGATGAGAACGAGACATAAGCCTCAGGATCAATCATTCGGGGTTTCATCGAAATGCTAGACTTCAAAGGTCCTTTTTGTCGAAGTCTATTAAATGTTTTAGGAAACGAAAGAAATAATGAACGGCTAATCGAAGACATGTGCCTCAGGACCAATCATTTGAGGATTCTATCAGAATGCTAGACTCCAACGGTCCTTTTCTTTCGTATGGATGAGAAATGATTTAAAAATAGTTTCATTTAAAAAGCTAAACTTGATATTAATCAAGTGTTTTTTCTTGTTTGAAAGGTTGATTTTATATTTTGTTTTGTCTATTATTTAATTAGTTCATCTAACTAATGGAAATAAAAGCGAGAAAATAAATACAAATTACAAACAACATATGGGGGTACATTTTGTCAATGAGGAGTAAGAAAACGAGTAAAATATAAACCCATCAAACAAGTAAATACAAATAAACGGAAACAAATGAGCTTATTGTAAGAAGACCCAAGAGTATGCCACAATACCATAAATAAACCGAAATCAAAAGCAACTGAATTTAGCTTTAATCTAATTTAAAGTTGATTCATGTACGAATCACTCTATAAGAAGCCGAACAAAAACCTATGCGTCTAAATAATTTTTAAAAATTAAATTGGATTTTAACTCCGAGATCGCAATGCAATGATGAATAAAAAAGTAGCATCAAACGGAAGCATATATTTTTTCTCTATTTCAGCAGTGTTAGACTATAGTTATAACCCAAAACCAACATAACCTTAATCGACAAACTACACATAAGAAATGCACAAACACAAACATATATATATATATATATATATATATATATATATATATATATATATATATATATATATATATATATATATATTCCTGACTACAAATAAAATAACATAAATAAAATGGAAAAAAATTAAAACAAAAGCGAAGTATATATAATGCGATGTGCGGGTGGAAGAAACTTGGAGATACTTGTTAGTTAATGAAAAGAACAATAGATTTTTTTGTTTACTGAAAGTTCATTCTGCATGAACCTCTTCCTTCATTTGCTTTTTTGTTTTAATTTTGGAGAGTGGAGTTAATGGAAGCATAGCTTGTGAAAATTGGGGTTATGTGTTTCTCTCTAGAACTTGAATGAAAAAGAGGAAGGGTAGCTTTTCGTTTCATCCAACAATTTTTTTCTTTGATTAATTTCTGATGATGAGTGTGAGACACTAGGATAAGATGGGCGACAAACTTGTGGTGTTTCTCTTGGTTTTCCGTCTACTTGAAAGCAAACCATAACATTGGTATTTATATGATAAACTTAGGGTTACATATTTCTTAAATAAAGCAAAAAATGTCCTTGATATTTATTTTATAGAAAAAATTAATTAACACTAGTTAAAACTAAATAAAATTAAATACATTAAAATAATTATTAAAAAAATTAAAATAAAATTACAGTCAATCCTATTTAATTATTTCAATTTTTTTGACAAAAAACAAAAATAAAGAACTCAAAATGAATAAAAACGAGGTACGAAAATGCTAAAAAAATTAATTTGATTGCACCAAAATGATCAACGCAAAATAAACCTCTCTAAAACGTACGTGTTCTGATCAAATTTTGAAATAAAAAAGGATCGGTTAAAAGGCTCAGGCTGATCAAAATTTGACCAAAAAAAGAGTCAAAAAAATAAAACGGGCATGCCAAGTTAAACTACACAAACGATAGATTAATAAAAATGATGTATTCAAGCTCAACTTTGAAAGTTTTTGCCCGCTAATTTCACGTACATTTGAGGATTAGTTCGACCGAACTGTCTGTAGATCCGAAAATTTATTTTGGTCAACCTTTTAGGGCATTATGCGAGATGAAATGCATGTTATGCTATGCAGGTGGTGCGAATCTCGTGATGCATATTACGATTTATTGAATGAGGGGCAAGATTGGGGTATGACAATGACAAAACCAAAAATGTTGGTTTCTAAGGTCTTCAAAGCAAGGTATCGTCCTAGATCCTCTTTTTTTAAGCTAATCTTGGTAACAAGTCGAGTTTTGTGTGGAGAAGCCTTTGTAAAGCTAGGAAAGTCTTAACTCTTGGTTGTAGACGAAGTATAGGAGATGGGAGTATGATTAAGGTTATGAATGGTCCATGGCTAAGGGAGGCTGAAGAAGGTTTCTTGGGAGGTCCTCAAGGGTAATGTGTGTACGATATTACTGTTAATAATCTTGTGTTGGCAAATGTTAAACAATGGGATGTTCAGAAGATAAGATATCTGTTCATCCATGATGTGGCAACAATATCTTTAAGATAACGCTTGTGGAAGACATGTTAGAAGATTGTATGGTTTGGAAAGAAGAATAAAATGAACTTTATAGTGTCAAATCTGCCTATCGGTTGCTGGGGATTGGGGAAGCTTATGGAACATTAAAGCACCACCTAGATGCAAACATTTGTTGTGGAGGATTTGTAGGGGATGCCTTCCAAATCAGAAAAAGCTCAATCAAGATTTTGTTAAGTGTACTCCAAATTGTTAATTGTGTGAGAATAATGAGGACGAGTGACATGTGTTCTAGGTGTGAAACTACTAATCAAAGTTGGAGGACAACAGGTTTGTATTCTACTATTGACCTCGTTTACAAAATTTTAGTGATGCAAAGGCCTTATTATTGATATTTCTAGTAGATAAGATATGAGAAATACAACGGTTGCAGTTTTGATTTGGATTTTTTGGAATAATAGAAATAATGTGATTAGGAATAATTATAGAGAAGAGGCGTTGAAGTTAGGCAAGCAAGCCTATCATACTTGACATGATTGTTCCAAAGCTCAAGATAGCCATGAGAGTTATTATGATGTTCAACCCATCCAAATTAGTTAGAACCCGTTGAATGAAGGATGGCTGAAATGCAATATGGATGCGAGTTTCAATAGGAAAAGAGGAACAACAAACAAAGGTTGGTGTGTTAGAGACTGTTTGGATAGATTCATTATGGGTGGAACTTCGTGGGATTTTGGTTCTTTCTCAATCATAGAAGCAGAAACCATAACCTTAAAAGAATTGATCCAATCAGCCATCCAAATGCAATTGGATTATGTGGCTTTTGAAAGTGACTCTCAAATGGTGGTTCATGCTACCAATACCAATAATGGTGGAAACTCTGAATTTAGTATCATTATTAGATCGATTAAGAATTTATTATAATATATTCCCAACTTTGAGGTAAAGTTTGTTAAGCACCAAGCAAAATCGATTGTCCATTTGTTAGCAAAATCGGTCAATTCTTTATCTAAGCGTAATACTTTTAATTTCATTCCTTCGTGTATTGAACTTCAATTGATAAATGAAATGCTTAACCTTGCTTGATTAAAAAAATTATTTGAGCACAAAAAAGCATAACTGAATGAAAAAAGATTATTGAAAAAATTGATATCATAAAAATAATTCCATCATAAAAAAATATCATAAAAGTTAAATAATGAATATGATAAATAACTAAAATTTGTATTATTAACATTATTTTTGAAAATTTAAAATGCATATGAATAATAAATATAATATTTTATTTTTAAACATTAAAAAAACTAATAAATATAACATTTTATCCCAAATATTGATAACACATAATAAAATGTTACAAAAATAAAATAAAATATTTTTATAAATACTTTAATAAAGATGTGTATTATTATTATTATTATTATTATTATAAGTATTTATATCATTTAAAAAAAACAAACTCATGAAATAATGATAATAAATATAATAGACCGTTTTGTTAGATCATAAAACAAAAATGACGAGGGGATGAACTTGAGTTACATATTATAGTAAATATAATAAAATAATTTTATACTAGTTTAAAGTTCATTATAACTCACAACTTATATATTTTAAAACTGATGATAGGATTTTATACTTACTATTAAATAGTTGACTAATTCAATTTTATCATAATTAAGAATCATTAAATTATAATTACATTATAATTTAGAAATAATATTCATTTATTATCCTGACAATCATATTTTATACGTTTAATAATTAATTTTACGATAATTAACAATTAATTGAATAAATAAATTATTTTCAATCAAATGTACATATTTTTTAATATTAGGAGAATTAGTTTTACACCTTTATAAAATAGAGACATGAGAAATATGTATAATGCATTATATATATATATATATATATATATATATATATATATATATATATATATATATATATATATATATATATATATATATATATATATATATATATTAATCATTATCTCAAATATTACTAAGATTAAATATTTTCCATCTATATATGTATAAATAAAAATAAATAGTATTATAAAAAATATTCATAATCAATATTTATTAAAATTCATCCATCACCATTTAACATATATTTTATCTATATGAACATTCCTACCCATTAATTAAAATATTAAAATAAAAATTATTTGAATCATCAAAAAATAATTTTATCTGTTTATTGGTGATACTAATAAAAGAAACTCAATTTTGATAAAATATTTACAATAAACTATATTTTAAGTTGTTCACAATTAAATTTAATAATAAAAATAATAAATATTTAAATTTTGTATTATTACTAAAAATTGAAAAATACAGATGAATAATAAATTTCCTATTTTATTTCACTTGAACATTAAAAAAAATAGATATAATATTTTATCCCAAATATTAATAACACATAAAAAATATAACAAAAAATTTTTTTATTATTTATAAATACTTTTAATATATATATATATATATATATATATATATATATATATATATATATATATATATATATATATATATATATATATTATACATATATATACTATTGTTTTTAAAATATAACACATGAATTAATGAAAATAAATAAAATAAACTATTTTTTAAATCATGAAGGATAACAGATGAATTGATGAACTTGAATTAGTTACTTATTAATTATTGACAATTTCAATTTTATTATAATTAAGAATTAATTAAATTTTAATTTCATATTCAATGGTTAATCGTTGCATATAATATTTATTTATTATTATCACGATTGCATTCATAACATAAGAAAACACGTACGCTCCCGTCATAAAAAAGTCATAGAAACACATTTTTGTATATAAGCAACTCATATGTTAACTTTTTTAATACCACACAATCATATTCACTATATATTCATATTATTAAAGAATCAGCGATAGAAATTTAATCTCAGACCTTAACACCGATCATGATGATTGGTTATTTCGAGTCAAAGTCGTTCGATTGTGGAACAATTATAATTTGCTAAATAATGAAAAACAGCATTCGTAGAAATGATTTTGTTAGATTAATATATAATAACTCTTTACCCAAAATATTGTGTTTGTTGTTCACAAAATATATTTTTATATTCAAAATATTTAATATTGTTATTTTTTCTTTATAAAATTATTGATTTCAATATTTTATTGCTATATATTTTTTTTCTTTAGAGAACTCCTTTACATGCAATAATAAACAAATATAGTATACCACAGTTTAGAGAATTAATACAATAGAGAAATTTATATACCATAAAAAATATAAAAAATAGTTCCGAAAAATGAAACATACAAATCAGTCAAGGGTTTAAAAAATGCATGGTTTGTGTAATAAATATTCAAGACTCAAACTCCACAATTCCACGATATTATTTTGAATTTGTTACCATAGAAACAATTTTAGAAAGAGTTGGAGACAATAATATTCTCTTTGGTAGTGTTATATGGTGGCAAGAAACACAAGAAAGTGGGGTTTGAATTGAGTTTCTAAAAATTAAAAGTTTTTTAAACCCAACACAACAAACAATAAACAAAGAACAAAAGTAATGAAACAATTATTTTTATCATGGTTCGCTGTTAAGTAAGCTACCTCCAGTCCACCCACCAAAGTGATTTTGTCTTATCAACAAGGACTTAATCCACTATAATTAACTGATTACAGACACACAAAGACTAATTGTCAATGTCTTCTTGAGTAATTCTGACTATATTCTAGTCACTCAAGGAATACAAACGTAATCAATGAAATTACAAGAAATGTGTTTCCAAGATTGCTTCTAAGAAAGCAGATTGTATAAATTTCAGTACAATGAATTTATCACACAAAAATGAACAAAAACACTATGTGTGCTTTCTTTTCTCTATACACAAGAATAATATACAGTTCAACAAAAGCGTTCTGAGTAGTAACGTAAATTGGCAGCTTGTTCATTCTTCCAAGTCTTCTTTATATATATAATGAAAAGATCTGTTGGAGGATAAAATTGAAATATTAAAATGCAGTTGTATCCTTGCATAACGACTTGTGAAAATTGGAGGCAAAATGATACAATAGTACAATCCTTAGCCCATAAAATCAGCTTAGTGGAAGGAATATTTGATCTTGTACTGTGTATAATTTTCCTTACGTAAAACCTTTTGATCTTATCTTCTAATCTTCAGAGGTTTCTGAATAAATATTGTTGAACCATATTTCAAAGGATCAAAACTAAGTAGAGAGTCTTCAGAATCTTATCTTTAGAGTCTTCAGAACTTAGTCTTCAGAATCTTGAGAGCTTGATAAACCTTCAGAGGCTCTTCTATCAAAGTCACAATCAGAAGTTTTAGCATAAACGTTCATCAGAACAGTTGTTTAAGAGCGTCCCAGAACTTGACATAATCTTGTAAAGTGAAATTTTGTATCTCATCAGAGTCAAAATGTGTTGAGTCTATAATCTGATGACGTCACACGCCAAATCTTCAGAATCAGAACATGTTAGCAAAAGCTACACACTAGACAAAACCATTATGGTTGTTGATCTCTAAGAAATAATGTATTGTTATCATCAAAACTAAACGTCAGATGTAAAACCAAATCTTGTTCTTACATTATACACAAGTTATCCTACAACAATATAAATTATATTATATAACTATATTCATGTTTTTTTCCAGACATAGTTGGAGTGCTTCATGCTCTTAGACATGAAGAACACCTTTATATACAAGTAAAATCTGCAAAAATTCTTAGACTTGAGTTGAAACTACAAATGTAAGATTTCAACTATGCATATTTTCTTATTCATATATTCATATATAAACTAAATATATTAAATTAAAATTAATCTAAACATTTTAAATATAATTCATTCTTAGGAATGAAATTGTTAAGGTCACGTTGTGAAAAAAAATAGCTATTGAATTTGAAAATTTGATGGCAAGTCAACTTGAAAGAACCACCATTGTTGCAATCACCTCTACAACAACGAAGATATTTAGAGGTAACTATATATATTTAAATATTATCAATATTTTATTCACTCAGAAGTATTATAATTTTCACTAATAAATTTAAATTTTTATTCCACTGATGAATACTCGATCAACTCAACTTCAGTTACTCAAATTTACATCAATTTAGAAAATTCAAAATTCCAACACTTAAAAAATTAATGTACCACTCAAATATACTTTATCTGTTTACTAACATTTACGAATTATCATTTTTAGATAACTAACATTTGAAGTTAGTCTTTCACTATCTCTTTTTTATTTTGTATAAATTATTCAGTCTGTCTAATGATCAATTTGAAATAAAGGAGACTCCAATCATGAGTTTCAAATATGTCACCTCAAAAGAGAATGATTCAAAATAGAACTATACTACAAAATATAATGACAATGACATGCAAATCAGATACACTGGTACAATGAAATTTTTATTTAAAAACTCTTTTGTAAATACAATTCTAAAGTTATTTTACTTACCAATTTTTCTAAACTTTTAAAATATAGGAGGATTTCTTCACAATTTCAGTAACTATAAATAAAATTGATGGTACGTTTGAATGACATTATATTGAATGTGAAAAATATATAAAGAAACTTAAACAATGTCATGAATTGAAATATCCTTTGTGTGAAACACCTTCAAAGTATCCAAAATCATGGTTGGGCATTGTAATCATAAACATAATTTTTTTTTTATATTATTAATATAGAGTAATGCTAATATGTTAAGAGTTAAAGTATAATTTTTTTTTCTGAAAATTGTGTATTGTTTTTATTAAAAAATGATAATTAATTTTTTCATTGTTTTTTCAACACAAATTTCCATTTTTAGACTTCTTAACCTATGCTCTTAGGACGCAAGTTAACATTATCCATTAATACAATATAAAAAAACATATAATTATATGTTCAATATAATGTTGAAAGTGTCCGATGAAACCGTTAAAGTGACTTTGATATTGTTTGATCAAGAGACATAAAAGCTACTTAATACAACAACTCAAATGAACTTTAGATATTATCCTCTAACGATGAGTCACTTCTCATACACAAATTAAAGACTCGAAAATCCATCAAAGGAAAACAAAAGAACAACAAAGCCTCGTCTAAGAAAAAAAACCAAAAATCATAAAAATCAATTCCAATTTTAAAGAGTTCTTTCCTGTTTTAACATTTAATTTGATATTTCATCTTGCATTTCCATTATTCATAAATATACTACTTTTCAATTAAAATTAGGTTATGCTAATGTTATTATCTATATTATAGAGTTTTTATAATAAACAATCTCTATCATAAATAAAGTTTTATTTTTGACTTAAATAGTCTTTGGGTCCATGTAGATTAGAAAATTTTGACTTTGATTCCTTTAATTTTTTTTGTGTTAGTCCATATATCTCACTTTTGTGTTAGTTTTAGTTCCTAAAAGTAAAATCAGCAGGAAAACCAAAATAAAATTCGCCAGAAACCTGCGGGTTTTCCTGCCGATTTTGACTTTAGGGATTAAAACCAACACAAAAAGTGAGATATAGAGACTCAGACAAAAATAAATAAATTACACGGATAAAAATTAAAAATTCGTTAACTTACAGGGACCAACGAACTATTTTAGCCTTTATTTTATTTCAACAACTTCTATTTATCATCCGCACCATTTTCTTTACCACACACGCATGACATTGATCCTATTCTAGTTACCAATTAATATTAAATCTCAAAATCTAGATAAATAATCTTAGAATTAAAAAAGACTTTTGTTATTGAAAAAATATTTTTAAATAATCCCCCCTCCTTATTTTAGTAAGTCGTATCGAAAAAATTGTCTTAGACATGTATGATTTTTGTTTAGTCACACGTCAAGAAACATTTGTGTTATTTAACCACTCCTCATCTTTGTTTTTAATTTGATTGTTTTTATGAAATGTCATTATTAGAAAGACCCATTAAAATTAAAGGAACAATTTCGTGAGAATGTGTGAAAGAAGCTGAATTGGATTAAGAGCATGGTGGAAAAATTGACTTACTACCACCACTCTCATACACTTCCCACACCCCCACACCCAACCAACAACCATAATAACAACATCTATGTCGATTGTCGACTATGATTTTTATTTCCTTAACACAACACGCACACTGAACTCACGCGCTCAAATCTCAACCTCTATAATCACATTATAATAGGACTTTACTTCTATATTTTTAATTAAATATAAGACTCCACTTATTATTTATTCACATTTGCATCATAATAAATTCTAGTTCCACCTTTTTATATTCCAACTCATCAACTTAGTTGGAATAATACAGAGAAACAACCGAAAATGTTGCAGCTTTTGTATGCTGTTATATTCGTAGAAATGTTAATGATTATGAGTTTTCTCTTCAAGACACCGTTAAGGAAGCTTGTGATCATGGCTTTGAACACCGTCAAGCGAGGCCGTGGACCGGTGGTCGTTAAAACCGTCACCGCCACGTTGGTGGTTATGCTCGCTTCTGCACTCTACAGTATTTATGAGATTCGGTGTCGCTCTATGGAAAGTGTTACTATTATTGATCCCACTGATCAAGTACTCTTGTCCAACCACCTACTACAAGCTTCTCTTTTGGGTAATTAATCAACTTTTTCGCTTTCACTTTTATTTATTTATTTATTCTGTTTCTGATTTGTTTTATTCAATATATTTTTTGTGGACAGGGTTTGTTTTGTTCCTCTCTTTGGTCATAGATAGATTGCATCACTACATTAGAGAGCTTCGGATAATTAGGAAATCTATGGAGACTATTAAGAATCAAAATCGAAGTTTTGAGGGCAGTAAAAGCTTCGGTGCGTTGGAGAACAAGGAGTTGAAGGAAGAGATTGGTGCTTTGAAGTCCAAAATTGAGAAACTGGAATCTGAATGTGAAGTAAAGAGAAAGCAGGGTTAAGTCCTTGGAAACTGAAGTGGATGTTTAGAATGTTAGGAAAGTTTTGGAGGGTTTAGAAGAAAGATCTTCTGATGTTGATGATGCAGTTTATGAAATTGTTGTTGTGTCTTGGTTGGGGTTGTTTACATGAGAAGAATATCTTATAGTTTAGATATAGCTTTTAATTGAATATATTTTAAGTTTAAGAAAATAGAGATATGCGATGTTATACCTTTTTATTTTTATTTTTAAGTATATGCTGTGTGTGTAAAACTTGCAGTAGCAGCTACTATATATGCTAATCTTAATAGACCATTCCAAAACATCGGTTCTCCGATCCACTGAAATGATCGTTGTGTTTTATAGGATGTTGAGAATGTGTATTACTTAGAGTCTTTTCCTTCTTTTCTTGATGGAAAATGTATTTTTAGAGGTCCCTAGGACTTAGGGTTTGAATCACCCTTAGTGACATCAACCGCTTTCTCCTCGGAGGAAAATAACATATATCTTAGGAGTTAGTATTGACTCCTTTTTTCTTGACTCACACGTTAGAGTTACTTCTGGGCCGGTCTTCTGGTCATCGTCCAGGCAATATGACTCCTAACGAATGCACCTTGGTTTAGGGCTTTAACAAATATAACACTACATAGTCCTTCAAGTACGGAAGTTTTTTCAAGGGCAAGTGCTTTTAGATCTTGGAGCACGTCACTCGCCATGTCAATAATTCCTCTAGACGAGGGTGAGTGTCTCAGTTGGGGCAAGTCCCTCAATTGAAGATATCTCTATATATGAAGGGTGAGTCCCTCAGTTAGGATGAGTCCTTAGTTGAAGGCATTTATAAAAAAAAGGATAAATGGTCAAAGAAAAGAGCATGCGTACTTTTAGGTCATATTCCAAGACATAAAAATGTCAATTACTTCTAAAAGCTGGAGTGTTTGAGTGGGAAAAAGGTATGGGTGACATTTAGTGCACCTCATGATGGGGCTTTTTGAAAAAACAACTCATTTCACTTCTTACACGTGTCTTTTAGGTGTGGAGACTCTTCAACTTCTTGTGGCAGTTCTCTTATTGTGTTAACGTGTAGCCTTGTGTCTTTGGGGCTTCCCTATATTACTTTCGTAAAACCCTTTTATTTCTCCTTTTCCATTTATCTGTCTTAAAAAAGCATTTTTTTGGTTAGACACTTTCTCTTCTAAATCTCTGTTTTTATTGATTGTGAGAAATAAAACTAAACATGTCCATGTCCAGGATATTACGTCCCTATACTCCACAAAGAAAATGATTGATAATTTTTTCCATAGCATCAAATTTTTCAGCACAGGTCAAGAGAGGGATGTGATTATGGAGCCCTGTTCTAAGGATGAGATGAGAAATATGGATACCTCCGGCGAGCTGTTCGCCCCCCATACATCTTCCTGTTATTTATGAGCTAAGGGTTCTAATTTCCTTCACCTCTTTTGAAACAGATTTTTTGACTGATGCTAATGTCACCCCCTCTCAAGGACTCCGAATGTATGGGATATACTTAGAGCTTTTCACACAGTTTACTGTCGTTTTAGTGTATCCCCCTTATCAGAGTATTTCTTCATTTCTTTAGGACAAAACTCCTTCCCTCTAATGATTAGGTGACGTTGTGCCCTTTTCTGATGGATGTCTGCTAAAACTCTTTGCCAACCCTTATGAGGATTGGAAGGACAAGTTTGTGCGAATAAGAGGATAAAATAACGTTTCTCCCATTATTTAGTGGAGGCAAAGTGTCGCGCCGTAAAAAATATCTGAGCGCATCGCATGCTCGAAGATACAACACAATCGCCACCAAACTTTTTTTATTCCAAAAGGAAAGGGAAAATATCGATAAAACTCATTGAGGATATTCAAAAATGGCTAAGAAGCCAACATCAAACTGTTTATTTATCTCTTCTCTGATTTTCAGTGACATGTCAGATCTAATCCTTTTGAGCTTTTGCTTGACAGGAGGACATTCAGGTTTGAGTGGCAAATTATGCTCGATGATGTTGGTGTATAAACCGAGAATATCTTGATATGACCAGGCGAAAAACGTCTACATAATATTGAAGCAATTTAACCAACTTAGTATGCACATGCTCTTCAAGGGATACCCCTATTTTTACTTTTTTTTATGACTTCCTCGAAACCCATATTAATAACTTCTATTGGCTCTTGATGAGGCTGAATCTCTTTCTCATGCTCAATGAGCCTTGCTAGTTCAACTGGTAACTCACAATCTTCCTCATCGTCGTCTTCGGCTTGGTTAATTGGAAATCCAAAGTTACAAGAGACATTATCCATGTTGTTACCAATGGATTTGTTTTCTCTGCATGTTTATGAGCTTTATTTTAGAATGGACTTTATGAAAAGTATAAAAGAAAAAGAAACTTTTGCCATTTATTTTCGTGAAAAGTAAAATAAAAGAAAGGAAACGAACATGATTTTGAATGCAAAAAATATTTTTATTTATTGATTAGATAATATTTGAAAACAAAGAGGGCCTTACAAGCTATCCTCTTGTCTCAGGCGAGGACAAGGGATTGAAAAAACAAAATGCATTACATTATAATAGAAAAGACAACAGGGGCCACAAAAGCCGTCCAGTTGTTTAGCGTGAAGCCAAATGGACATTTATGCACGAAGCTTGGAATCTTTCTACTATTCCATGCACCATCAATAATTGCCACGACATCGTCATGTTGATACCCAACACTGTTGAACTTGACAGGGCATAACTTCTTCTTATTCTCTTGATTTTGAAAGCGTGATGATGGATGGTAACCGATACTGAAGCGATTATACTTCTCAGCAACATCTACTATCTGACCCTAAGCCGGAGGAACACCTTTCTCAAGAGTTTCTCTAGCGCTCTTTCTAGATGACATAACTACTTCTGCTACCTTGTCTTGAATATATGTTGCATAATTGACGTCTTCGAATTCCAGGCAATGGAAAGGAACCTCAGTTATGCCTTCTTCGATTTCAACATACCGAAACGATGATAGTTCACTGACAATCAAATCATCTTTTCCACAAACAATAACCAATTTATCCTCAAACATGAATTTAAGCTTCTGGTGCAGTGTAAAGGTCACTTCCCCAACATCATGTATCCATGGTCTTCCTAGCAGGAAACTGTAAGCTGGATTAATATTCATCACTTGAAAAATGATGGTGAACAAATGTTATTCCACTCTGATGGGTAGATCAACTTCGTCAATTACTTGTTTTCTGGAGTCGTCAAAAGCTCTTATAACTAAGGCACTAGCTCTTATCTTTGTTTGTTCTACCAGTAAATGACTTAATGTGTTCTTGGGCAACATATTAAGGGAGGAACCAGTATCCACCAGGAGTTAAGATAGGAGTGTATCCATACATGTGACATAAATTTGTAAGGCTTTATTGTGAGCAGTTCCTTCAGCAAGAAATTTAGCATCATTGAATCCTAAATACCGGTTGGCTGTGATGTTCCAACTGTCGCGCCACGAAAAATATAGAGTCACCACCAGATTTTATTTATTCCAAAGGAAATTGAAAATAGCGATAAAACCCCAAGAGAATGGTCCTCGCAACCAAGAGAGGATTCAGAAGTCGGTTATACAAGGGGAATATACTAGCACCCCTCACATCCATCGTACTCGATGAGCACCGCTATGCTTGTATCAATGTGTACGAATGTTGCTTATCTGAATGTTATTTGCTATCGGTTAATAAGATGAGATGAGAATAAGATTGGTAGAGAAAATAATTTTTAAATTAGTGTGCTCTCTAAGGATTTGAACCCATGTGCTTATGTATCCTCATTCGTGCAATAAGAAAGTCAGAGCTCCATAGTTCTGCTCATAAAACTGAGTATTTGTTTGGTTGTTTTTAATGAACAGTGTTGACGTTCACATTCTACAGTCAACTTGCTTGTATGCTCGAGCATGGTAGCTTTAAGTGTTTGTTTATTTGCGGTAGAATGGATGCACTTGGATCGCACTCTAGCAGTTAAACATTACTTGTTGCTCATGCATGGAGGCTTAAGCTTCGCTCACGATAAAACGGAAGTAACACACCCTTTCTAAAAAGGTTTTGAAGAATTATCTAAGGCAAAAAATGATTTGATTGGTTGGGGTTAGTTTTAGTACAGGGACAGGTATCAGACCCTTGGCTAGGTACAGTCAACAATCTGAATACTTGGGAGTTGAGACGACTGTTGCATGCTAACCACTCTTTTTCATCCAAAAGGAGTTTTAATTTGTGAAGGATTTGGAAAGTTTAATCATTGGTACTTAGAGGGAGACATGTATCTAACCCTTGGCTAAGTACGACTAACAATCAGAATACTTGGAAGTTGAGAATACAATGGTATCCTACCCACTATTTTTCTCTCTCATAACACCGGATTGAACTTGTTTTATTGTTAGATGTTTTAAAGCGGAAGTCAAGCACTAGGCCACAAGCTAGGTACGACCGACAACCCAAGTACTTGAATATTGTGTACAAGTACGTACACCCTATTTTTTCATTCCAGTTTATTGAGAAAAGATTTTGAAAAAGGCACTTGACGTTGGATCTAGTGTTTGACATTTATTGTGAAAAAATGTGTGTGAATAATGGAGGTAGAGATAGAATGAGATAGATTAAGAAGAGATGGTATGAGAGAATGGATGATGATGATGAGGTACTTGATGTTGGATCAAGCACTTGCGTTGCTTTGAAGTGAGTTTATTTGGAAAATACTTGATGTTGGATCAAGCGATCTTTTTATTGAAAAGTTTCTTTTATCGTTTGGTTTTATCTTTTTTAGTTAGCATGTGTCATACCCTAATTTTATCCCTAATATTCCACCTATCATATCATTTGCATTTCAACCAAGATCACAAGCATGGTATCTTCATAACCTTCACCTCTTTGAATTTGCCTTTGTGGGAGATCATCAAGCACCCCTTGTATTTCTTTTTTTACCTTTTCTGTTGCTTGCATTCTAATTTTGCTAACCTTATTCAAAATATAAAAATATGCGTTGTTTCCTTTTTCTTATTGTAAAAGGTAGGGACTTGCAATCAAAGGATCAAGCTTGGTTCCTAAATTAGGGTTTTGATTCCCAAGTGTAAGACCCCAATTTTGGGCCCTAAGATCCCTCATGGCCCATATCATATCATATCATGGCCTCAAGGATCATTGCATGCCCTAGCTTCCTTCCTAGTGGGTAGGTTGCCTTGTGGTTTATTTCTTGATCACCAAGCATGCTTTGCATTTGTATATCTTTGCTTTTCATATGTTTATCATTCAAAAAGTACAAAAATATTGTCAGTCTAACCTTGTTGCTTGCAGTTGAAGCAATCATCAGCAATTAGGTCAAAGACAGTCAACAGTCAGTCAAAGTAGTGGATGGTGGCCATTCTTGCAGAATTTGGGCACCATGATCATTAATCAAAAGTTCATACAACTTGGGACATCATTTGAAGTCAAGTTCTCAAGGAATCAGGGTTTGGAATTCATCAGAAATGCTCCAGTCATGCAAAACCCTAGAAAAGTCAAACTTGGTCAACTGTGGATTTAATCAGTGATTTGATGGATAGAATTGATTTGAAGGAGCTCATTCATGCTTGTACAAGCCTCATATATCATGTCAAACCTCATCATGGAAGAAAATCAAGTCAATCAGGAAATTTCCCAAAATAGAAAGTGGACCTGTAATTTCAACTGCCAAAAATGGAAACTTCTTGATCTTAAACTTACATCATGATACAAGCTCCAAATGAATTTTTGCCCAACATGAAAGTTGAAGATCTTGTTCTCCCATTTTCAAAAAGTCCAAGAACTCTCAAATCCCATGTGTGGTTATCAAGATATGATCAATTCAATTTCAAAAATTTGTGAACTTCAAAGAGCCATAACTCATGAACCATAAGGCCAAATTTGGTGGGGTTTTTTCCTACAAACCACATTTTTCCTCCTCTTTCCAAAAATATAAATTTCATCCCCCAAAACCTTGCCAATCAAAATGGCATTTTTTTGACCTATTTCATTTAAAAATCAAGTTTGACCAACCATTGACTTTTTGAATTATTGATTTTCACACCCTTTGGCCAATTGGAAATGTTTGGAAACATCATTTGCAACTTGTCTAGAGCCCTAACTTGGCCAGAAACATGCATCTCCATGGGCAAAAATGCAAGCTTGGTAATTTGGCAAATGGCTTCATATAAGCAAATCAAGGACAGCAATCCATCAGCAAACCAAAAACAGCAAACACAAATGTTACTTGCAGCCTGTCCAAAGGCCCATTTCGACCACAAACTCACACCTCCACTTCCAAATTAGCAAATATGCATAATGGTTCATTTAAGTTAATGTGGTTTAACACTTGATTAACTAAGTTAAAACAGTGATATATAAGTGCATTTTCTGACATTTGCCAACCCTAGAGACTAAGACACAACAGCCATCACAGAGAATACTCCCATTCACTCCTTCTTGCATTTTTGCATTTTAGAAAATTCTGAGCAAAAGCTTCAAGGAGCTCGAGCCCTCTTGCTTCCTTCATCATTTGGACAACCTTGTGAAGCATTTTGAACCCTTAAATCATGACTGGAACCCCCTTTTGAACACTGCATCTTCAAGCTACCAACAATGGCAAATCGTTATTTGTTTATTTCCAAGCATCCTTGAGCTAAGGAAACTTCATCACCCATCATTTCAAAGTAGGGAGGGCATCTGTTTCGACCTCTAGCAACCAGAAAATCACACTTTCATTCAGCTCTTCAAATCTGGTTGGTATTTCGATTCTTTGTTTTTTTAAAACCATTGCATGTTCCTTATAGATCTTTACATGCTGAGTATGTTGAGCTTCGATTCACATGAAATGATTAAGTAATGCATGAAATATTTGGAAAAGAATTTTTGTGTTCAATGTCATTTTTGCTCGATGCATGCTGCTCCATGTATTTCAATGCAATTGGCTTGTGGATTCATGATGCCTGATGCTTGCTGATGCTATTGCCATGGTTAATTTTGAGTTCTGGGCACTTTGATTTTTGCTCATGTTTAGATGTTGATGATGATGATACCCTGTTTATGAACCCTAGCTGCCCAGAATTTTCCATGAGTCGTGTTTGAGTTTTGTTTGTGTGATGTTGCATGAACATTGTTAATACCTTGCTGTTTGCCATGCTGGTCGAATGTTGTTTTGATGTTGGTGATACCATGAACATTGCTGCTGTTAAACCCTAGGGTTTCATAAACCCAGAATTTGATGCTCATTGGCCCGTGTACTGTTCCATTGGGAACTGGCCAATCACAACATTTCCCGTGTCCCTTCAAAACGGGGCGTTTTGATTAATGAGATGTTTATTTACAGAAATGCCACGCTGACCATGTTTGACTCACTTAATTCATGTTATTTTGTTCTTTCATTCCAAATTATTCACTCATCTTCTAAAATTCATTCCTCATCCATTTTAACTCCAAAAATCATGCCAATTTTTGCATCATGTCCATGAAGATGTCTATTATTTAATCATGATTTTTAATATTTTTTTGATTGGCTGGATTTTAATTGGTAATTGGTTTCCTAACATGTATGCACATTTGACACCCATTGCCATTCCTTTTGTGAAATTATCATGATGTATCCAATGCCCCTGAAATTTTTTGTGGTGAAACTACACTCATTCACCTTTGTTTCCATATAAAGTTTGTGCATTTATCATATGTGGTGTGTGAGATATGATTTTCTGAAGTAGGGTGTGACAATTTGTGTCACACCAATGTTATGCCATTTCATGATTTTCTTTGACATACTTCTTGGTTTCCAAATAATGTGAAATTTGGCATGGTTGTTCTCTTATGTGTCTAGTTTGTGTGTGATTTTTCTTGGATTTAATCATGCTGTTTCCAATTTGTTTGAGAATTTTCTTCCCTGCTTAGTCAATTGTTGACTTTATGTGATACATGTTGCCAAATCCTTTGGGAAATTCTCATACCATATTGTATGATCATGAAATTTCATATGTGATAACTAGACATCTTGAGCTTTGCATTGGTGTTCATTTCATCCATTTCTCATCTGTTTTCAATTTGATATGATTTTTTGAAGTTGACCCATGTTTGTTGACCATCATTGTGCATGCTTGAATTTGGTTTGACTTCTTGATTTTAATTGACTGCCTTCCTCTCATCCAAATGCAATGAAATTTGACATGCTTGCCATGCTAGATGTTAGGATTGAATGTGATTTATTTGATAATTTTTGGGATTGTTTGGGTTGACTTTTGAATGAAGTCTTGCTGTTGACTTCTATATGCTTTCCTTTGCCATGCTTTGCATTCTTTTGTTTATGAAATGACAATGATACATGATTTGATTGTGAATCCAATTGGAATAGCTTCTTGAATGTTTGACCTTGACTTTGGTTGACTTTTCTTTGCTGTTTTGACCTTTTCTTTCATCCTTGACCCTAGGCTAGTCCTAGTGGTCTTTTGAGCTTACAATTGAGTTCCTGTTTCAGGTTAAGCACCAATGCCTCAAAGATCATTCAAACTTGTTTGAATTTGATTGTTTATCATGTGCCAACCCTTGTTTTGTAGGTGTGACTCATATGGTTGAGTCTTGTGCTTTGCACATTGGTCCCTCTGTGGTTGACTGTTGTTTATCTATTCCTTTTGTTTTAAACTGTTGAACTGTTTACTAATTGGTTTGACTTTTTCAGGTACACTTTAGTTGCTTTAGTTTCTTGCTTTGCTTTTTAGCAATTTGCTTTGAGGTATAATTACTTCTTCTTCATGTAGTCTGGAGACCCGGTCTGTTATTTGACCGGGCAAACTGTCTGAAGTCCTCTTTAAGAGGAAATGCCTGCGTGTGTTTAAAATTGTCCCAAGCAGGAAAAGTCCTTCAAGTAAGGCAATTGGTAGATCAAAGGGATAAGCAACCTATCCCCTACTATTCAGTGAGTCCTCTCCTTGCTCCCATTACATGGTTGAAGCATTGAGATAAATACCCAAGATCTATAGAGTCAATAATGTGGAAAGAGCTCCATCTTTCTGAGCTCCCACACTTTCTTAAATGCTCTTCCTGATTAGGGATAGAAGCAATGAGGCACACCCCTCATCTCCATTTCATCTGCTTCACCTTAGCCTCTCAATGGCAAGGTTAAGAGCGACCTTTACCTATTACAGTGGACTTTCATAGTCAAACCCTCTTGTGTGAGCCCCCCCTTGTTTTGGCTATAGAGTGTGCTGTTTGATATTCATTGATTGACTGATTGCTTCATATGCACTTGCTTGCTTGTATGTTATGCATTTATCATCATCAATTGCCATTAATGCATGATCATCTCACTTGCTTTTGTGATGCCATCATTTGTTGTTTGCCCATTGAGGACAATTGTAAGTCCATTGCTTTGGCATTTGCTCCTATGATATGGAAGGATAGAGTGTAAGACCTCATTGGTCACTCCTATCTTCTGTCATTGCTCTGTTTGTATGTGAGGATACAGTTATAAGTCCCTGTAAGTTGGCATCTGTTGTCCTATGATCATAATTTGATCTGTTTGATTTGTATGTGAGGTTGCAGTTATAAGTCCCTGTAAGTTGGCATCTGCTTTCCTGTGATCATAGTTTGTTTTATCTGTTTGTATGAGAGGTTGCAATTATAAGTCCCTGTAAGTTGGCATTTGCATTCCTGTGATCATATTGTTGCTTTTGTTCTTGTATGTGAGGATCCATTGTAAGTCCCTGTAATGTGGCTTTGGATTTCCTAGGACCATACTGTGGAGTTAACCTAAGTCCAGACAGATTGGCAGTTAACTTCCATTTCTCATTTTTGTTTTCTTCTGAGGAGATTAGTATAAGACCATTGAGTGGCTTCTGATATCCTATTCTGTTTTAGGAGACTGGTGTAAACCCATCTATTGGTATCCGGTATCCGCTTTTTATTTCTTTGCCTGTGGAGATTAGTGTAAGACCATTGAGTGGTATCTGATATCCAGTTTTGTTTTAGGAGATTGGTATAAGCCCAGTGATTGGCATCCGGTATCCCCCTTTTGGATTTCTTCTGTGTTTGTTTGTTATTATCCATTGCTATTCCAAAGGACACACTTGAATCATCTGCTATATGATCTCAAGAAGTGAACCTTCTAAGAAGTTTTACAATCCCATCTTCATCCATTCATCATTCATTATGTCCTAAACCTTTTCACACTTTATCTTTCAAACTTGACATAAGTGTTGTGCAAACATCTTCATGTTTTCAAACTAAAAACCTGGACTCAAGTCCTTGACTTTTTTCAAACTTCATTTCATAATACTTCTTTTGAATCAATCCTAATCATACTTTGACTTCACTTTCATAATCACAATCAATTAACTTCACTCATTCACTTGTTTTGGCTTTGTCCATTAATCTTTTCATGCATTAGCCATAGGTTTCAATTATCTTTGTGGTTGATGTAAATCTTACCTATCCTTAGTGAGTCGACAGTAAGACTTCCGTGCTGAAAACAGGGCTAACCCCTCTAGTACGTCGAAGCTATCCTCGCATGGTGGATGTTGTTTTTGGTCGAGTTTTCTCCCATTGATAATGAAAAGCCTCAGTGCTTGTGTTTAAAATTGAATCCACCAACTTTTGGAAATCTTTTAGCCGAACTACGGCGTTTTGATCCTTACCTTTGATGGAAGGTACGTAGGCAGCGGGTTCATCCGTTCGAACACAAAAAAAATTAGCACAATAACCCAATAAAAAATGTATATTCTTTTCTCATCATCCCAATCATGTTTGCACAATATTTATGTCATAACAAATAACAATTTAGTACAACAAGTGTGAAAAGGGCTCCCTAGGAGTACCTAGGACGTAGTGGGTGCCTAACACCTTCCCATTGCGTAATTTACCCCTTACCCAGACTCTCTGATCTTTTTATTAGTTTTCTACGTGTAAAACTTCTTAGGCTTTTGTTCGCTTTTTAGCCAGTCCTTTGGATAAATAAAAGTGCGGTGGCGACTCGAAATTTCAATGTATCTCTTGCTTATGGTTTAATCGATAGATCATATAGCGACGAATACACCGCTACAGAAAAGTGGCGACTCTGCTGGGGATCGAACCCAGAATCTCTGGTTGGTATTGCCTACTTTTCACCCTTGTTGTGCTATATTGTTATTGTTATTTGACATATTTTTGTACAATTTGGGATCATTGTATTGATTGTAATGTGTGAATTGCTTGATATACAATTGTTGTTTGCTTTGGTGATCTGTGAGATGAGTTCTATACCCGAACTCGAGTGCTCTCTAGGATAGGAGAATGGCATAGTCTTGTTGACTGGTGTGGAGTAGTCCTTAGCCAGTTGACTTGCGAGCCCATTCACTTGGTGAAGGTCATGTTGAACTAATAATGTCACACAAGTTATTTGTGGTTAGGCATTATTCTTTCAATCATGTGCCGCAGAAGCCAAGGACCGTAGTTTACCAAACCCATCTTGGCCTATTTTTAGGACCGTAGTGCGGAGGTCGTTCAGATGTCAGTTCTGATACGATTGTCACGCGATACTACACTCATAAGAGTTTCTCTTGAGAATATTCTTGGAATACGAGTATTCGTTCCTCCGATAATATTCGAAAGATGGAACGATGATTATGGGAACCTCTGATAGAACATGTCTGGCAGGTTTAAACCCTAGTACACTCCCTTTGGGTGGTTCTTAACCGAGACTCCATGCTCGTGACTCTCAACAAACCCGTGATTCGTGGTTGAGTCGTTCAAACATTGTTAATATCAATGGATCCCGGATCAGGTGTAAAACCTAAAATCCACCAAAGCGGCTGGTTGATATTAAGAATGTCTGAACCGGTTCACGTACCGTTAATATCAATGGAACTTGGGTGTCGATAAGGTGAAAACCTAAATCCACCAAAATGGATGATTGATATTAGGGATACAATGAGCTTTCCCACGACCTTTGTTTGGTGTGCTTTGCTTGATCCTTGAGTGTGTTTGTTGCATTCATGCATTCACGCATTCATCCGCATTCATGTCATCAAAAAAAAGAAAATTTTCAAGGAACTTAAAGGGTTATTTGCAAAATTTTCAGACATGGAAAGACCAAAGAGGTATACAAAGAAGTACAGCTTCAAACAGCCTGATGTAAAAGAGTTAAGGAATCTGACATCATATGTATTAGATCCCTTGGGTTTCAGAGCTCGCTATGGGAAGCTTCTACCTCTGCTCACCACTCAGGTTGACGAAGGGTTGATGAGTACTTTGGCTCAGTTCTACGATCCGTTGCATCATTGCTTCTTATTTCCGGACTTCCAGTTGTTGCCAACTTTGGAAGAATACTCTCACCTTATTGGGATTCCGATTCTGGATCAAGTGCCGTTCAGTGGCCTAGAGAGTATTCCATCTGCTCGAGAGATTTCCAGTTTGTTGCACATAGATGAAGATCTGATTAGAGCTAATCTGACTACCAAAGGCGGAATTCAGGGTTTTCCTTCCGAGTTCCTCATTGCCCAAGCTACCTTTTATGGGAAGGCCATGAGTGAGGATGCCTTTGAGGCTCTATTTGTGTTACTCATCTATGGATTGGTGCTGTTTCCCAACTTCGACAAGTTCGTGGACATGAACGCCATTAGGATCTTTGCAGTCCTTAATCCAGTTCTGACCTTGTTGGGTGATGCATATGTCTCCATGCACCTGAGGAATATGAAGAATGGAGGAGTCATTGTCTGCTGTTTACCCCTGCTGTACAAGTGGTTTATTTCGCACTTGCCGCAGACAGTTGCTTTCAAGGAGAACAAGGGATGTCTACGGTGGTCCCAGAGACTCATGTCTCTCACCAATGATGATATCACCTGGTATGATCGCGTGTACGATACCGTTCAGATCATCGATTATTGTGGGGAATTCCCTAATGTGCCTCTTCTTGGTACATGTGGTGGGATTACCTACAATCCTATTCTTGCACGTCGTCAGCTTGGGTTCCCCTTAAAGGATAAACCTAATAACATTCTGTTAGAAGGTGTGTTCTTCCAGGAGGGTAAAGATCCCCAAGGCCTGAAAGCTAGATTTGTCCGTGCATGGCGCAGTATTCACAAGAAGAGTAGGAATGAATTGGGTCCAAAGAACTGCATTGCTTTGGAGCCATACACCTCTTGGGTCAGACAGAGAGCTGCCACCTACCTGATGCCGTATGATCATCCAAGACCTACACTGTTGGATGTGGCTGGGCCTTCAACCCTCCCTACCCAACGTGTAGAGGAGTTGAGAGAAGAAGACCTTTCGCGTGCCTGGATCCGTGAAAGGGAGGAATTGCTGCAGCAGCTCAAGGAGAAGGATGCTATGATTGAATTTCTCGAGCACCGAGTGATCGACGATCCGAACGACACTTGGACTTCTCTGCTTCCTCAGTCATCCAAATTCTGGAAGAGGAAGTATGATCGACTTGCTAAAGAGAAAGCTGATATGGAGGCTGCCTATGAGAGAGAGATCAAGAAGTTGTGCACTTCTCGTCTTCCAGCATCCCGAGCTAATAGGGATCCATAGGATGTCATTTACCTTTTCTCTTTGTAATAATTGAATCAAAAATGCTGTATTTCTTTGCTTTGATATATTAAAAGAAATATTTTCCATGAAAAATTAAAATGTTTAAATATTCAAAATATTGCAAATAATGCCCTGAGGGTTCCTTGAAAACAAAGCATTTGCACGAGCATTTCATGCATCATTCTTGCATAAACAGGTACCCTTTGTTTCTGGTCTTCTGGTTCTAACCTTTGCTCTTCATTTATTTTGAAGACAAGCTGACTCACCGGTATTATACAAGAGTCAACTCTGCCAGAATCATGGAGCAGTTGGAACAAGAGAACCAAAGTCTGAGAGATGAAGTCGCCAGACTTGGCGCTTTGATGGAGCAACTCCTTGCTGCTCAGAATCAGCCTGCTCAACAGCCAGCAACTCCGGTTCAGCGGACAGTTATATCTGAAGTGGCTACATCAACGGTGCCTGTTAGTGCCCATCAGCCTAATGCCATGCCTCCCGGTTTTCCTTGGGGAATGCCTCCAGGCTTTATGCCTGATCTGCCAGCTCCAATGTTTGCTCAAATGCCGGCATCTAGCCCGGTCCCTATTCCCGTTCCTCCTGTCGTGCATACCATGCCTAGGGTAGACGACACCATCTATCACTCTGAAGCTTCTGAGGGCTCAGATGTTCACGAGAAAATGGATGCAATGAACGATCAATTCCTCGAGCTGAGAAAGGAATTGAGGACTCTTAGAGGCAAAGATCTCTTCGGCAAGTCTGCAGCCGAACTCTGCCTAGTTCCCGGTGTCAAAATACTAGTCAAGTTCAAGGTCCCAGACTTTGAAAAATATAAGGGGAACACTTGTCCACTTGCTCACCTGGTCATGTACGCCAGGAAGATGTCAACACAAACTGATAATGATCAACTCCTGATCCATTATTTTCAAGACAGTTTGTCTGGTGCCGCGCTCAGATGGTACATGAGCCTGGACAGCGTCAACATCCGGTCTTTCAACGATCTTGGCGAAGCTTTTGTCAAGCAATACAAGTACAATGTTGATATGGCGCCTGACCGAGATCAACTCAGGTCCATGTCTCAGAAAGATAAAGAGTCGTTCAAGGAGTACGCCCAGAGATGGCGTGAGCTGGCAGCTCAAATCACTCCACCGTTGGAAGAGAAAGAGATGACCAAGATTTTTCTGAAGACTCTTGGTTCATTTTACTATGAACGAATGGTGGCTAGCGCTCCCTCTGATTTCACCGAGATGGTGAATATGGGGATGCGTCTTGAAGAAGGTGTCCGTGAAGGACGGTTGGCCAAGGATGATGGTTCTTCCTCTAAACGATATGGAGCGTTTAAGAGGAAAGAAGGTGAAGCGCATGCTGTGCAGTCTCAGCCAAAGCATCGAAGACCCTCTGTTCAGAGGAAGCCTGCACATCGTGCCGGACATCAGCACCAGGTGGCTCATGTAGCGCCTGTATTCAAGGATAATGCTCAGCAATATCAGCATCAGCAGCAATATCCACAACCGCAATACCAACAGCAACAGCAGCGTCCACAGCAACAGGCTTACCAGCCTCGTGGAAGTACAACCAACCAAGCTAACATGAATTATGATAGGAAGAGGGTCAGCTTCGATCCAATTCCTATGACATATGCAGAGCTTTATCCCTCCTTGTTGGAGAGGAAATTGGTTTCTCCCAGGGATCCTCCTGCTATTCCTGCAAACCCGCAATGGTGGTACAAACCAGACCAGCATTGTGTCTACCATTCCGGTGCTCCGGGCCACAATGTGGAAAACTGTTTCCCGCTGAAGACTAAGGTGCAAGACCTTATGAGAAGCGGAATTCTAAGTTTTGAAGACTCAAATCCGAATGTCACCAGGAACCCATTGCCTTCGCATGGGAAATCTGTGAACATGATTCAGGAGGACCTTGGGAAGTACAAGGTTAAGTATGTCAGTCATATCCGGCAGTCGTTGGTTGATTTGCATAAGATGCTGTGTCAGTACAACTATTTGGAGCATAACCACAACAAGTGCCGCGTCTGTTCGGTTAACCGCTTGGGTTGCGACCAGGTCCGCCGAGAACTTCAGAAGATGTTGAATGAAGGTACCATTGAGATTCTCCAGAATCGCAATGTTGATACGGTTGAACCTGAAGTGAATGTCATATCACCAGTGTTCAAGCTGCCTGAGCCAGTTGTTATTCGCTATAATAGCAACAAGCCTAAGGCTGCACCTGCTTTGATTATTAAACCTGCTGGCCCTGTGCCTTACTCGTCCGATCGAGCTGTGCCATTCCGGTACAATCCTGTTGCTGTCCAGGATGGGGTCGAGGTTCCTTTGCCTTCAACTTCTGTGACCACTATTGCTGATGTTAGTGGGTTGACCCGCAGTGGTCGTGTATTTTCCGCGCCTCCAAAGGCTACTGTTTCTGATACTGTTGAGCGCCCTGTGGGGACTGCTGTGAATGTTCAGAACCCGGCACTTGATGTTGCCAAACCCTCCTCGTCTGTACAAAAGACTCCTGTTTCTTCAAGTGGCCCTAGTGGCATTGTTGATGAAGAATCTGATGAGATGCTGAGGCTCATCAGAAAGAGTGAGTACAATATCGTAGACCAGCTTCTACACACGCCCTCCAAGATTTCTATTCTTTCTCTATTGCTGAATTCAGAGCCCCATCGGGAATCTCTGCAGAAAGTTTTGGACCTGGCGTATGTCGATCACGACGTCACCCTGGAACAATTTGATAGCATTGTTGCAAACATTACCGCTTGCAACACTTTGAGCTTTTGTGACGCTGATCTCCCTGAGGAGGGAAGAGACCACAACATGGCTTTACACATCTCCATGAATTGCAAATCTGATGCAATGTCCAACGTGCTGGTGGACACTGGATCTTCCCTTAATGTATTGCCAAAATCCACACTCTCTCGTCTGTCATATCAAGGTCCTCCTATGAGGCAGAGTGGGGTTGTTGTAAAAGCTTTTGATGGGTCGCGCAAGACCGTGATTGGGGAAGTTGATCTCCCAATCAAGATAGGACCAAGCGATTTCCAAGTTACTTTCCAAGTAATGGCTATCCACCCATCTTACAGCTGTCTCTTAGGCAGACCATGGATTCACGAGGCTGGCGCCGTGACATCCACCCTACACCAGAAGCTGAAGTTCGTGAAAAACAAGAAATTGGTCGTAGTAGGGGGAGAAAAGGCTCTCCTGGTTAGCCATCTATCTTCTTTCTCGTACATTGACGCAGAGGATGAAGTTGGAACTCAATTCCAAGCTTTATCTATTGATGAACCAATCGAGAAGAAGTCTCCTTCATTCACTTCCTACCGAGATGCTAAGCTGGCCATTGAATGTGGTGCAGTCGCTGGATTAGGGAAAGTGCTTGAACTTGAAGATAACCGATCCCGGGCTGGCATTGGCTATGGTTCTGGGGCATGCAATGAGCAAGGTCTGTTCACAAGTGGAGGATTCATCCATGCTGATCAACCTGCAGAAGAGGAAGCTGCTGCTATCATTGAAGAAGAAGATGCAGAAGACTTGAACAATTTTGTTATTCCTGGTGGTGTCTGCCACAATTGGGTCGCTGTGGATGTTCCTACAGTTATCCATAGATCAGAGTAATTGTTCATTTTGTTTAAAACCCTTCTCCCATGCCAAAAGGAGAAGTGATGACATTGTTGGCAAAGCATATATACAATGATATTTTCATTCAATTTTTGCATTGTCAAAACATTTGTTTTTCCTTTGTTTTCACTTTTTGCTTTTCTTTATGAAATCAGTGATCACAAAAAACCATAAAAACAAAAACAAAAAGCAATAAAAGCAACATTTTCTCATCTGCATAATGATTTGTTTGTTTAAATTCTGAAGTTTTTCTTAACCAAAATCATTATGCAGGGATTTCTAAACCCATTGAACATAATGATCCAACGCCATCTCCTAATCTTGAAGTCCTTGTATCTGAGGCAGAGGAAGATGATGTTGAAGGGGATTCCTGATGAGATTACCCACCTTCTTGAGCACCTAAAGAAGCTCATTCAGCTGTATCATGAGAATCAGCAAACCAGTCAAACTAGGGCATTAAAAAAATATAAAAAAAAAAAAAAAAAAGAAAGAGGGTGAAAAAAGATGAAAAAATAAAAAAAAACCAGGAAATTTTTTTCAAAATTTTTCCAAAGGAAAAAAGAAAAGTATACCCTCAAGTCCCTAGTTGACCGATGCTGAATGGATTCAGAGTCGTTACGACCAACTGAATTTGATTGAAGAAAAGCGTTTAACTGCCATGTGCCATGGTCAGCTATATCAGCAGAGAATGAAGAAAGCATTCGACAAGAAGGTCAAGCCTCGTGTGTTCCGAGAAGGTGACCTCGTGCTCAAGAAAGTTTTGTCTTTCGCGCCCGATTCCAGGGGCAAGTGGACTCCAAACTACGAGGGTCCATATGTTGTTAAGAGAGCCTTTTCAGGCGGAGCTTTGATGCTTACAACAATGGATGGGGAGGATTTCACTCGTCCTGTGAATTCAGATGCAGTTAAGAGATACTTTGCCTAGAAAAAAAAGTATATGCAAATGAAAAAACAAATGAAAAAACAGAATAGCTCGCTAAGTTGAAAACCCGAAAGGGCGGCTTAGGCAAAAATAAGCGTCTCGGTGGAGAACCCGCCAGGGTAATCCAGGCAAAAATTAGAGACTTGAAAAAAAGAATATATTTGCATCCCGCTAGATTGAGTACCTCACTCTGGGGCAATCTAGGCAAAAATTAGGGATTTGGCAAGTAACTGCATCCTGACAAGACTTTCTGGTTCATCAGTCGTCATTTCGTCAGAAGATTCTCGATTCGTCGTCAACCGAAGCTTCGGATACATCGAGATGCAAATTGGTAGAGAAAGGATCATTATGTTCAATGTAGCCCTCTTCCAATATATATCACTGATTTCAAATTTGTACAGATCTATGGAGTCTTGCCATTTGCAGACTACCATTCTATCAAATCAATTTGAGCTTTTTATCCAATTATTTGCACTCTTATTTGTTTCAATTCAACAAATGTTTTGCATGTTTTAAATTGATAAAATGTCATTGTTTTAAACAAATCAATTTTTTCAAAATTTTTGTTTTAAACAAAGTGAACATTCACAAGATTGAAAGGATACTCAAGAATATCTCAGTGCTCTCCCGAGGGTGGCATGATTTCCAACAGGTAAGACATTGGTTCATATTCCTGGTTTGGTGGTATCTTCTTTCTTCAGATCTTTGTTGAGGCTGTTCCTCAAACAAAGTTGTTGTTGGGGTTGTTCCCCAGTATAATCGCAAGCAGAGTGTTGTTGAAGACTTCGTTTTCTCCAGCAGCAGTTTTCCCTAGCATGGGTGTTTCTTGTGAAGTTTCGGCGGTTGATGGTTTGTCATCTTGGTGCCCCGTTACTCTCTCCAGTGGGTCGTATGCCCCAGACTTTATTTGTCTCCTCAGCACAGTCATGAGTATAACTGATTGATTGATACTCCCCTCGGAGTCGCGAGTAGAGCTGTTATTAACATCCCCACCAGGGTCGCGAGTAGAGATGTTATTGATATTCCCATCGGAGTCGCGAGTATAACCGTTGTTGATACTCCCCTCAGAGTTGCAAGTGGATTTGTTACCGCTTTTCCCCATGCAGTGTTGCTCGCGGAACTGTCTGTTTCCTCAGCATGATTGCTTTCTTTTTGAAGACTCGGTAAGTCAGTGGTTTGATACCCGGTACGTTACCCTTTCCCCGGCGAAGTCGTCTGTGAAATTGTTGCTATCTCTCCATCAGAGTTTTTCTCTTCAGCAGAGCAGGACTTATTTTCCTACTCGATGGTTGATTGGTTTGATATCCCAGTGTATTTCAACCATCTTTTCCTCAGCTTAGTCTGCAGATTGTTTGTTGTGGCAGTTTTGCCTGTTGATACTCCTTCAATCCCCGTATGGTTGGATGATTGGCTCTAGCATCCAGTGAATGGATTGATTTCCTGACTGCTTGTGATCCCCAGTAGAGTGGCTTTTATTGCAGAATCTACTTGTTGTGATCAATTTGCTGTGTATGTTCGCCCCAAGTGGAGTGGTTCGTTGCAGAATCTACGTGTTTGATCTGTCCTCTCTCAGTAGGTTGTTCCCCAAGAGTGTAGCCGACAGTTTTCCCCAGTAGAATTGCTTATGCAGTTAGATTCTATTTTGGATGATATCATTCTCCCTCAGTGGGTTGTTCCCCCAGCGAAGTTATTTGGATTTTTGCTTCTACAGCAGTTCGTGTTCGTGCTTACGCACTTTTGTTTCTCAGTTGACACTGGGATCCCCTGCAGATGCTTTGGGATTTCTCTTGTTCCCCTACAGATTTGTCTTGGTGGCTGTCTTGCCCGTTGTGACTTTCTGTACCCTGATTGGGTTGTTTCCCGATATCTCTGATTCTCTGCTTCTTCAGCAGTACCCGCAGATCTTTGCTTTACAGCACGTAGATCTCCGCAGATTGGCTCTCCAGTTGGTTTTTCCCCTGGAAGTATAATACCGGACGTTTGGTTCCTGAACCTGTTTGTGTTAGAATTGTCTGTTTGTCAGCATTCATCAAACATAAATCACGCATATTCATGCATATTCATAAACATTCAGATATTCATGTTGCATTTCTTGCCATATATCTTTTGTTTGTCGTGTCTCCTGCTATGGTGATATAGATCTCTTTACAGATCTCCCCAAGCAGATGTCGGGTGTTATAAATCTCTCCATATAGAGTCAGCCCATAAGCAGAAAATGTTGTCTTTCCTTCTGCAGTTCCCCACTGAGATATATCCTCGTGGATGACGGTTTCTTCCGTTTCCTCCCAACACATATATTGGGATGAAAGTTCCTATTTGAGTTATATCCTCATTAGGACGTGTCTTGTTTCAGTCTGTCTTTTCGGATTATTCCCGAATTGACTATTTGTCAGATGTCTTGTGCTTCCCAGTGGGTCATTCCCCAGCGGAGTAGTTTTCGGGCCTCTACCCTCATAACCGGTAGTTGTAAGTCCTACTTTTCCTGGCTTTCTTGACAGAATTTGTGGTTATACACCTTTTATTCTCCAGCCAGAGTTTTTGGTTTTCTACCTACTACCCGGTAGTTGTAAATCCTATTTTCCTGCTCTTCAGCAGTTTGCGGTTTGTTATAAACCCTATTTTGGTTTCCCGTGCGGATTTGTGATTTGTTCTATCCCCACGTGGAGTTGTTGGTCTTCTACCCCGTATTCGGTAGATGTAAACCCTAATTTTGTGGTTATCTTCATTTAATATTCTTGATGTTGATTTTCCTTTGCTTGGATAAGTTGCTCAGATCAGCACTTATACCCCCAGCAAGTCTTTTGTGGATAATTGCCGTATGCCAGCAATTTTATCCCCAGTGGGTCTTTTCACCGTATGCTCGTGATTTGTTCCCTGGATCATTGATTCTTTATCAATGCATCCCCAGCTAGTCTTCTTTGGATAATTGTCGGATGCTTGCAATTTATCCTCAACAGATCGCCTTTCATTTACCCTTTTGTTGGTAATGTCTGTTGCTCCCTTTTGATTGGTTATCATTATATACCTAGTTTGGTATCCCGATGCCTTTCTTTTCGGTTGATTTATCCTTTATTAACCCAGTAACCGGTTGTGGATAATCTTCCATGCGAGTATATTATTCACGGTCTGCCGGTAATGAATAATATATCTCATGCACTCTTCAGTCGAAGCCCTTTGTGTTTCCCCAGTCGAGTAAGATTCGTTATTTCCCTTTGTGGAGTCGAATATTTCTTGTTGTTGGATAATTGCCGGATGCTTGCAATTTATCCCTTTGAGTTGTCTGTCGTTTACCCGGATGCTTGGTATCGATCGTCTCTCTTTTGTGGTTAGTCACCTATTATATACCCAGTAACCGGTATCTCTGGTGTCTTTTCCTTTCGAGTGTATTATTCACGGTCTGCCGGTAATGAATAATATGTCTCATGCGCTCTTTAGTTGGAATCCTTTGTTGATTTTCCCCAACTGAGCAAGATTCGTATTCTTTGTAGAATCGAATATCCATCCTTTAACCGGTTTGTGTTTTGGATGATGAGTGTCTTGGAAGTGGAATCCAATTCACGTTTCGGTAGATCACCTATTATATACCCAGTAACCGGTATCTCTGGTGTTTCTTACCATGCGAGTTTGTTATCTACGTTCTGACGGTAATAGATAATATATCTCATGCGAGTATCTTATCCACGGTCTGCCGGTAATGGATATTATATCTCATGCACTCTTTGGGTTTGTGTCCCCATTTGAGTAAGATTCGTTTTCCCGTTGTGGATTCGAATGTCCATCCTGTAAGTCGATTTGCTTTTTCAAGCTCTCTTCAGGATGATGAGTGTTTTGGAAGTGAAAACCAATTCACGTCTTCGGATTTTATCCTATAAACAACCCAGTAACCGGTTCAGGATAATTTTCCTTTCGAGTATATTATTCACGGTCTGCCGGTAATGAATAATATGTCTCATCTGAGTATTCTATCCACGTTCTGACGGTAATGGATATTATATCTCGTACGCTCTTGAGTCAATCTTTTGATTGTTTTCCCCTCAGAGTAAGATTCATTTTCCTTGTGGAATTGAATGTCCATCCTATAAACAAGTCTGCTGTTCTAGCTTTCTTCAGGATGATGAGTGTTTTGGAAACACAAACCAATTCACGATTTCGGATTTTATCCTATAAACAACCTACAACCCGGTTCAGGATAATCTTCCTTTGTGAGTATTCTATCCACGTTCTGACGGTAATGGATATTATATCTCGTTCACTCTTGGGTCAATCTTTTGTTGTTTTCCCCTCAGAGTAAGATTCATTTTCCTTGTGGAATTGAATATCCATCCTATAAACAAGTCTGCTGTTCTAGCTTTCTTCAGGGTGATGAGTGTTTTGGAACACAAACCAATTCACGATTCCGGATCTTATCCTATAAACAACCTACAACCCGGTTCAGGATAACTTTCCATGCGAGTACATTATTCACGTTTTGACGGCTATGAATAATATATCTCATGCACTCTCTTGTCGAACACTTTGTTTGTTTCCCCAACTGAGTAAGATTTGCATTCTTTACAGAATCAAATATCCATCCTATAAACAAGTTTGCTTTCGCTCTCTTCAGGATGATGAGTGTTTTGGAACACACACCAATTCACGTCTTTGGTCGGTCACCTGTTACATACCTACAACCCGGTATCCTTGGTGTTCCTTCCTGAGTTTGTTACCCTTATACCGGTAACATCTCATTTCTTTGTTGCTTCCCTCAGTGGAACTTTTTGTTGCTTCTCCCCAGGAGTCAGCTTGTGTCTCTCCAATGGATTTATTTTCCTTTGGGAATTCTTTTCCCAGTGTGAGTCCTTCACTCCCCAGTGAGGTCTCCAGTCTGTTTTTCTGTATTTCCTAATCAGAGTCGTGTCTTGTTCACGCTGTGTCAGTTTTGTTTATTCCCAACTAGAGTCTCGTTAGAGTCTCTGTTCCTGGTGAGTGTATTACTCCGATGGATCGTCTTTTCTTCTGTGTGAATCATACTCCCCACAGAATTTGTGTCTTTTGCATACATACATTTGCATCATGAGGTCTCTTAGGGACCAAAATTTGTCTCATTGCTGTTATTTAAGCCCATTCTACCGCGTCGAGATGAAGATTTCTAAACTTCACTTCTCCGGATAGAATGACCTTAAATAGGGGCATCTGTAAGACCCCAATTTTGGGCCCTAAGATCCCTCATGGCCCATATCATATCATATCATGGCCTCAAGGATCATTGCATGCCCTAGCTTCCTTCCTAGTGGGTAGGTTGCCTTGTGGTTTATTTCTTGATCACCAAGCATGCTTTGCATTTGTATATCTTTGCTTTTCATATGTTTATCATTCAAAAAGTACAAAAATATTGTCAGTCTAACCTTGTTGCTTGCAGTTGAAGCAATCATCAGCAATTAGGTCAAAGACAGTCAACAGTCAGTCAAAGCAGTGGATGGTGGCCATTCTTGCAGAATTTGGGCACCATGATCATTAATCAAAAGTTCATACAACTTGGGACATCATTTGAAGTCAATTTCTCAAGGAATCAGGGTTTGGAATTCATCAGAAATGCTCCAGTCATGCAAAACCCTAGAAAAGTCAAACTTGGTCAACTGTGGATTTAATCAGTGATTTGATGGATAGAATTGATTTGAAGGAGCTCATTCATGCTTGTACAAGCCTCATATATCATGTCAAACCTCATCATGGAAGAAAATCAAGTCAATCAGGAAATTTCCCAAAATAGAAAGTGGACCTGTAATTTCAACTGCCAAAAATGGAAACTTCTTGATCTTAAACTTACATCATGATACAAGCTCCAAATGAATTTTTGCCCAACATGAAAGTTGAAGATCTTGTTCTCCCATTTTCAAAAAGTCCAAGAACTCTCAAATCCCATGTGTGGTTGTCAAGATATGATCAATTCAATTTCAAAAATTTGTGAACTTCAAAGAGCCATAACTCATGAACCATAAGGCCAAATTTGGTGGGGTTTTTTCCTACAAACCACATTTTTCCTCCTCTTTCCAAAAATATAAATTTCATCCCCCAAAACCTTGCCAATCAAAATGGCATTTTTTTGACCTATTTCATTTAAAAATCAAGTTTGACCAACCATTGACTTTTTGAATTATTGATTTTCACACCCTTTGGCCAATTGGAAATGTTTGGAAACCTCATTTGCAACTTGTCTAGAGCCCTAACTTGGCCAGAAACATGCATCTCCATGGGCAAAAATGCAAGCTTGGTAATTTGGCAAATGGCTTCATATAAGCAAATCAAGGACAGCAATCCATCAGCAGACCAAAAACAGCAAACACAAATGTTACTTGCAGCCTGTCCAAAGGCCCATTTCGACCACAAACTCACACCTCCACTTCCAAATTAGCAAATATGCATAATGGTTCATTTAAGTTAATGTGGTTTAACACTTGATTAACTAAGTTAAAACAGTGATATATAAGTGCATTTTCTGACATTTGCCAACCCTAGAGACTAAGACACAGCAGCCATCACAGAGAATACTCCCATTCACTCCTTCTTGCATTTTTGCATTTTAGAAAATTCTGAGCAAAAGCTTCAAGGAGCTCGAGCCCTCTTGCTTCCTTCATCATTTGGACAACCTTGTGAAGCATTTTGAACCCTTAAATCATGACTGGAACCCCCTTTTGAACACTGCATCTTCAAGCTACCAACAATGGCAAATCGTTATTTGTTTATTTCCAAGCATCCTTGAGCTAAGGAAACTTCATCACCCATCATTTCAAAGCAGGGAGGGCATCTGTTTCGACCTCTAGCAACCAGAAAATCACACTTTCATTCAGCTCTTCAAATCTGGTTGGTATTTCGATTCTTTGTTTTTTTAAAACCATTGCATGTTCCTTGTAGATCTTTACATGCTGAGTATGTTGAGCTTCGATTCACATGAAATGATTAAGTAATGCATGAAATATTTGGAAAAGAATTTTTGTGTTCAATGTCATTTTTGCTCGATGCATGCTGCTCCATGTATTTCAATGCAATTGGCTTGTGGATTCATGATGCCTGATGCTTGCTGATGCTATTGCCATGGTTAATTTTGAGTTCTGGGCACTTTGATTTTTGCTCATGTTTAGATGTTGATGATGATGATACCCTGTTTATGAACCCTAGCTGCCCAGAATTTTCCATGAGTCGTGTTTGAGTTTTGTTTGTGTGATGTTGCATGAACATTGTTAATACCTTGCTGTTTGCCATGCTGGTCGAATGTTGTTTTGATGTTGGTGATACCATGAACATTGCTGCTGTTAAACCCTAGGGTTTCATAAACCCAGAATTTGATGCTCATTGGCCCGTGTACTGTTCCATTGGGAACTGGCCAATCACAACATTTCCCGTGTCCCTTCAAAACGGGGCGTTTTGATTAATGAGATGTTTATTTACAGAAATGCCACGCTGACCATGTTTGACTCACTTAATTCATGTTATTTTGTTCTTTCATTCCAAATTATTCACTCATCTTCTAAAATTCATTCCTCATCCATTTTAACTCCAAAAATCATGCCAATTTTTGCATCATGTCCATGAAGATGTCTATTATTTAATCATGATTTTTAATATTTTTTTGATTGGCTGGATTTTAATTGGTAATTGGTTTCCTAACATGTATGCACATTTGACACCCATTGCCATTCCTTTTGTGAAATTATCATGATGTATCCAATGCCCCTGAAATTTTTTGTGGTGAAACTACACTCATTCACCTTTGTTTCCATATAAAGTTTGTGCATTTATCATATGTGGTGTGTGAGATATGATTTTCTGAAGTAGGGTGTGACAATTTGTGTCACACCAATGTTATGCCATTTCATGATTTTCTTTGACATACTTCTTGGTTTCCAAATAATGTGAAATTTGGCATGGTTGTTCTCTTATGTGTCTAGTTTGTGTGTGATTTTTCTTGGATTTAATCATGCTGTTTCCAATTTGTTTGAGAATTTTCTTCCCTGCTTAGTCAATTGTTGACTTTATGTGATACATGTTGCCAAATCCTTTGGGAAATTCTCATACCATATTGTATGATCATGAAATTTCATATGTGATAACTAGACATCTTGAGCTTTGCATTGGTGTTCATTTCATCCATTTCTCATCTGTTTTCAATTTGATATGATTTTTTGAAGTTGACCCATGTTTGTTGACCATCATTGTGCATGCTTGAATTTGGTTTGACTTCTTGATTTTAATTGACTGCCTTCCTCTCATCCAAATGCAATGAAATTTGACATGCTTGCCATGCTAGATGTTAGGATTGAATGTGATTTATTTGATAATTTTTGGGATTGTTTGGGTTGACTTTTGAATGAAGTCTTGCTGTTGACTTCTATATGCTTTCCTTTGCCATGCTTTGCATTCTTTTGTTTATGAAATGACAATGATACATGATTTGATTGTGAATCCAATTGGAATAGCTTCTTGAATGTTTGACCTTGACTTTGGTTGACTTTTCTTTGCTGTTTTGACCTTTTCTTTCATCCTTGACCCTAGGCTAGTCCTAGTGGTCTTTTGAGCTTACAATTGAGTTCCTGTTTCAGGTTAAGCACCAATGCCTCAAAGATCATTCAAACTTGTTTGAATTTGATTGTTTATCATGTGCCAACCCTTGTTTTGTAGGTGTGACTCATATGGTTGAGTCTTGTGCTTTGCACATTGGTCCCTCTGTGGTTGACTGTTGTTTATCTATTCCTTTTGTTTTAAACTGTTGAACTGTTTACTAATTGGTTTGACTTTTTCAGGTACACTTTAGTTGCTTTAGTTTCTTGCTTTGCTTTTTAGCAATTTGCTTTGAGGTATAATTACTTCTTCTTCATGTAGTCTGGAGACCCGGTCTGTTATTTGACCGGGCAAACTGTCTGAAGTCCTCTTTAAGAGGAAATGCCTGCGTGTGTTTAAAATTGTCCCAAGCAGGAAAAGTCCTTCAAGTAAGGCAATTGGTAGATCAAAGGGATAAGCAACCTATCCCCTACTATTCAGTGAGTCCTCTCCTTGCTCCCATTACATGGTTGAAGCATTGAGATAAATACCCAAGATCTATAGAGTCAATAATGTGGAAAGAGCTCCATCTTTCTGAGCTCCCACACTTTCTTAAATGCTCTTCCTGATTAGGGATAGAAGCAATGAGGCACACCCCTCATCTCCATTTCATCTGCTTCACCTTAGCCTCTCAATGGCAAGGTTAAGAGCGACCTTTACCTATTACAGTGGACTTTCATAGTCAAACCCTCTTGTGTGAGCCCCCCCTTGTTTTGGCTATAGAGTGTGCTGTTTGATATTCATTGATTGACTGATTGCTTCATATGCACTTGCTTGCTTGTATGTTATGCATTTATCATCATCAATTGCCATTAATGCATGATCATCTCACTTGCTTTTGTGATGACATCATTTGTTGTTTGCCCATTGAGGACAATTGTAAGTCCATTGCTTTGGCATTTGCTCCTATGATATGGAAGGATAGAGTGTAAGACCTCATTGGTCACTCCTATCTTCTGTCATTGCTCTGTTTGTATGTGAGGATACAGTTATAAGTCCCTGTAAGTTGGCATCTGTTGTCCTATGATCATAATTTGATCTGTTTGATTTGTATGTGAGGTTGCAGTTATAAGTCCCTGTAAGTTGGCATCTGCTTTCCTGTGATCATAGTTTGTTTTATCTGTTTGTATGAGAGGTTGCAATTATAAGTCCCTGTAAGTTGGCATTTGCATTCCTGTGATCATATTGTTGCTTTTGTTCTTGTATGTGAGGATCCATTGTAAGTCCCTGTAATGTGGCTTTGGATTTCCTAGGACCATACTGTGGAGTTAACCTAAGTCCAGACAGATTGGCAGTTAACTTCCATTTCTCATTTTTGTTTTCTTCTGAGGAGATTAGTATAAGACCATTGAGTGGCTTCTGATATCCTATTCTGTTTTAGGAGACTGGTGTAAACCCATCTATTGGTATCCGGTATCCGCTTTTTATTTCTTTGCCTGTGGAGATTAGTGTAAGACCATTGAGTGGCATCTGATATCCAGTTTTGTTTTAGGAGATTGGTATAAGCCCAGTGATTGGCATCCGGTATCCCCCTTTTGGATTTCTTCTGTGTTTGTTTGTTATTATCCATTGCTATTCCAAAGGACACACTTGAATCATCTGCTATATGATCTCAAGAAGTGAACCTTCTAAGAAGTTTTACAATCCCATCTTCATCCATTCATCATTCATTATGTCCTAAACCTTTTCACACTTTATCTTTCAAACTTGACATAAGTGTTGTGCAAACATCTTCATGTTTTCAAACTAAAAACCTGGACTCAAGTCCTTGACTTTTTTCAAACTTCATTTCATAATACTTCTTTTGAATCAATCCTAATCATACTTTGACTTCACTTTCATAATCACAATCAATTAACTTCACTCATTCACTTGTTTTGGCTTTGTCCATTAATCTTTTCATGCATTAGCCATAGGTTTCAATTATCTTTGTGGTTGATGTAAATCTTACCTATCCTTAGTGAGTCGACAGTAAGACTTCCGTGCTGAAAACAGGGCTAACCCCTCTAGTACGTCGAAGCTATCCTCGCATGGTGGATGTTGTTTTTGGTCGAGTTTTCTCCCATTGATAATGAAAAGCCTCAGTGCTTGTGTTTAAAATTGAATCCACCAACTTTTGGAAATCTTTTAGCCGAACTACGGCGTTTTGATCCTTACCTTTGATGGAAGGTACGTAGGCAGCGGGTTCATCCGTTCGAACACAAAAATAATTAGCACAATAACCCAATAAAAAATGTATATTCTTTTCTCATCATCCCAATCATGTCTGCACAATATTTATGTCATAACAAATAACAATTTAGTACAACAAGTGTGAAAAGGGCTCCCTAGGAGTACCTAGGACGTAGTGGGTGCCTAACACCTTCCCATTGCGTAATTTACCCCTTACCCAGACTCTCTGATCTTTTTATTAGTTTTCTACGTGTAAAACTTCTTAGGCTTTTGTTCGCTTTTTAGCCAGTCCTTTGGATAAATAAAAGTGCGGTGGCGACTCGAAATTTCAATGTATCTCTTGCTTATGGTTTAATCGATAGATCATATAGCGACGAATACACCGCTACACCAAGGTCAAATTTTGGTCAACAAGAGGGCCATAAGAGCTTTTACGTCAAGGCATGACCTATAATCTTAGATCACATTCATGTAAAGCTTCATTCAACATCATTTGATCAAGAGAAGTTCAAATTTGATGCATGTTTTCAAAGTTGACTCAAGTATGGTTCATGTGTTTATTTCGATGCCATCTCCATCCAATTTAAAGCAATTAATCAAGATCCTTCAAAGGACAAACAAGTTTCCTTCATTTGGTATTCACGTGCTCATCATTGGGCCTTTGGATGAAAGAAAATGACAAGAAATCACAAGTTGGCACATATTTGGTTGACCTAAAATCAAGTATGGCATGCCACTTGGTCCAAACACCATAACTCTCTCATTTCTCAACATTTTTGGAGTCTACTTTGAGCCAAATGTCACATTTGAACTCCTCTACAACTTTTCTTCAAGGGTCAAACATCAATTTTCCTCTAAGTCCATAAATTTTGGAATTGGCCAAGATTTCCATGTGTGTCCAAAAGTATGTCCAAGACCTGGTTGACCTAATGCCTAACCTAGAATTTCAAGTCACGACCCTAACTTTCCAACCATGCCATTTTCAACTCAAGCACTCTTTTGATGTGATTATTTTTTCATATGATTCTTCATCATAAGGAGATCATTTGGCACAAAGAATATCTCAAAACGCACGAGTGAATCTCATTTGGCCTAAGCTCCAACATGGTACCATGGACTATGTTCTTGCGCAAGTTTCAGGTCAGGAAATTCATGTCAATCTCAAAATGGGACCACCTTCACATGTGCAACCTCTTTGACAAAGAAAAATGCATCTGAACAAGTGTAGAACGACTTAATTTCATAAAGAACTCACACGTTTAATGTCTCATTTCACACGCTTTGCAAATCATCAAAAGTGTGACCTAATTCACACGAATTTGCCTCCATTTCATACGTACCATGATCTCATCTCATTTCCTATAAATAGAGGAATCTTTTGCCTTCATTTGCAAGCTTTGATAGCCAAGAAAACTATGAAACCATTTCAACCCGATACCTCAAAAAACTAGTGAACCATTTCTTAGATTCAAGCTCTTTTAGCTTTGAATCTTCACCTAGAATCATTCATTGACACCTTCTGAAGTTGACTGAAGCATTTCGCTGGCTTGGAACACCTTGGAACCAGACTTCGAAATTCACCATCGTTGTCCTCTGAAGCTTCAACATGAAAGGTAGATACAAGTTACATTTCTGAGCAAACAAGTTATCAGTGTGTTCGTCATGATTCATTAATCATAAGCCCTAAACTACTTTGAATTTATATTGCATATTAGTCATTTAATTTTACTTTGAAGAACTAGGGTTCTTCATGTTCTTGAGCAAATTCTCTTTGTTCAGAGCCAATCCATGACTCTGATGCAAAGAGACATGAATGATGATGTGTTACGAAGCTAATTCCATGTTTGGGTGTTGCTAAAAACACGAGTTCATGTGATCTTCAAAATTGAATGAAGGTTGAAGACGAAGTTGTTCTTCGCACGTGTTGGTTCCAAAGTTTGATTCCAACCAATAGCAATATGACAATGCATTGTTTCAAATTCCTAGTTGTTGGCGCGCGTTTTTCTTTTATTTGTTTTATTATTTTGTTTTCCTTTTTTCATTAACTTTCAAAATTAATTTTAAATAGCTCCTTTGGCCTTTTTGACTCTAATTGTTTTTATAAAATCCCCAAAATTATTTTACACCACACTTATTTTTTTCCAGGATTTAAAAATAATTTTTAGCATTTATTTGTTATTTTCTCTTATTTTTCTTTTTCTTTTTAATTTATTTTTCAACAATTTTCAAACATTTTGATATCCAACTTTTGAGATTTATTTACTTGTATACTCAAACAGAAACATATGGTGTATCCTCAATAAAGAAGGAAAGCCAAATGTGTGAAGAATGTTGTAGAGCAAAGCAAGTATGGAAATCATTCTAGCATGATTGGCTTATGGTCAAGAAAAGGATGGAACTTGTGCATTATGATATGTGTGGAACTTTTGAAGTTAAGTCGAATGGAGGTAACTATTACTTTGTAACTTCATAGATGAGTTTACAAGACATATGTGGATTTATCTAATTGAAAGAAAGAGTGAAGTGCTCCCACAGTTCAAGAGATTTAAGTTGCATGTCGAAAAACAAAGTAAGTGCAATACTAAGAAATTGAGAACTGATGATGGGGGTTATTATACTTAAATAGAATTTTCAAGATTCTGCTATGATGAAGGTATAAAGCACGAGGTCGTTGCACCTTATACACCTCAACATAATGGAATAGCTGAAAGAAAAAATAGAAGTATACTAAACATGGCAAAGAGTATGTTAAAGGACAAAGAAATGCCAAAGAGATATTGGAGAGAAGTAGTTTCGACAGTAGTGTACATACTCAACAGATGTCCAATAAACAAATAAGGCACGATACACCATATGAGGCTTGGACAGGGTTGAAGCAAAATGTTAATCATCTTAGAGTATTTGGATGAATATGCTTCAAGCATGTACACGAGCAATTGAAGATGAAGCTAGATGATCAAAGTCAAGTCATGATTCTCATAGGTTATCATTTAACTGATGCGTACAAGTTATATCCACTAAATGATGATAAACTAGTGATCAATATGGATGTTCTAGTGGACAAAAGCAAAGGGTGAAATTGGACCCAGGGATCAGTTTGACATGAGAAAGAGATAGTCCTAATTGTGTTTGAAGAAGACTAGCAGAATGAAGCCATATCCACTCAAAATGAAGAACCATTTGAGCATAATGTTAAAAGATCAACTAGATCAATAACTGAGTCGACACGTCTAACTGGATATGAGATATTTCTAAATCAAGTAATTGGTGAAGATGGTGACCTCATAGAAGAAGTGATGATGATGGTTGAATCAAAACTGATTAATTTGGATCAATCCATGAATGACTCATATTGGTTGGAAATCATGAAAGAAGAACTCAGTGCAATTTAGAAGAACAAGACCTAGGAGTTTGTTGAAAGATCTAGCAAGAAGCCAATCAATATGAAGTGGGTTTTAAGCTAAAATGGAGGCCAGGTGGTGAAATTGCAAAGTATAAGGAAAGACTAGTGGCAAGAGGTTTTCTACAAAAGCCTGGTATCGACTTCAATGAAGTTTATGCACCTGTTGCAAGGTTAGAAATGATCAAGATTGTTGTTTTGTCTGCAGTATACATAGGATGGAAGATGCACCAATTGGATGTTAAATCAACATTATTGAATGGACCATTGGAAAAAGAGGTCTATGCCACTCAAGGAATAGGATTTGAAATCAAAGGGCAAGAGCAAAAGGTGTACATATCAAGGAATGATCTATATGGCTTGAAGCAAGCCCCATGGGCTTGGAATAAGAGAATAAATGGTTTCATGATCAAGGAAGGTTTCGTAAAATTTGTATCAAAGCATGAAGTATGTGTCAATGATGCATACAAAGTCAGTCAAATTATCCTATGTCTATATGTGGATGATTTTTTTATCACGAGATTCGACGAGGAAATAACTATGAAGTGCAAGACTGAGCCGATACTTGAATTCAAAATGTTTGGCTTAGGAAACTTGTCGTATTTCTTATGGATGGAATTCAAAGACACAAGTTATGGAGTGTTCCTACACCAACAAAAGTATGCTCTTGATATCTTGAAAAGTTTCAAGATGAGCAATTGTAATGCAACAATCACACCACCGGAGACAAGATCAAATTTTAAAAGAGAAACAAATGACGAGTTTGTAAATGCAACATTATACAATCAAATCACTGGGTCTCTAAGATACTTATGCAATACCAGGCCTGACATTTTCCAAAGTGTTGGTCTTTTGAGAAGGGTTATGGATATGCCACAAGAATGTCATCTCACATCAGTTAAAAAGGTGCTCAAATACATAAAGGGGACAATGGATCATGGGGTGCTAAGGCCAAAGCAGAAAATCATCAACAAAATTGAAAAAGTGTATGGCTATACAGATTCCGACTTTAGTGGAGACCAAGTCTTATAGATATAAATGTTGCTGCAGTGCTATGCATCTTGTCAAGTGGTATGGATATAAATGTTGCTGGATGAATTTAAAGTCATGGAATCGAAGAAGATGAAGTTGTTTATGGATAACAATTAAGCTATAAATCTAGAAAATCATATGATGTGTCATGGAAGGAGTAAGGATATAAAAATGAGGTATCAATTTCTTAGAGATAAAGTGAATAAAGTAAAGATCGAGCTTGAGTATTGCAAGTTAGAAGTGAAATTGTTGGATTTGCTTACAAAACCTTTGAATAAGACAAGGTTCGCTGGTTTGAAGAAGCTTATTGGAATGAAGAGTTTAGAAAGTTTGAATTACGGAGTGTGTTGTTTATATTTCAAAGCTTTATACTTAGTTGTGTTCAACGAGAGTCGAGTTTTGTTTTGATGGGAAGTCGAGTTGTGGTTCGATGCAAAGTTGAAGTTGTGTTACAGAATGGAGTCGAAGTGGGTTATTTTCAAGTGAAGTTCCGAGCTCGACAAGTATGTGAATTCAACAGGAAACATGTGTTACATAAGTTAGTTAGTTATCTTTGTGTATAAATACCATTGTAATACACTCTTATGAAATAACAACTCATTTTTGCTGAAATATGAATTCATTCATTTTCTTCTTTCTTAACGCAAAATAAACATGTGTTCCAACACTACCTACCCTAATGAAAATATGCAATGGATTTGGGGAATCCAAATGCAATGTGAGCCTTGTTAAGGCTCCCGTTTGAAAAAATCCACACCATGTCTTCCTTTTAGAAATAAGTTTTATTTATGATGATATGGAAATAATTCGACTGAAATATGGCTTTAATTTTTCAGTGCCTTTGTTGGGAGTCCCGGGAAGGCAGTGGCATCTCTAGGACCACAAGAGAAGGAGACGCCACATCTCAACCCAAAAACCTTAACGTGTTAGGTAAATGGGTCATCTCTCTTATAAATTCAACATTCCACCCATTCCTAGGCAATTTGGGACTTTAACCACTCACACTTGCACCCAAAATTCTCCTCCCACAAGTGTGAGTCCACCACATAATATAACAGGACCCAACACCGGATCCAGCTTCCGCTCCCTCACAAAGCTGAACCGTGGCTCTAATACCACTGTTAGTGAGTTAGGGAGAGTCAGGAGAACCAATGGGAACAACACACCTTTGTGATAGACACACCACATAGTCACCCTAAACCTTGAGATGTCATGTAAATGGGTTATCTCTCTTATAAATCCAACATGTGTTTGACATACTCTCTTCATGCTTCTCCAGCTTCAAATTCCGTTCGACAAATGAGGATGCAGGATTCGAGTCTTCCATCTTGAATATCTTGAGTATCTCTTTGACATACTTTCTTTGATGTATCAAAATACCTTGCTTCGACATTTGAAATTCCATCCCTAGGAATTACAACAACTTTCCTAGATCCGACATTTCAAATTCCTTCTTGATCAGCTCTTTAAACTTTAACAATTTTTCCAAGCTATTTCTAGTTACTAACAATCCATCTACATATAAGTAGATGATTTTTATATCTTGTGCCACAACCTGAACATAGACACCATACTCATGTTTACATTTGATGAATCCCAATTCTACCAAGTATGAGTCGATCTTCTTATTCCATGCCATAGGTGTCTGCTTAAGGCCATAAAGCTCTTTTTGCAACCTGTATACTTTCCTTACTTCCTCCTGTATCACAAACCCAAGAGGTTATATGACATATACCTCTTCATCTAGAGGACCATTCAAAAATGTTGATTTCACATCTAAGTGAGATGTCGACCAACCTTGCTTACATGCCAAGACTACCACCAATCAAACAGTCTCCAATCTAGATACTAGTGCATATACCTCAGAGTAGTCGAGTCCTGTTCTTTAAAAAAATCCTCGAGCTACTACTCTTTGCCTGTGTCTTGCAATCAACCCATCATCATTATGCTTCAACTTGAACACCCACTTTACTTTGATAGCTTTTGTATGTGTTGTAAATTCGATTAACTCCCATGTATGATTTCTTTTGATCACTAATTATGATCTTCGACTTCGACTATTGATGGAGTGTCATTAACTGGAATTTCTTTTTGCTCACTAATTTATTCATCAACTTCATATCCCATCAGTGGCTTGTTAGTCGCATCACCTAAATTCCAATCCCATGCAGAATTATCATCAATCACAATGTCTCGACTCATCACGATGTTATCATTAATTGGATTAAATAACCTGTATGCTCCAGTTTTGTGATATCCTACCAGAATCATAGGTTCACTTATATCATCAAGCTTCCTTCTCCTTGCATCAGGAACATGTTTATAGTAAATAAAGCCAAACACCTTTAGATGACTCATTGATGATCGTTTGCCACTCCAAACTTCTTCAGGAACCTTGTTCTTCAGCTTCTTGGTAGGGCACATGTTCAGAATATAAACAGTAGTGGTGACAACTTCACTTCATACATATTTTGGGAAATTTATCTTCTTCAGCATGCATCTCGCCATATCCAATATGGTCATGTTTCTTCTTTCTGCTATTCCATTATGTTGAGACATTTAACGAGAAGTTATATCATGATCAATATCATGTTCTGCACAAAACTCTTCAAATATCTTGGATGTGTATTCGCCACCTCCATCTATTCACAGAACCTTAATCTTCTTTTCACTCTGGTTTTTGACAAGCATCTTGAATCTTTTAAATATTTCAAATACGTCGTCCTTTCGCTTGATCACATAGATCCAAAGCTTTCGGCTATACTCATCGACAAATGAGACAAAGTACATGTTTCCACCAATGGTATGATCCTCGAACGGGCCACATACATCTGAATGTACTACTTCCAGTATGCAAGAGGACTTTCTGGATTGCTTCCATACTAAGAAACTTTCACAGAGTTTGTCGGGCATCTCAAGACTTGGTATACCAGATACCCTATCTAGAGTAATAGTTGATTGAGTGAGATAAAATTGATATGGCCAAATCTTAAATGCCACAACCAATTACTCTTGTGGTCGACAACTGTTTTGAGGCATTGTACCTCAATCGAATTGAACATGGTCTTAAATGTCATGTTCTTTGACATAACAAATTTTTAGACCAAATTATTCTAAGTGTCGAATAGTTCCAAGGCTCCATCTTTCATAACCACTGAGAAACCTTTTTCGTCCAATTGTCCAGCACTTAGCATATTTCACTTCATTCTAGGTACATAGAGTACATATTTGATCATAGCTTTTGCTCCATTTCTCCTTTGAATAACTATGTCGCAAATACCTTCTGCTTGCAATGAGCTATTATCAAAAAGTTTGACCTTGCTCTTCTTTGACTCGTCAAAATTTGCTAACCACACATTTTGACCAGTCATGTGATTCAAATATCCTATGTTGAGAAACCAGATCTTGGGGTCGACATGTTCATCTGCAATTGTAGCCATAACCACCATGTCTTCAGAATCATCAGAATCTTGGCGTGCAAAATTTTCTCCTTCATTCTTGCCTTTTTTGTACCAATAATTCTTGGCCAAGTGACCCCACTTTTCACAGTTATAACATTACACACCTTTTTTTCTCTTTTTGTCTTTCTGATAGGAGTTTCTTTCTCCTCTTTTGGAGAATTCAGAAGCTCTATCATCGATCTTATGCTTTTGAGGGTTCGACCAAGACTTCTTACTCCGAGTCTTGTCTCATTTTCCCTTAAACTTGTTGGAACCACCGTGTTTCTTCCATGTCTGAGCTTGTAGAGCTTGTATCAAATATTAAACACCTTTCCTTTCGACAATCCTCATCTCATGTGCTTCCAACGAACCAACCGAATCTTCAAATTTCAATATTTTAAGATTGTTGGATTTTTGAATAGCAACAATAACATGATCAACGTGAGAGGTCCATGTACATGTTACCTTTTCATCTATCATCTTATCCGTTGGGGTTTCATCACAACCTTTCATGAGATGGGCAAGATTATGCACCTTCGAGACATAACCTACAATCTTTTCTTCTTCTCTCATCTGCAGTAATTGATAATGCATTCGTAATGTATTCAATTTGACGACTTTAACCTTCTCACCTCCTTTGTAATACTTGACAAGAATATCACATGTCTCATTCACTGATTCAGCATGAGAAATTCGATCAAAGTTCGTCGCGTCTATAGCTGATTGAATATAAAGTACAACCTTACAGACTCTCTTCTTGGCCTCCTTGTTCGCGACCCTCTGAGCATCAATTGCGTTCTCAGCAAGCTCAGGGACGTCATTAGTAACCACTTCTAGGATTTCATGAAAGTCAAACACATATTGCATCTGTTTTCTCCATCATATCCAATTCTTGTCGTCAAGAATTGGAAGAGAATTGAGAATGTCATTGTTAGCATTCATCTTTGCAGCAAACGCGATTAACAATTCACGATCTCGAAAACACGATCACCGACGTGTGGTTCCTAAAAACACAATCAAAAAATTAATCAGAGCTCTAGATACTAATTAATGAACATAATAAACTCTAACAAAATAAACTCTAATTCTAATTAATTTGGACTTGAACACGACTTAGATTATATAACATAATAAACTCTAATCCTAATTAATTTGTACTTGAATTACAATTAGATTATTTTACAACATAATTTTTGTTCGGTTGTCCCGTGTGTATGGCAATGCAAAGGAAAGAGAGCTAGTGGTTTGTTTCTGTTGTGTCCATTATCTATTTTTATCCTTGAATCACATAGTTGGGAAAATTGTTGATGAAGAGAGTGAAGGTTATTGGTACATATATGTTATCTATGGACACCCTGAGCTTGAACAATGATATTAATGGAGGAAAATACTGAATCTTCTATCAACTAAGTGTAGATAGAGAAACATTAGAATCTTACGAAATCCGTGATCTAAGGTACATTGGACACCCTTTTAAATATGGTGTACTGGTAGACAATTCCCTAATAGAATCCAAAGCAGATTGGACGGGGCTCTTGCCAATGAGTCATTTACCAACAGATGATCCTCAATTCAAGTAAATAACCTGCCTACACAAGTTAAATAAAAGCATAATAGACTACACTTAGTCTAAAATAGTTTTACTCGGCAGTATAGTAAAAGAATTGTCATTATACACATCGCTTATTATTTAACCGTGTAAACTTTTTAAAAGAAATTACATTTAAATTGAACTACTCTTATTTCTTATTGATGAATTCACCATCATAAATAGATTTTTTTTTATCAAAATAATCCAATTTTTAAAAAAAAAATCCCAAAAAATAATTCTGTTTTAAAAAAAACTCCCAAAGTACTCCACTTTTAGGAGGAAGTGCCAATTCAATTGGCGACTCCTCTTAAAAATAGAGTACATGCGCCAATTGGATTGGCTAGGGCACATGGTGCAGCCAATCCAATTGGCGCTCATGCATATTTTTTTAAAGGAGGTGCTAATTGGATTGACACCTCAGTGTATTATGCAATTTTTTTTGTTATAAATAGAGATGTTGTGTGAATCATTTTTTCACATCTCATTTCATCATTTGGCAATCATGTTTGGTGTTCGTCGCCGCTACGGAAAGATGATTTATGCGAGAGACAAACCTCAAATGCTGATGCTCTTCTGGAACATCACTACTTTCGATCAACTAAAGAGGGAGTTGATTTGTTGGTTAGATGGGAAAATACCAGAAGGGAAAAAATTAGAAGTATTGAGAGACTCGACAGTATCTTTGGTTTGGTGCGAATGAAAACTGATAAAGATGCTAGGGAAATGATGTTCAGACGAGATGACATCACTTTGATTGTTGTAATTAGTTAGAAATATTCAGTTTTCAGTTTTCTTATGTTGTAGTGATGTTTGTTGTGAACCTCGTTGTAACAAAAACTTAATGATATATAAAAATTGAAGGTTACAAAAATACAATGTTACAAAAAGATTATGACCCAGATGATGCTCCTCGATTGAGACAATTGTTTTTGTCCTGGTTGACGATAGGTACTACATAATCTTATCATTTTATCTGTCGTATCCATTTCTGTCCTGATACGTGTGCTGTTTGGCCTTCCTTTTTTCTTTCTACGCATCTCGTCGTTGTGCCAAACTATGTCACCTTCGTATGGAGGTCAGTATTCCTCCATTGGTAGCATCGAGAAACTTTTATTATATACATTCATGACGGTGATGACCTTGTACACATCAGATAAATGGCTGTAAGCGTCTTGGCGAGTATATGCGCATGTTGCAATGACATGGGAGCAAGGAATACGGAACGCATGGAATTTTCCACAATTGCACCAACTTCTGTTTAGTCTGACAACATAGGCTAAATTTGGTCTCCCCTCATCCATTGTTTCCTGGACGCTGAAATTTTGCCTATGACGGTCAAAGACTGTTACAACGTGTGTGGTAGCTTTGATGCTCTCCTCTTTCATGACTTTCATGCAACACTCACTAAATACTTGCCCAAACATTAACACCGCACTCCATCTTTCACCTCTGGTTGCGAATGTAGAAGCCAATCTATAATAGGTTGATCTGACCAAGGCGGTTATTGGCAGATTTCTAATTCCTTTGAATACCCCGTTCATGCATTCCACAAGGTTTGTTGTCATGTGGCCCCATCGACAACCTCCGTCAAATTCCCTTGTCCACTGCTCTACTGGTATGTTATTCAACCATCTTCCCGCATCTTCATTAGATAGTCTAATTTCATCACGATAATATTGAAATGACGACTGAGTTAGAGCATACCCAGCATTCACCACCTTCTTGCGAAGATTCATATCTTTTATTGCACGCATGAAGTTTTGTGCAATATGTCTAATGCAATAGACATGAGTAGAAGGAGGATCATGCCATTCGTTGTCATGGTTGTTGTAGGCACTCTCAATGGTAGCATGTCTATTCGAAATCAAACAGAGATTGGCTTGTGGAGCCACGTGCGTTCTGAGATGTCGAAGAAAGAAATCCCATTCACCAGTCGTTTCACCTTCAACTAGAGAAAAGGCAATGGGAAAGACATTGTTGTTGTCGTCTTGTGCAACCATAATAAGCAAAGTAACCTTGTATTTTCCGTATAACCAAGTGCCATCAATTTGAATAATAGGTTTGCAGAATGCAAAACCTTTGATGCATGGGTCAAACGCCCAAAAGAGACGGTGAAAGATTCTATTACCTGTAACACAGGTTCCGTCTGACGTCATTGCTGACAATGTCTCCATAATTGTCACAGTTCCTGGGACATATGTTTTTAGTGCCCATAAAAACCGTGGTAATTCTTTGTATGAATCCTCCTAGTTGTCGAATACCTATTCAACAACCTTTGTCCTTGCAATCCAGGCTTTCTTGTAAGATGAAGTATAATTATATCTTGTTCTGATATGGGATATAATTATACTCACCTTCACCGATGGGTCTTTGTTAACCAGCGGCAGAATGTCTTGACATATCAATGCAGCGCTTAATAGGAAGGTAACTCTAATACTTCTTCCACGCCATCACTCACTACTTCTTCTACAATATCAAATCTTTCATCTGCAACAACCTCTTTCATCTGCACCAACCTCTTTCATCTCCGATAAGATGTCTATCCTCACAATGGGTGAATCGCACAGAGGAACAGTTGCAAACGTAGCAACTTATGTAAGCGTTTTATTGTTTTGTTATTTGTCTATAGTACCTTTTAATAACATATCTAATTAGTAAAGTATTTTCTTGTTTCTTTAAAGTATGTTTCAAGGTTCCGTACTCGGGTCCACGAATATGTCCACATGGACCCGATGATTCAACCTTATGTTGAACTCGCCGGTTTTGGACATATAAGCAAAATTATGTCTTGGTGGGTAGATAATAAATTCATTCTTGCTTTATATGAAAGATGGCGTCCCGAGACACACACATTCTGATTTCCAACCGATGAGTGTACTGTGACATTAGAAGACATCTACATGCTTTTGGGACTGACAATTGAAGGTAAAGTTGTAAATGGTAAAACTAACTATGTGAATTCAATTTGCATGGACCTCTTGGATACTGATTTGTTAGATGATAACTCAAGAGGTCAATGTATACTCCTTTCACGCCTTAAGTCATATTATAACAGTTTACATTTAGATGAGCATTCTATCGAAGAGGCTCGAATAATAAAAACTAGGTGTTACATTATGCTTTTAATTGGTTCTTTTTTATTTCTCGAAGGTAGTGGTTCTAGTATGCATATTATGTATTTACCTTTACTAAGACATGTAGATAGAATATGAAGTTACAGTTGGGGATCTGTTTGTCTGGCCTATCTTTATAGTTCTTTGTGTAAAAGTTCACACAAAGACACATCTACCTTTTCTGGATGTGCTGTTTTGCTCCAAGCATGAGGTTGGTCAAGACTACCGTCCCTAGCGCCCGTCAACAACAACCCTTTCACATTCCCGTATGCACAAAAGTAAGTTGTTTAAATTGCTATATATTTACTTACTTTAACGATTATTATCTCTAACTAATATTTTTACCTTTTTGGTGCAGATGGTCGGCACGTGGTATGAGTTATAGATGTCCTAGATATTGTATTATCCAGTATCACAATCTCTTGGATCACCTTCGACCGACATACGTATGGATAATAACCTCATTATTTCGTTATAATTTGTTAACTTCTTCTACCAAGTTTATAATCCAAGTTACTTTCACATTTCAGTTCATTTGGCGTCCATACCTAAATTTGGATCATGACCATGAAGTCAACGAAGAAGATGCAGCCGTATGGACTGCATGCACACCGATAATAATATTCACAACTATGGAGATGCACAACAATGATTGTGTGAAGTTGCAGTTCGGTATGCTTAAACACATCCCATATCCCCCAACAAGCCTAGGAGAATGACATCTGCACAAAGTTAACGACCAATGGAACTTCAATCCATGGCAAAGCTTTGCAAGATCTGAGTGTCGCAAATGGAAGCACCGTCATGACCATGTCTTAACTGACGCAGTGATGCCAAATGAAAAAAAAACAAGTCATACTTATATAGCTTGGTACAAATCGGTTGGTTTTCAGTTCATCGCCGTGTTCGCTGTGAATTTTGGCGAACAACCTCTAGTTTACCAAAACTTGTAGAATTGGGTTACTTGCAGGATCAACCACACAAATCCTAGGACATGTGCAGATCTAGATGGTCTTGGAGATGCCTAGAACCACTTTCATATCTTTCATTTTTGTTCTCTAAGTGTTTTACGTCGAAATATGTTGATTAAAACGTTAAGTGGATGTAAATTTAACAAGATAAAGTAAATGGCGGAAAATAACTGACGAAATGTAAAGTGTCGAAAAGGAGAAAGTGCAGAAAGATAAATGACTGGAAAACATAAAAGAGATTTGTAAAGAACTTTAAACTTTATAAAATAAACTTTGAAGGAATTGGTGTTTGTTTACACATACATGTTCCAAATATGACTCTTTTCTCTCACACGGGTACTTTGAGCGTTTTCAGGAATTTTGTACAAGTAATTCTTCACACCCTTTTTCGATAACAACTACCCTATTTATAAACAAATAACATAACTGTTACTAACGACCAAATCCTAAAACCGTGACACATGGCTTTCTTCCTTTCGCCAGATGCTTCCACGCGTCTTCTGCCAAACGTTACAACTTTTTAAATTCAAATTTACACTTTAAGTCGAAATGACGTCTTCCTTCAGGCTTTTTGTCGAATTATCAATATACTGCAATGTTTTCCATGTCTTGTCAAAAGTACTTTTCTAGCTGCAAATATCATGTCGAAATATCAAAGCTTCCAATTTGTCGAAGTGTCGAGCCACACTTATCAACCAAATCGTTTTATCCCATGTCATCATTTGTCGAAAAAGTCATTCTGTACACCAAATCTCATGGCATCGAAAACGCACGTATACAAATTGCCCCCCAGCAAAGACGTTTCGACTGTTGTTCTGGAGAAACAGTCATTTGTTGTCAACCAGTGTTTTGATGCCATGTCATTTAATCTTCATTAAACGCAAGTCTGATAATCTCAATTTCCAATGCAGGTTCATCATTACACTTTCTTCACAATGTCACGTCTAGCCCACGTTCACAGCCTACTTCCATCATTTCCTCACATCATGGTCTCTTTTCAACTTCCACCTCTTTATCATTCCCATCAGAAATGGCCACGTGTCCCACTAACATCATTACCATCCTAAAACGTTTCAACATCTTCTTCCTATAAATACCCACAAACCTTTTCTTTAAACCCTTTTCCGTTTCAGATTTCCTTTCATCATACCCATTTCTCAAGCTTTTCACATTTTCTGAGAAATCTTCTTAAGTTTTTCTAACAATGGCGCCTCAAAAACCTTCAAGCAGCAAGCATTCCAAGAAGAAACAAGACTCAGCTTTTCCTCCTGTGCACGATTTAAAAGGGCCAATGACCATTGGACATCAACAGTATGTTCCGGAACCCCCAAATGAGAAAGAAAAAGACTGCATCTATAAATCTCAGGTACTAATCCCTGTTCTTATTTCTGGAAATTGTCATGCTATGTTAGGTCCCCTTCCAAATCCAGAGATTAAACCAGAGCGCTTAAGAGAATTTTTTCCCTCTTACTTTCACACAAAACCCATAGGCGCTGGAAGAAAACCTCAGCCTAAAGAGAAAGTTGTAGAACAAAAAGATTCATCGAGTTCGACGGATATTGGAGAGTTGGACTTAGCCTATTTGAACTATCCCAGGATATTTAGAACTTGCCCATGGTCGAAAGATCCTTCTGACTACGTATCTTGGTTAGATAAAATCGAAAAAGTTAAAGGGGCTTTTTGGAAAGAGGTAGGCATTTTCGACCTTATCCAGTTGTCGAGAGTAGGACCCAATATCTGCCCAAATATGCTTTTGGCTTCTCTCTACTTTTGGGATAGCACTTACAACACCTTTCACCTTCCTTGTGGGATGGTTACGCCTACCCTTTTCGACGCAGCAGCCATTGTTGGTCTTCACCCCAATGGTATAGATTTCAACCCTACTGTCTTAAATGAAGATACCATTGCTTTCGAGACTAGCCTTGCACCCTACTCCTTATTCATGTCCTATTATCACGATAAGAGTACTACTGAAGTTTCAGATGTCGAACATATAGCTTTTCTAACACTGTGGCTATCCAAATATGTGTTTTGTTCTCGCTCTCTCCAAGTTGCTAAGAGATTCATTACCATAGCCAATCAGCTTCATGCCGGCACAAAACTGTGCTTGAGCGAGATGATTCTGGCGAACCTTTATGAATCTCTGAGTGAGAGCGTACATTTTTTAAAAAACACCAAAACCCAAGGGAAAATCAACTTATCAGGACCTTTCTGGCTCTTGCAATTATGGCTCAATGCCACCTTTGAAGCCAATCTTCCTGTAGCACCAGAAATAGATGAAGAAGAAGTAAAAAATAGGACTGTCGAATGGCCAAGATTAGTGCTAATAACGCCATCTGATGAAGGAATCAGCCTTCGACAAGCTTTTAAAAGCTATGTTATGATGTTTGCTAAAAGGTATCAATTTACTTCGACCATGGCCCCTTTTGCTGATAGAAAGATTGGACCTAAGTGGTTTACCCAACAACTGCCTTTGGAGATGCAAAAGGATGAAAATACATTTCTGAATGTTTGGGAATCATTCTTAACCCCTAGGCTCCTTTTTTCTTACCGTAACACCACTAAAAATCAAATTGCTTTGATAGTTTATCAACCCAACCTTGTTTCTAGACAGTTTGGCCTAATCCAGATAATACCTCGACCTATATTTCCCAAGAAAGGATCCATCATCTTTTATAACTCCCTTCACACTGAAGACGAAGGCAAAGAGCTGTCGAAGAAACTAGCTGATGATTCTCTCGACATTCGACCAGTTATTTTTCGACCATCATTCCTATGCACTCCTGAGTTTGATGAATGGTGGAAGGATTATTATTCCAACAAATTTTTCGACGTAGCTGCTTTTGCTACACATTTGACAAATGCTTTCGCTTTTGTGCAGGATCGGACCAAAAAAGGTATTCAACGACACATTAAGGAAATACAGAAATTTCAAAAATATTTTGAAACTGCGTATAGACCTGATGATCTTAGTCGAACCATATGCGAAGCAGCGGCCGAATTAAAACGTAAGTTGACGGAGAAGTTTGAAAAACTGTCATTGCCTTCCAATCTTTCACCAGAGGCGCGCTATGACCTGGCTTTCAGTTGTCATCCACCAAAGTTTCCTCCTTTGCCAACTGCTGACTTTGGGGTGGCGTTTAGTTTTCCACTTCCAGACTGGTTCCTTTGTGGGGATTTTATGAAAATTCTTCGTCAAAAGTATCAAAAACCTGCTGAGCGTGTGGTTCCGACTAAGTATCATCTGGGCGAATATCCAGGACACCTTCATATTGGAATAGAACACGTTCGCGTGGAAGATCCCATTCTTGAAGGTGTTCACTGAAAAACATGATTTTTCCTTCTGTTATTCTAACTGTCTTATCATGTCTCTCTTATATTTGTTTCTGAATTTTCTTTCTTTCCTTAGCCGTGAAGATCCCTGCTAAGAAAGCTGCTGTCGAAGCGACGCCCAGTACTGCTAAGAAGCCTTCGACAAAGGTACAAAACTTTTCTCTTCTTATTATTCATCTTCCCTTTTTTCAAAACTAACTGGCTTTGGCCTGCATGACTAGGTAAGTCGAAAACCCCCAACAATCCAAAAGAAAAGGAGTGAAGAGGAGAGAGGCGAGGATAAAGTCCCTAATGAAGAGTCTGGTGACGAATCTCCAGAGTTAATCCCTCCTCCTTAGAAGAAGAAGAAACTCACGAAGGTCTCTTCCCAAAGATCCATCGTTAACCCAATCAGGAAGGATTCTGCCAGTACTCCTCCTGCTAAGCCTCAGTCGAAAGACACAGGGAGTGGGAAATCCGGCTTTAATACTGAAATTCCTGAGGTAATTTTTTATTTCGACAGCATATGTTCACCTTTTCTACATCTTTTATTCTAAATCTTGGAATTTATTTTTAGGAACAAGTGGCTGTCGAAAGGACGCCTGAGAAAATTCTGGAGGAAACAGCCCCAGAGGAAGGTATCCCCACTAGTGATCATGACATGCAAATCGTATCAGAATTCGACACTACATTGGGTGAAGCTTCTGAAGATGAATCTCCTCCTCATCCGGGATTAAATGTTGCACCTCAGGGTGATGACATTGATATGGAGGTTGTGGTCGAAGATGATCCTGAAGATGGAGCTGCCAGAGATGGGGACAACCAGTCGAAACAAACAGAGGTTGAGCATGCTTCGACGCGAAACACTCCACCTGCTCCTGACCAGGCCCAAGGGAGTAGCAAATCAACTGGTTCGACCAGTTTCTCTCGCGAGGAACTTGAAAATCTCAAGGTGCAAAGACCTTTGGAGTATCTGAAAGCCATGCTTAGCACCCGTTTTAATTTCCAGGATTCTTCGCAGAGTAGTTCGACCACTTCTGGGGCAACTTCTGAAGCACCATCACTTGGAAACATCTTGACCAAAATCAAAACGAAAATCCTTGATGTCGATTTGTTTAAAGTCTTGGAAGAGAATTCCCTTGCTCAAATTGATCTTAAGAAAATTTTGAAGCAAGTGAATGTCCTGGAAGCTTCTTCTGAGATTGGAAGTTTTGTGATGGAGCTGATGACTCTCATTGACTTGGCCATTGTAGATCTCCATCGTCAAAGAGATCTCACCAATCAGATCTCCTCCAAGTCTGAAACTCAAACTGCTGAATGGGATGCCGTTTCGACTTCGACTGACAAAGTTTCAAAATTGCAAAAGCTCTATGAAACTTATGTCAAAGAAGTTGCTGCTTGTGATGACAATATCCAAAAATGGAAAACACAGATAGCAGCACTTCAAGAAAAGATCTCTCAAGAGGAAAAACGTAAGGCATCCATACAGCAACCCAAGCAGAGCGAGATTGACGAAGAATTGAGGGTGGGTATTCGACATGCAGAAAAAGCCCAGCAACTTAGTCAGGAGATTGAGACTCTCTCTACTCACAAGAGTCTTTGTGATCATCGACTCCAGTTTCAGAGGCAGAAATTCGCCACTTTGAAGGATACTTTTGCCAATTTTAATTTGTAGTCGAATTTATTTAGCAACTCTCAGCCCTTTGAGGCTTTCTTTGTAATAACTTTTGAATGCCATTTTTATTTGGCCCATCTTATCACAATTATGTTTGCACTTATTCTGTTACTACTTTTACTTCATGCAATATAGGTTTATACTTTTTCAAATACTTGCCATTTATTCTTAGGATTCTCTTATCCTTCTCCATTTCTTCTATTTCGTACGCGCCGTTTGAAAATGTTTTCAAAACCTGGAAAGGTCCCTCCCATTTAGGAGACCACTTTCCCATTAATTTATCCTTTCGATCCATAGGAAGGATTACTTTCCACACAAGGTCACCTATTAAGAAGGTCTTGGATCTTACTTTCTTATTGTAAAATCTTTCGACTCTCTCCTTTTGTCTTCTTATTAGGTCTAGCGCGCGCAACCTTTCCTCGTCTAAATCAACTAGTTCGTCCATCATCATACTCCAATATGTATCTGATGGGATTTCATGATGCCTTTGCACTCTAACCGACTGTAGATATATTTCGACTGGCAAAACTGCATCATGTCCGTAAGTCAACTTGAATGGAGTCGAATTCGTTGCCTCTTTGGGGGACGTTTGACAAGCCCACAAGGCTTGATCCAAAGTCTTATGCCAATTCCTAGGTTTTTTCCCCACATGCTTCTTGATCAAATTTATCACTACCTTGTTGGCTGCTTCAACTTGCCCATTGGCTTGAGCATAGTAAGGTGTCGAAGTAAGGAGCTTAAAACCTGTTTCTTGTGCAAATTTCTGCATGTTTTTACCGGTGAACACAGATCCTTGATCTGTTGTTATTGTCTCAGGTATCCCAAATCTGTAAATTATGTATTTTTGGATAAAGTCTATGACTGCTTCTTGATCCACATTCGCCAATGGTATAGCTTCGGTCCATTTTGTGAAATAGTCTATCCCAACCAAAATGTACCTTTGTCCTTTTGAGGAAGCTGGTCGAATCTCCCCGATTAAGTCCAACGCCCATCCTCTGAATGGCCAAGGTTTTAGAATTGAGTGCAACTCACTTGCAGGGACATGGGGTATGCCTGCATGTACTTGACATTCCTGACAACCTTTTGCGAATTCGACACAGTCTTTCAGCATTGTTGGCCAATACATTCCTTGTCGAAATAATAACCACTTCATTTTGTGACCTGCTTGGTGTGCGCCACACGCTCCACTGTGTATATTCGACAAGGCTATGTAGGCTTCGTCTTCACTCAGGCATTTCAACAAGACTCCTTCTGCAGTCTTTTTGAACAATTCATTTCCCAAAAGTACGTCACTCAAAGCTCTGTATTTTATCCTTCTTTCTGCTTTCTGATTTGGGTCTTGTAGATAATTCTTGATAGGCTTTCTCCAGTCTGTTATTCCTGAATCATCTATGTTGAATATCTCAAAGTTTTCTTCGTCACCGTATCCTAATCTTATTGACTCCAGATCTGATGGGGACAACTTGGTGGATACGACTCTTCCTCTGACTTCAATGGCTTCTTCTAACTTTTTCTTCGACACTTTGTATCCGGACGCTAGTTGAGCAAGATCATTCGCTTCTTGATTCTCCAACCTGGGAATGTGCCTGAAGACGACATTGTCGAACGCCTTGAGAAGTCTATTGGCTATTACAAAGTACATGATTAAATTTTCTTTCACGCACTTATACTCTTTCGTCAACTGCTTTATCACCAGTTCGGAATCACCCATTATTTCGACTCTCGTTGCCCCCAATTTCAACAAGATTTCAAGTCCGGCGATCAAAGCTTCATATTCTGCTTCATTGTTTGAACACAGACTTTCAACTTTGTACTTGAATTTTGTTGGAATTCTGTCAGGAGAAATAATCAACATCCCCACGCCTGTACCTTTTTTATGACTGGACCCGTCGAAATACAATTTCCAAGGTTCTAATTCGACGTATTCCACATCTTCGTTTATAGAGTGGTCGGATATGAAATCAGCGACCACTTGCCCTTTCACGGCCTTTAAAGGCAGATATTTCAAAGAGTATTCTGTTAAAGCTAAAGCCCATTTTCCAATTCGACTATGTAAAATAGATTTAGATAACATATACTTTATTACGTCGAAATGGGAGGAAATATATACATCAACAGGTTTTATATAATGCTTTAATTTGATACAAGAGAAATATACACACAGGCATAGCTTTTCTATAATGCTATATCTAGTTTCGGCATCGTTCAGGACTCTACTGAGATAATAAATGGCCCTTTCGACGCCATTCTCATCTTCTTGACACAACATACTTCCTAATGTTTTGTCTGATGCCGAAATGTACAATCTCATATTTCTTTTTCTGCAAGGAGACATCAGGATTGGGGGATTAGCCAGGTACTCCTTGATTTTGTCGAAAGCCGCTTGCTGTTCTTGCCCCCATGCGAAGTCTTCTTTCTTTAGTCGAAGTAGAGGAGAGAAAGCTTGTGTCTTCCCACTGAGGTTGGAGATGAATCTTCTGAGAAAGTTGATTTTCCCTAGCAGAGACTGCAACCCCTTTTTGGTTGATGGCGCTTTCGCTTCCATTATGGCCTTGGCTTTATTTTCGTTTATTTCGATCCCCTTCTTATGGACCACAAAGCCTAAGAAATCACCCGCCTGCACACCAAAAGCACATTTAAGTGGGTTCATTTTCAAACCAAACTTCCTCATCCTTTCAAAGGATTGTCGAAGATGATCTATATGACTTTTCCCTGAAACAGACTTAATCACAATGTCGTCAATATACACTTGCATGAAAGTTTCGATAAAGTCATGAAAGATGGAATTCATGGCACGTTGGTAAGTCGCTCCCGCGTTCTTTAAACCAAAAGGCATTACCACCCATTCGTACGTTCCTATTGCTCCCGGACAACGGAATGCCGTTTTAGGAACATCTTCTTCAGCGATAAAAATTTGGTTATAGCCAGAGTATCCGTCTAACATACTTAAGTACTCATGGCCGGCTGCAGAATCTATGAGCATTTCTGCCACTGGCATAGGATATTCATCCTTTGGGGTAGCCGAGTTTAAGTCTCGAAAATCAATGCATACCCCAAGTTTGCCATTTTTCTTAATTACTGGAACAATATTTGCAATCCATTCGACATACCTGGTTGTGCGGATGAACTTGCATCTTAGAAGTCTTTCGACCTCTTCTTTTATTTTCGACAGGATTTCTGGTGCGAAGCGTCTCGGAGTCTGCTTCACTGGCTTCTTTCCTTCCATTATTGGCAACTGCATTTCGACCAGACTTCTGTCAAGACCAGGCATTTCGTCATAATCCCATGCGAAGCAGTCTTTGAACTCTTTCAGCAACTGGACTATTTCGACCTTGAACTGGGGTTCCATTTTTACGCTTATGTATGTTGGTCTACGTTCTGCCCCCACTCCTAAGTTTATTTCTTCTAATGGATCCTGCGCCACCATCTTCTCGTTAGTTGACACCGGATCTTTTTCGAATCCTAGGGGTTCGTCGTCATAAATGGCGTCAAGCTTTTGGTGTTGCCATCCGCCCATTTGGTTGTTAGCGTGATCTTCTGCAACATCTCCTTGGGGACATTGTTTGTTGGAGTTTTCTTTGCTGGCTTCGACAGCCATGTATTTCACTTCAGCCTCAAGGGCCTCTTTGAGTTTGTTTTCGGCTATGTAAGCCGTAATCTTTTCGATCGCTGATTGTTCACTCGTCATCATCAAATTCGCTTCCCCATCCTGTTGGTGCTATGTGGGTAGTTCCCCACATATAGGTTTCGCCAATCACTTCTTTATCCCACTGGAAACCATGCGTAGGATGAAGGTACATGGAGCAGTAGGCATTGTCTGTCGCCTTTAAATCGAATTCGGCTGGACTGCATGGAGGTATGTGAGCTAGGTTTTTGTCGAAGCTTTGGCTGTTGATATTGTTTATTTCTGTCATGAAGTAGCTTTGATCTGCCTCAATGTTTTCGACGATCCCGTCTGGCCTCCATATGGCTATTCGCTGATGCATCGAAGAGGGTACGGCTCCTACACCATGAATTCACTCCCTTCCAAGCAGTAGGTTGTAGTTGGCCTTTGAGGCGATGACTATGAACATGGTTGGCCTTGTTATGGTTCCAACAGTTAAGTTTACTTGGATGACGCCCATAGTTGTTCCTACTTTCCCTTCGTATTTCGACAGCACCATGTTGTGGGGTTTCGCGTCTGAATCGTCTTTTCCAATCTTCTTCAGCATGTAGTGGGGCATCAAATTCACTGCCGCTCCCCCATCCACCAGTATCTTATTCACACCGACATTTTCCACCCTCCCTTTTATAAACAAAGGTTTCAGATGCGCTTTCATGGAGTTGTCTGGTCTTTCGAAGAAAGCGTTCTGCTCTTCGACGCACCCGTTATTCATCACGTAGTAACAGACGGGCTTGTGTGCCATCGTTTCCTCTTCCATCTCGTCTTCTTCATCTTCGACCTCTATGACTCTATCATAGTCTCTAGGGAGAACGGAGACCACGTTGTAGATCACGTTGAAGGATGATTCTGAGTCAGAGTTGAAACTGTCAGTTACTTCGTCATCTTCCTGCATCTTCGCCTTTGACGCCACTGATTCGACAACTCTGCCAAGATTGATCTGGAGGGGAGTCTCTTTCCTGCTCCTTGTCTGACGATTGTTGCTAGATTCTGCTTCGTCTGGACCATTCATGTTCTTTTTTGCCATCTCTATTTCTGCCCTCTTCTGCCTTTGGAACCTCCTCCATTGGGATCTGGACATGGGATTTTTGCCTTTGTAATTCTCTGAAGGGTACGGTCTTGGCTTGTGTTTTTCCATTTCCTTCTTGCCCTCCATCGACGCGCCTCTCTGAACCTCAAACCTTCCCCATTTCTTCTGCCCCTGGGCGTCTCTAATGGGTTGAACCCATTTGTCGTCCGTTGCTTTGTCAGATGGTTTATAGGTGTTCTGGCGTCTCTCTCCGTGCCTCCACTGGTGGTGATCACTTCTCCTTGGGTCATATCTCACTGTTCCCCAATTCTCTTTCCTCTTGGTCTTATCCACCGCTTCTAGGTTGGTTGCTGCCTTCCTGTCGAAGACTGCGCTGCAGCGTGGGCACAACATCACTTCGGTTTTCATCCTTTGGCATCTCTTGATGAATTCCATTAAGTTTTCCTCCTCTCTAGGATACGCCAGCCTTTGGTGTTCTTTCCGACGACGATCTTCGCCCTCTTCGACCTGGTCCTTCTGAGATATTTCCACCATATTTACCCCAACATTTCGTTCGTCGGCGATGCTTAATTCGTTCATCTTTCTAATGAGCCTCTCTTCTTCGCCTTCGACGCCTTTTGGTGTCTGGTCGAACTCTTTCTCTGGGCAGCAGCACCAAGATATGGCCCTGGGACCATGTTTGCAACAACATTTGTTCCAATTTCTTCTGGGGTCTTCCATTGTCCTACGCAGAATCCCACTGATCACGGGCTTCGAAGGACCGTTAGCGGCTTCCGCTTTGATTTTTGTGACTTCTTTACTGAAAGGCCCCATAGTGTTGACGCAGGTGGCGATATCACCTTTCTTCTTTTTGTTAGAATTAAGGCCTTCAGCAGCCTTGTTTTCAATCACGAGGTCTTCAGTAACCCTCTCTTTCGTATTAGGGGAATGCTTAATTTCGTCGACTGTTTCTTCATCGTTGTCTGAAGAAGCACCTCCCCAATCGCTTGGTCGGATTGTGTTGATGTCGATCTGGGAGCTTGCCGGCGCGTCGTACTTCACAAGATAATCATATTTCCCACTTGGCTGTCCCAAGCGGTCCCAATTCTCCTCTTGTCGAAACTCCACATTCTCGACAGCATCGTCACCGTCCTTCTTGTCGAAACCTTCAGTAGTTTCTATCCTTTTCTGGCTTGCGAGATCATCAGCA